>NC_134409.1:32202276-32555776 GCF_038048845.1 Mixophyes fleayi
TCTTTACTATATGTGTCACATTTGTACATGGAAATATTTGGGGTTTTTCATATTGATATTGTCCGTATAGTACAAAAGGCATTCCATTGAAAGTCATTCTCCAACAACTGATCTCTGGCACCTATAATTATTATTATTTTTTTTATTTTATTTATAAGGCGCCACAAGGCTTCCACAGCACCGTACATGGAGGGTTAGAACATACAACAAAATTACATAAGTACATACAGTTAACAATAGGAACATATAAGCAAAATAGTAAATGCATAGATGCAATTAATGGAACAAATCGCATGGCATACAAAAACAATTCAACATAAAACAAAACATGGACAGCGAGGAGGATGGAGAGTGGACAGACATGAGATGTGATAGAGGTGCCCCTGAGAGCTTACATTCTAAAGGAAGAGACACACATGGGAACAATAGGCTTAGTGGGGTTCACAATGGTGCAGAGGTCTGCAAGGTACTGCTATGGAATAGAAAGGGCTGGGTGGCCACTTGCTAAATCAGGAGTGCCCCTAAATATATAAATTCCACCCCTCCACCCTTAGATGCTCATTATAAGATACATTACAGTGGTTAGTCAGCATTCTGCAAGGAACTCCCTGATTTAACAAGCTCTTTCTATCAAAGGACCATCATGTTGTACAGTCCTTACCCTTACAAATGGGTGTAATGGTGCTAAAATATGTGCTTTACTTCACAGAAGGGGAAGGAAGAGCATTTGACTATTGCAGAGTATAATGTCAGACTTTCATTCAAACTGTAATGCATCACAAAGCTTTCCTAATGAGACAGGGGATGGCATTTTATTTTAAAGTCTATTTAATTTATCATCTACCCTAACTCAGAATGTTTCCCAATTTTAAATGCTGAATCTGATTCATGCAATTTTGCTTTTCATTAACGTGTATCTTTAAAAGTGTCTAATATCCTCTTGTTTCACTTCAAAAATGTTGTTTACCTTAGGTCATGGTGAAAGTTATAGAAGATGGGGGGTAAATTATAATAGACTAAATCAACATAAAAAAGATCACAATAAAATAACCAATATTTTTTTTCCACAGACATGTTTTCTTTTTAAATTCATGCAAATTGGAGTTCAGAGACCTCAAAGTCAATTCCCTTGCTTTGTGTGTATCCAGTTGTCCTCAGGAGCAGCTGACTTCTCTGCAAGATCTCCAGCTATTTGCAGAGAATAACGGTATGTTTGAAAAATCCCGGTTTAAATTAAATCCACTTTATATACGTGCAACTGTGAATTGTCACCTGTGGAATACAAGTTGGATGTATGAAATCTGCTTTATATACAGGTTCGTTTTGACACCACTATTTTCCTGTATCCATTTGTTATAAATTTGATCTTCTCTCTGATCACTCCACAAATGCTGCATCACTCTGCAAATCCCAAAACCCTGGCTCCCTATATCCTCCAGAATCCAATTCACCCTGCTCCACGTCCTTTTCATGCTGCGCATACATGTAACCTTCGCAGCACAGCAGTAATGTGGAGTCGTGGAAAGATCAGTATATTTGTAAGCTATGCTTTAAGATTACAACAAAGTTACATTTTGCATGGGCTCTTATACTAAAAATATCAAATACAACCCAAATAAGAGGGAGTTTATCATTTCCTTGTTGTAGTCAAGTAAAGGAAGTACTCGGAGTATTAATTGGATTGTCCTGTTTTATTATTCAGGCTCGCACCTTTGTGTCTATAAGATGAACTACACAGAGTATACAAACCATCCCAAGGCTTCAGAATGGTGTCCTGTGCTCCCAGTCCCACCAAGGTGAGATTTTCCTGGTCCCATACCTCTATACAGAGTGCACTGTTCATCACTGTGGAGTCAGCCACTTTGTCATTTGAATCAATATGCGAATGTAACCTATCAATACATTACACTCGCTTCCACTCTTCTGGGAAGGCTTTCTAATAGATTTTGGAACATAGCTTCGCATCCGTGGTGATTCGCATCCATTTAACCACAAAAGCATTAGTGAGGTCGTGCACAGATGTTGGGCGTTTGGGGCTGGCCCGCAATTGACGTTACAATTCACTCCATAAGTGTTTGATGGAGTCGAGGCCAGGGCTCTGTGCGGGCTAGTCAGGTTCTTCCACACCAAACTTGGAAAACCAGTCCTTGATGGACCTCTTTGTGCATGGGTGTATTGTCATGCTGAAACTGCCAGACGGTGAAGCGTGATTTGTCTCTCCAGAGAACGTGTTTCAGCTGCTCTAGAGTCTAAAGGCAGTGTGCACTTTACATCACTCCTGTTTACATTGGGCATTGCGTATTGTGACCTAAGGCTTGTGTGCCCAGTCCATGAAGCTCCTTGAAGAGTAGTAGTTGTGGTGACGTTGCTTACAGAGGCATTTTGGAACTTGGTAGTGAGTGTTGCCACCAAGGACAGATGATTTTTGTGCACTTTAGCACTCGATGGTCCTCTTCTGTGAGCCTGTGTGACTGAGCTGTCGCTACTCCTAGATGTTTCCACTTCAGAACAAGAGCACTTAGAGTTGAACGGGGCAGCTTTAGCAGGTGGAAATTTGACAAACTGACTTTTTGGCAAGGTAACATCCTGTGACAATGCCCAATTGAAGGTTACTGAGTATGACCCAGTTTCCTGTTAATGTTTGAATATGGAGATTGCATGGCTGTATACTTTATTTTATGCACCTATTTGCAATGGAAGTGGCCAAACACACTAATTTTGGCCATGTAGTGTATGTGTATTTTTTTGTATGTGTCATTTCTTTCTTTTTTTGTTGTTCTTCACTCTCCAGCATTGATTAATAAGGTGCACAAGCTACTTTTATGACTCATCTGTCACCCACATAAAGTGGAGTCAGTCATTTTGTGAGCTGAATATCACAATTTATGCTCAATGGATCCAGACTGCATTCTTGTCACTGATGTGCAATTGATGTAATTTTAAAAGTGCACTCAATGCGCACAAAATGCTCTGGTTTTATACTCATTCACACGATGGGACACGTCTGCTCTGCTCTCGGGAGATGAAACTAAATGTTGTGCATCTTTTATTATGTACTTTTTGGCCAAATACTTTCTCTTATAGTGATTCTAACAGTTACTATGCTGCCATTTATTTGTTTAATCCATTAGGCAATATGTGAGGGGTATCTGTGCTTTACTGTGCCATTGTAGCTCTTTAACCTCTGAACATTAGAAATAGCTCTAGCAGCCCAAATCGCCTTGGTCTTGTACCTCTGTGGCCCACATAGCTCTCCTCTCTCAGGAGGGACACCTTCCCAAAGTAGAAGCGGGCCTAGATTTGGTAGGGGGTGGAAAAATCTGTGTGGATGTACTGTGCAGAAGTGTAAAAGTCCAACCACCTACCACTTTAGAACCATCCATTTAATTAAATAATCTTTTCTGGTTTTCTATTAAAATAGTGCTTGGAGGGTAACTCCATTAGTGATGTAAGTTAATTTTGAGAGTGAAGGAACATTGGGACTGTCATTTACACTTTTGTGTGAAGCTTTTTATTATATTGCTCTGAATTTGTTTAGAAATTTGTTTCTCCGTCGAAGAGGCAGAGAAACAACAGAGGCATAACACAGATCTCTTTAAATATAGGATGAGGCATGAAGACTGCCAGTGCAAAATTCATGTCTTTTTGTGAAGTGGAATTTGTCGTGCTCCTCTCTGGATAGCAAGAAATGCCCCCTCAAAATACCATCTTGTCTCTGCTTTGAAATGGGTACACCTTAGGACATAAACGGGTATATTTACTAAACTGCAGATTTAAAAAAGTGGAGATGTTGCCTATAGCAACCGATTTCTAGCGGCCTTTTTTTTTAATGTACAAAATAAATGATAACTAGAATCTGGTTGCTATAGGCAACATCTCCACTTTTTTAATCCTGCAGTTTAGTAAATATACCCCAAAGTGTCTGTGTAAAATCAGTGGTGCCTAGTGGATTCATTCTCTTGAATATTGGCTAAGCTCCCAAAATAACTGTAATTGCATGTAGGCGACATAAGCACTTATTATTTTTCTTTTTTGTTTGTTAAACTTTATCTTGTATTGTGTTGAAAACTTACTTTAATAATAATACACAGAACCCATCTGGAGCTACTACACAATTAACAAGTCTCCAGAAAAATGGAAGAATATAAAATTGAACCCAGATAGTCCATACCAACTTAAACTTTCAAGTGAGTATTTAAATAACTAGAAAGTAGGGTCAGATTTAAACACCAAGCACAAATATTTATGTATGATGCCATGTTTCTAGCTGGTACTTTAGTTGACAACATCTATTTCTAGAGGGTCTATGTAATGTGCTATTAAATCATATGTTTTCCATGTTCAAGATGAGTAATAATACTGTATAGTTAATAAATCATTTCTACTTCCATGCAACATCTCATTAGATGACATTACATGTTTCATAACATTCTGCTATAATGTATGATTATTCTAGTGTAGTCATGATGCTTTAACACAGGCCTGTCCAACCTGCGGCCCTCCAGGTGTTGTTAAACTACAAGTCCCAGCATGCCCTTCTAGCTATCAACTGGTTGTCTACTGGCAAAGCATGCTGGGGCTTGTAGTTTCACAACACCTGGAGGGCCGCAGGTTGGACAGGCCTGCTTTAACATAACATTTACTTGTTTTGTGGTACGGTCATATGAACAGAGAAAATCTATTAGGAATGCTGTGTTGCCAATAACCTTGTTGGTCTATGAAAGCATGTCATCAACAATTGCATGTCTTCAGGTAGGCACACATAAGACCTGGCGCTTGATCCGAGAGTCGAGTGATAGAATGCTCATTCCGTTTTGTCAGACATGTTGCAGACATTCACCTCACATGTTGAGTTACAGGATAACTTTCCTTGTAATCAAAGCCTGTTGGTTTGGTAGATGACATCACACACAAGCCGGTAGTGGTTATCTTCCAACCACATTTTCAACCAGTCCTGATAGTGATCCTATCTCACACACTGCGATATTGGGCCAGTTGCCAGCTGTGACATTGCAGCGTTATGGTCCCTTTAGAATTTGCCGAGATTGAGCACATGTGAGTTTCCTAAAGATATTTGGCGGGCTAGGATGCTGGAACGTAATAGCTTATTTATCTAAGCCCCGAAAAATTATCAAAGCAATGGAGCTCTCATCACTGCTGAGTGTTCCACAGCTGAGACACAAGTACATGTTGCAATGTTATTTTTTTTTTATTTACAGTGACAGTAGTGTAATTAAAGAACAGAAAGTGTGCCTGACTATTTTGTTACTATTTTTTAAATAAATACAATTACTGTTTTTTTCCATCTTAATAAGTCTCCTGTACTTATCTCTTTTTGTTATGCAGCAAATCATTCCCACTCTTCAACCGTTGCATTCCTGAAAATCCTGAATGTTACAATCACATTGCATCGGTTATGATAAATGTGGTTAATGAAATGGACTTTTTTCATCGAATCCTTAGTGGGATTATGGCTGGCAAAGACAATGTCATAGGATTGAGCGTACTTGCAGTAGGTATGAAAGCATGAAATATTGCCTTGTTTTCTCTAAACATCTCTCTATTTATATTTGTTTAACTGCAGAGATTGGGCAGCACGGTGGCTAAGTGGTTAGCACTTCTGCCTCACAGCGCTGGGGTCATGAGTTAAATTCCCGACCATGGCCTTATCTGTGTGGAGTTTGTATGTTTTCTCCGTGTTTGCGTGGGTTTCCTCCGGGTGCTCCGGTTTCCTCCCACACTCCAAAAAACATACTAGTAGGTTAATTGGCTGCTATCAAAATTGACCCTAGTCTCTCTCTTTCTCTGTCTGTGTGTATGTTAGGGAATTTAGACTGTAAGCTCCAATGGGGCAGGGACTGATGTGAATGAGTTCTCTGTACAGCGCTGCAGAATCAGTGGCGCTATATAAATAAATGGTGATGATGATGAGAGGTGGTGACAGCTACAGAAATAAATCTAAAGGTGCAAACAGTTTGGAATATAGACAATAATAATAATAACAATTCCAATTGCCAAACAGTCAAGTCACACTTCAAATAAAGTGGAAGTTCATGTCTAGAAATGGTCCACCACAATGTGCAGTAGACTCAAGTAAATGCTGCCTCTACAGACTCTGCTCTTCCCTTATGTAACATAATGTCTACTACACTCAGGGACTTTTCTGCTGTTAGGTGAGTCTTTCCTCTGGTGGCAAAATGTAGGGTCCAACATGGGCAGGGGTTACTCCACAAAAAATAAACTTTTGCCTGTGTCTCAGCTTTGAATGATATCTGCTTAATGTGTAGACTCTGCTGCAGTGCCAGATTAAAGGCCTAGTGGGTCTGGATATGAAAGCGATGATCAGCCAATCCTGTTGCTGTGAGATATGGCTTTGGTTTGCCAGTTTGTGTCCATAGATTTACACAGCCAATGACGTGTTTGTAATATTGCAATTTTCTAAGAGCTATAAAGAATTACAGTGCATTGCCCCATTCTCATATCATTTAGATCTATAATCTCATGAGCAGTTTGCCACATAGAGCCCCATCCTGATGTTCGTTAACACCATACAAAGTCCTATTTTGTTGATGGGTATACCATGCAGAGTGCTATCCTGTTAGCTTACATACAATACAGAGTCCATTGTAGTGACTTGTACACAATATAGTCAGTTGTGGTGTCTGAATATCTCCTTTTTGTGATTATTCTTATGATTGCCACTTATGCTGCAGTATCACAGCTGATATAGAGCAATTGACCCAAGATAACCGTGTGTGTGGCCCACTAAATGACTGCAACTGCCTAGTAGCGGAATTATCTGGTTTGTTGGGTAATGCAGTCAGAAAATTACTGCTATTGGCCTGTGTGTTTGGACATGTTCCTCCCACAGCATTGCTGGATGTGATCAAGTCCCTCTGCCCAAGGGGCCGAATGGCTGTCTCGTCCAATTTGGCTACTAAGTTTGTGGCCAAATTAGACACTGATCCTGTTGCCTGGCATTAATGCCGAGCAGCATGCATGGCCCCTGTATGGCTAGCTATACTCAGCATTTGTGGTCATTAATCCTAAATATAAGAATACCCTTCACCCTATAAGCTGAAACTTTGAACATGATCCCAGCAGCATTGGCCTATATGCTTAGAGGAATCTTTTTGTATGATAGCATCTCGCTGCCTGTAAAACATCCACTTGTATCAATCAGCAATTGGGTAACTTTTATTTACTACTCTAATGCGAACATTTTTTTTCCCCCAACAGTTTTATCAATAGTGATGGTCATATCATTTCGCTATATCAGCACTCTCCTGGTTCACATCTTTATAACCCTGCTTGTATTTGGGTTACTATGTAAGTATCTGTTTTATTAAAATATTGTTTTTATAATCTTACTATAGTATTCCTTATTGGTCATTTTCAGTTCATCTTAGTGATGTCTTATAGTATATTAATAGGTGTATTTTTTCATTGAGTTTTGGAATGCTGGTATGAAAGAAGAAAAATTACCTTAAATAAAAAGTATATACAGTTACTTAAGATCTGTTATGTTGCATTTTCATTTGCACTTTTTTTATGTTAAAAACACATGGGGAAGTTTAGTTTCTGTTTGAAGACATGATGACTTGCCATCGGAGGGAGTATGGTTTTGCTAGTGGTCTACAAGAAAAACAAATCAGATTTATGGTGGAATAATAGGATTTTTGTTTTCCATGCAAAAGTAGCATATTTTTGTATCCAAATATATCTGCTATATAGCAGATTATATTATACCAGCTACAAAACAAGATCATTGTCTCAATACGTTGCTCTCAGTATAAAATCAAACAGTTGTCTCAAGTTCAATTCTGGAAAACAGGAAGGAGCTCATACGCCCTATTCACTATAGGAGGAGGAAAGACTGCTGAGTTCAACCGACATTGTTTTCTGTTAGGTGGAATAATGGAGGATATTTCAATAATCCTAGAAGTATTCAATTGATGATCAATCGTTACTTCATTCTGCTAATGGAACTCAAAATAGATGTATACACTGTTAGGAAAGAATACAATATATACAAATGTCAGATGCACTGTTGCACACCTAAAGGCTTGGGGGTATATTTACTAAACTGCGGGTTTGAAAAAATGGAGATGTTGCCTATAGCAACCAATCGGATTCTAGCTGTCATTTTACAAAATGTACTATATAAATGATAACTAGAATCTGATTGGTTGCTATAGGCAACATTTCCACTTTTTGAAACCCACAGTTTAGTAAATCTAGCCCTTGGTCTGAGTCTGCACATTCTGGGGTACTTGGTAACATTATTACTTAAAGCAGTACTGTAATAGCCATAAGAGGAGTGGTTACATGTTAGGAAAAATGATTCAGAAATTCTGTGCCAGAGAGATGGACACCACCCTTTACTGAAGCTCCATCTGTTGATGTTAAATCAAATCTTGGCTGTGTTTTATCTGGTGTGGTTAGACAGTTAGCTGACAGGGAATACTGGGAGTACAGCTGGGGTGCCACACATTGCTTTCCTCTACTGTAAGACATGTCAAGGCATGCTGGGGTTTGTAGTTCCACACATTGTTTACCTCTGTTGTTGCCAGGGCGGATGGTGCTACATCCATCTGCTGCAAACGATGGTGCTAACGCTGCTATAAGGGATACAGATGACATTGTTTGTATTAATTGTATATTCTTAATGATTCATTTTCAGCAATTTATTGTGATTTATTCATGCAGTTGTCTCTGGAGTACTGTGGTGGCTGTATTACGATCATATTAATGACATTAGTTATGAGCTGGAAACTGAAAAGGAGAATGCAAAGTTTTTGCTTGGATTCTCAATCATTTCAACATTGATATCTGTAAGTATTTTCTCATATTGACTATTGAGGGCAATAATGACTTGCTTGGCAAACATGTAAATGTGTATCAGTCTCTGTTGGTCATTGTATACAGTGTTTTCTTCTTTTTATCTTCCCCATGTTATCCACTTGTCATCTGCATGTTCAATCAGGGCCCTCTTAACAACATTTGGGGCCCCCGGGCAAAGCAGTGCACTGGGGCCTATATATATATATATATATGGGCCCTGCAGCCCAGGGGGCCCGTCAGAAGCAGCGAGAGAAAAAAGTTCCTGGAAAAAAAGAAGAAGAAAATACTTACCTTGCTCTCAGCTGGCGATCCGGCTCCCTCCCTCCTCCTCCGTGCTGCGCTCCGCAATGGATGTCGGGTGGGCGTGATGTCACGCCCGACATGCACTGTGAGTGCAGCACGGAGGAGGAGACCAGGGAGGGAGCCGGATCGCCAGCTGAGAGCAAGGTAAGTATTTTCTTCTTCTTTTTTTCAGGAACTTTTTTTTTTTTTAGCTGCCTCTGACGGGCCCCTTGGGTTGCAGGGCCCCCGGGCACCTGCCCATCGTGCCCTATGGAAGAGACGGCCCTGTGTTAAATTACTCTATAAGACATGCCCTGGAACACATACTTTGGTTTGATTCCAGCTGGAATTATCCAATCAGACCAATTCTTACCCACCTGTCGCCATTCTAAGTTCTTGTTTTCATGTATAGCAGAATTATTGTGTGAAGTGAGTGGTTATAATACTTTATTGTGTGTTATACCTATTTTAATATGGTCAGCTGATTATAACTGATTGTATATGAAATCTAGATGTATGTAATATAAACTAATATATTCATTTCTCAATTTTAGTGACTCAGTTTTTTGTCATGGATTTATATGTTTATAGATTGTCCATATTTTAGTATTGCTTACTCGGGAATTCCATTTTTAACCATGAAGAGCTTCCCCACCGTTTCCAAAAAAGCCATAAAACTCCCTTGACAGCTTTCCTGGTGTTTTCTGGTAAAAGGGGTTTGCTGGTAAAAACCTGAAATCTGTTTTACAGTCAATGTCCCCCCTAAGCATTTGGGAACATTCCATACTCTCCACCGAAACATTAGCAAGTCCCCCTCCCACCACCAGTACTTCACTCTTGCATAGAATCCAGATGTTCTTCTATGTTATAGGAGCAGCACATATGTGTCATCATCACCGCTAACCACCATTCTATCAGGGCCCAGTACGATCCTAGGGAGATACCAAGGACTTCCACAAACAGGCTACAGTCCCTCATAGTCTCTCATTCCACATACAATTAGCCGTGATGATGAAACACTTAGCAGATGCACTGCCTCTATAACGGGGAACTGCATTTAGGCAGTTTGGGATATCGGAGGGATTGAAAGTGCCAGAAAAGAATATGGAAGGACCCCATTGCTGGTAGTGTTACATTGTGATTACCAAGCTTAGTAATACAAAAGTGCTCCATTACATTGGTGGAGGGGTCAATATAGAATAAGTAAAAATATAAAAAATATATATACATGTTAGTAAGAAGGAGGTGTGGGATAAAAGATCCTCCAACCAGCACACAGTCCACTCCCCTGGGATCCTGTCCTCTGATCCCTTTCCTTCCGTCATTTCATTTACCAGATAGACACCAAATTATATGGAGTTTTATGAAGTATGTGGAAAAAAAAAGGAATTCTAACACAGAATTCACCACCAAAAAAAATCACTGGAACCAGGATACTGTATTTACACTGCCATACTCTGCATTAGTTCATGGTTATAGTAATGTACTTATTTTATGAGATATTTCAGATATAGTTTAATACTTATGGGCAGATTCAATTGGCAGTGATGTTCCTGAAAACATCGCAGCCGCGTTTCTGCAGTAATAAGTAACGCTTACTTCTGCTCGCACCTCTATGGCACCTCTATTTCACTAAAATTAATTAATTCCTATAATATTTGTTTTTTTCCTCTTATCTGTTCTAAATACATGTTTTACATATTCAATTTTCTATTCTTCAGTAATTGCCATGTTTATTTTTTTTTTCAGATTGTGCTTGTGATTTTAATATTTTTGCTGAGGAAAAGAATACAGATGACAATTCAACTCTTTCAAGTTGCCAGCAGCTTTATCAGTCATATCCCTCTCCTGTTGCTGCAGCCGCTCTGGACCTTTCTTATTCTCATGTTCTACTGGATCCTGTGGGTGGCTGTGCTTCTTAGTATGGGGACCTCAGGTGAGTCCATGAATATGTCCTATGACGTGAGGGGGTGGCCATTGGTCATGTCTTTTTATACAGTGTATGGAGTGACCAGATTATGACTAGTGCTGCCCCTGTTTATAATTGGGACTGTTTTTCCTTTTTATGCAGGAATTATCTGTGTTTCTCATAGACACTGATTTTATAATGTCATAACTGTCTATCGCTAAACCATGAAAAAAAAATGAATTTATATGAAATGAACCATGAATGTTATAAAATAAATGTTATCTGGAACCTGAGAACCTGGAGACTCATCATCATTATCATCATCAGTTATTTATATAGCACCACTGATTCCGCAGCACTATACAGAGAACTCATTCACATCAGTCCCTGCCCCATTGGAGCTTACAGTCTAATTTCCCTAACATACACACAGAGACAGAGTCAGAGACAATTTTGTTAGCAGCCAATTAACCTACTAGCATGTTTTTTGGAGTGTGGGAGGAAATCCACGCAGGGAGAACATACAAACTCCACACAGATAAGGCCATGGTCGGGAATCGAACTCATGACCCCAGTGCTGTGAGGCAGAAGTGCTAACCTCTAGGCCACTGTGCTGCCCATGTGTCAAAATTTTTACTCCCTCTCTGCTTTACTCTACTCAGCAACAACTTAGAGCAACTGAACCAATTGTTGGACATTGATGTATATGAAAGCCTGTGTATTACTGAGTTAGCTGAATAACTGATGAGTTTATACGACCTAAATCTGCCCTGCATGCTCCATCTTTTTAGTTCCTGTGCTTAATGTTGCCATGGGCAAGCATCCTTACCGTACATCACTCTGGAATAGGAAGAAGCATTTTCCCGAAAGAGGCATTTGTGGGGCAGTGCATCAGTCTGTGTAATCTGATTGCATTGGCTTAGTAAAATGAGTTCTCTATTCAAATGAGTGAATTCACTAAGTGGTGTGGCAGCAAGTGTAATTTTACATGTTTGCCAATATTATCACAGCAGTGTTGTTTTCTACCACTAGATGTCAGTATAGCTACATTATTTCTGCAGTGAAAGCAACTTTGGATACAGTTTGGATATTAATGTCTGGGGAAACAAGTTTTGTTTTTTACAAGTTTACAAATTTACACTGTAGCCACAATAAAATAGACAATCATTTATGATCCTTGCCATCTGCATTTAATGGTCTTTAACTAGCACATGGCACACGTGCTATTTCCGAAAATGCTACCTTGGATGTCCTTGCCTTAAGTTTGCAACCTATGTCCCTGAAATCATTATTTAGGACACCCCTTCTTCCTCTAACCCTGTCATTGGTGCCAACATGCACCAAAACCGCCGTGTCATTCCCAGCCCCTCCCAACAATTTGTCCACCCGATCCGCAATTTGCCGAGCCCAAGCACCCGGGAGACAACACACTGTTCGGCATGCACGGTCCCGGTAACAGATTGCCCTATCTACCGTCCTAATAATTGAATCCCCTACCATCACAATCTGCCTGGATCCCTGAGTAACTTTGATCCACTCTATGTATGCTGGAGAGACCGTTCCCCTGGTTGCTAGAGGAAGCAGTCTCACCCAACTCTACCAATTCTGAACTGCCTTCCACAGTATCTTCATCCAATCTGGCAAATCTGCTGGGATGCTTAGCTCAGAACTGTCCTGCCTCTTCCTCCCTCTGCTACCCCTAGTAACTGTTACCCAGCTGCTTACCTGTGCATCCTCCTCTGTCTCTGCTCCACCCTGCTCAGCTAACGCATCAACGGTGAGCTGTAAACTCTGCTCCAGGTTGGCAATCTCTCTCAATGTTGCAACAGTCTGCTTTAGATCAGTTACCTGGGCTTCCAAAAAGACCAATTGCTCACATTTCTCACAGAGGTATAAATCTTGTAACAATAGCTCCAAGTGTGCATACATATGACAAAAATGCATTGAGTGAGATCATCAAGCCTGCGCCCACTCATCTTATTATGGCTAACCTAACTTCTTATAGCCTACAGTGAACTCGAGTACTAACCTTTGCTAGCCACTTACCAGATTAAATCCCTTCCTGGATTCAACTCCTTACTGGATCTAACTCCACACTTTAAACAAACAGCACTTGAAATCAAACGGCAGTGGAAATCACAAGCTCAATGAAATCGCTTAGCACCACCTGTTGGTACTGAATGTTCCATTAGCAAATATTGCATTCTTTTTTTAGGGACAATTATTATTGTTCTGTTTTACTTTAAATATCTTTGGAGAGAGAAGAGAGTAAAATGACCAAGCTAAGTCTAAGGGCTAGATTTACTAAGCTGCGGGTTTGAAAAGGTGGGGATGTTGCCTATAGCAACCAATCAGATTCTAGCTTTCATTTATTTAGTACCTTCTACAAAATGATAGCTAGAATCTGATTGGTTGCTATAGGCAACATTCCCACTTTTTCAAACCTGCAGCTTAGTAAATCTAGCCCTAAGTTTTTATCCTAAGATTTATCCTATCCTCTATCCTTCTCTTTCTAGGCAGTGCCAGGGTCTCATCGGAAGGAGAAGTGGAATATAAACCAATGGCTGGCATTCGCTACATGTGGTGGTACCATTTATTTGGCCTTATATGGACTAGTGAATTCTTTCTTGCATGTCAGCAAATCATTATTTCAGGAGCAACTGTTACCTGGTATTTTCAACGGTATGTTAATAAAGACCGGTACACTCATAAGTTTAATATTAGAGGAGACAGACTCAAGTTTGTTTATCAACTGTAAAACAAGTTGGATGTAAGAACTTTGTTTCATATAGATGTGCCTTTAACATCATATACCTGTTAAATGCCTTTGACAGGGACCTCACATAACTAGTGCCTGGATTTAACTCTCAGTCTTTGACTTCCTGTCTGCCTCCTTCCTCCTCCCTAAACGACACTGCCCCTGACACATGCAACCATGTCCCCACTAATGTAATCACACAAGAGATCATCAGCACTCATCTCATGAAATGGGTTTCTCTGAGCATTCTGGTTATCTGATTGCCTATGGATTGTTCCTTTCCAGCTGAATGAGCAGGAAGCGAAGAGTGATAAAAAGATGTTTCCCTGTCCTGACTGAAATAGACCTTTAAAAATAGATATGTCTAGCTTCCTCTGCACTATTCATTGTCTAAGAAATAAATGTTCTGAGGTGAGAGGATCTATAAAAGAATGATGTTGACCCTCCACATGTATAGGTTCTAAACTCACGGCGTTGGTTTGTGCAGACTATAATGCAAAGTATTAGGTTCCATTAAAGAGTGTTTCCCTCCTACATCTGTGCCTTATTTCTCCTCTGAATGAAACATTGGTACTCTCACTGCTGAGAATACAGTGCAGATAGATCAGTCAGCCAGATACAGAGCTATACAGAAGATTGCAGAAACATTTTGCTATTCTTTACATAGTAAGTGTTGGCCACCATTGTGACTTAGCCATTGGGAGTACTTTGCCCAAGTATATATTAATGTTCTGCTCACAAAGGTATTTTATATGTGTGGGGGAAGGGCAATACAATATATTTGGGTATAAATGAAATTATCATGTAGCTTTCCTTGTGTTGCAGAGATAAAAACAAAGTTAAGCACCCGATCCTGACTTCCATGTCGCATCTGTTTTGGTACCATCTTGGAACCGCTGTTGTAGGGTCGTTTTTGCTGCCACTTGTGAAAATCCCGAAGATGATTCTAATGTATCTTTCTCGGTTACTAAATAAAAGGGTAAGTCATTATGGATTATTATTAATGTGTTTATCAATTGGGAGCTCTTACATCTGTGATTTGGCTCAATACAGATCTCAGCAAAAATGTGTTCTCTAAATGTACAAATTTATTATAAATGTACCATCATTTTCTTGAGGTTCAAACATAGCATAAAAGAGAAACACACAATTAAATTCAGAACCCAATTGCGAAGAAATTATAGTCTAAAACTTGGAGATGGTACCAAAATCTCTTATTTCACAGATAACTTTGATATTATATAAACAGTACATATCAATCCTTATATACAATACATCTAATAATAATTTAACAGATAAAAGGATCATACAGTGCTATTCAGTCAAAGAAAGTGATCCTAGACGCTTCTGCTTATTAAAACTAAATTCTATCCTCAATGTTACGAGTCTGCTCTTTGCAAGAGGGAATTGCCAGACCCCTCAATACAAAAAGATCACACAAAACCAAACCAAAAGGAGCGCCAGGTAACAATAAAAAAAAATATATATACGGTATAAAATAATAAGTATACACTCTGAGGAATATGGCAGAAGACTAAGGCATACAAAAGGCTTATGTAAAAAAACAAATATTCAAGCAAATCACAATATTGATAACAAAGACCTCATTATAAAATGAGTAGAACATGAAGGCTGCAACTGCATAATACAGGAAGTCAGACAGATTATACATCAGAATGTATACAATACTCACACTCTGAGATCAAAGATTACTAATCGTCCTATAATAAGGGGTAAAGTCCTACATAGAAAGGCAATAAAAATGCTGTTCCTCAGAGAAATAAAGCTAGCATCATGAATTAAGTAAAGATGGTAATATATATTGCTGTTAATGTCTGAAGATAGCTGTAGTATTCTCAGTGGTAGAAGCCATATCCGGTAAGTAAATCATTAAGCAGAGGAGGCAAGTGTCCGTCTGAGAGATGGTAAGCTCAGCTGCAGCCAGATAACAGTGGGCTCCTTGGGGACGACCCGTCCCCCAAGATAGAGAGCAAAGCCACCTTGTCCCCTCTCGCCCTCCGCTCTTCAGTTTTAAGGAAGGGGACCTATAATCGACTGCAACAATTCTAGCTGAGTTCTCAATATACATCTCGTCCCTCAATCCACTACCTGATCCCGTTGCTGCATTTGTAAGACACACTGGTGATTATAATACAACTGCAATAGGACTTCCAAATATTAGAGTTTGTACAGCCGACTTTCCCGCAGGTGATAGTCTCATTATTAAGAGGGAAAAATCTAAAAAATAGAACCAAGCATAAAAACACATATCTTTTAACTAGATCAAAATATACCATCCTCTTGTGAAAGAGAAATGTTAAATGAGAATCAGTGAAATGAGAAATAGTTATTAAGAGAAGAAAGTGTGTGAAAAGTGGCTGCATGTGATACAATAACCGCCCCACAATATAATACACTGCATTAACCTCAAATTAAATTGGTCATTTGTGATTCACAATATATAGAGCAGCTCTGTGATATTGTGACTATTTGGTCATAAATTAAGAACATCTATACAACCCTAGTCTGTATAACCACCTAATAAACTACCCAACAAGTGTAATACAAGAAGGTGTGGAAATCACTGTATTATATTAAACAGAACTGTTGGACAATATAAGATATTAAAAAGGCACTACTAGTGTGTTTAACAATATTTTATTTAGAGTACAGTGCACAAACACATACTTATCGAAGTGTAAAACTGTATCGTGAATAAGTACAGTTTGATGGTCAGAACATAAGTTATCATTTATAAATTAAATAGTGTGGTATAGAGTCGCAATATGTTGGCAAGATGGAGGACAATGCATTTGGTAAGAGAAGACAAAGAAGTAGGACAAGATGAAGGATATGCCGTATGGAAGAGGAGACAAAGAAGGCATTGGCTATGTAATAGGACTTAGCAGGGTTTGGCGAAGAGTATATTCCAGGCATATTTTATTGCACTTTACAGTGAGGTTAATGCACAATATAATATAAATTATTGCAGTGTACATACAGTGTATATACAGTGTAATTACAGGATAATATATTAAATAGGAAATTTTGTACAGTGGAAACAGTATTATATTTTGTAGATGGTAGAGTTATACAAAAGGTATATTACAGCACCAGGCTCTCAGGTCCTGTTACTTATCCCTCTGCTGTCTTTCTAAGCTGTCCCTCCAGTCCGCAGGCTCTGTTGGTCACAGATCTCTCTGCAGAATGCTGCCCAGGTTGTCTCCACTCCAGAGATCCCTCCAAACCCGGTGCATGGGCGCTGCCATCTTGGATTCAGTCACCTGCTCTCTCTTAGCCAGTCAGAGTGCTGCTGCAGCTCAGCTGACTGCAGCATCCAATCAACGGATAACAGTTACCATGAAGGGACTTCCCAGAGCCCTAACCTGTTGCCAGTGCAACTTTGATTACTCAGTCGCCAACCTGGTTTCTAGCAGTCTGCAGTCTACTTAGTTCCTGCTGCCTAGACAGCACAGCCTGCATTCCGGTTTCAGTTCGGTCTTCATTGCTAATCTGATCACTATCTTGCTACTCTTGACTTCTTGCCAGTCTCCTGTGCTACTCATACTTAGTAATCTCCTGAACTCTCAGCAGCCACCACCTGCACTTGTTCTTTCCCTCTCATGCAAAAGGACATAATCAGGCCAGCCAACTTTGGAGCTGAACTGGTGGCTACATGCACAGAGACACAACCCAGTCCGGGTACAGACAAATCCCCAAGCATGACAGATTGTAGTATAGATATACTACAGTGTTAAGCACTGTATAGATATAGTTAAGCACCGTATAGATATAGTACAGTGTTACGAAGGCACAGTATAAGATGTGCGGCAGGATATAGATAGTATATTGCAAGATATAATGTAGACTAGTATAGTATGAATACAGTATATTTTGCAGGGTTAGATGTAGGATAATATAAATACAATATATGTTGCAGGGTTAGATCCATGATAGTATAAATAAGTATATTTTGCAGTAATATAGTATAGTTATAGATATAGCACATTGCTAGAGTGCAGGATAGTATACTATAAAAACAGCATATAGTATAGATTGCAGGGATACAGTATATACTATAAATAGATTGCAGGGATACAGTATATACTATAAATAGATTGCAGGGATATAGCATGTAATATGACTAGATTGCAGGGATATAGCATGTAATCTGACTAGATTGCAGGGATATAGCATGTAATATTACTAGATTGCAGGGATATAGCATGTAATATGACTAGATTGCAGGGATATAGCATGTAATATGACTAGATTGCAGGGATATAGCATGTAATATGACTAGATTGCAGGGATATAGCATGTAATCTGACTAGATTGCAGGGATATAGCATGTAATATGACTAGATATTGGCAGGGTTCCAAGGTAAGACCACGGAGAGAAAGTAGGTGAACAAAGTGGTTTTATTAGAGACACGGATAATACAGGTTCAGGATGCAATAACTGGTAAGGCAGTAATATAACCACAGATCTTAACAGTGGAATAAACAATACTGTAAAGCGATGGTGAGAAGCAGTAGTCAGCGGGTTGCAGGGTGGGGATACCTCTGGAAGAGGAGGTGAGATGAGTAGCCTGCGGGTTGCAGGATTGGATACCTCTGGAAAGGTGGTGAGACGAGTAGCCTGCGGATCAGAGTAGATGAAGCTGTGTCTGCGGCACTGGAATGAACAGCAAATTCAGGTAAGTATAACCAGGAACAGAAGTCAAATGAGAATGCTTCCTATCAGGTTGAGAGTCAGATCGTGACAGATATATTGATAGGAGTGAGATATCTTTTGAAATTGCAGAGTGCGCAGGGAGGCGTGAACAGGAGCCAGGTAATTTTTCGGTAGGGCAGTGTAGGGGTTCGGAGAGGTATGAAATCATTTGCACGGGCTTGGAGGCTTTCTGAAGCCCCCAAAGCCCGCGCTTTTCCTGGCCCCCTTGCAGAGCTGCCTCGTGCAGCTTTAAGATATGAAACGTCAGAAACCCGTCCACATCCTGTACTGCACGGCGGTCATTATAGGGAATACCTCAGGGATTCCCATGGCCATTCCACACCCCCTGTGATGACATCATTGCGAGGGGTGTGGCAAGGAGCGATTGCTCCTTTACAGAAGCTGAAGCCATTAAATGATAAGGATTCATATTTCATTTTAGATAAAGACCCATAAGATAGCTTTCATACTTCCCTTAGAAAATTATTGAATGAGGCTCTAGAAAATGAGGTAATTTGACATTGATATTTGTCTATTTTTCAACCACATTGAATTAGACCGATATCTTATAACCTCCCGAAGATCCACAAATTCCTGGAGGTGTCCTTTTGTGGTAGAAATAGATTTTTTTGGTAGCTCACAACTCAGATTTTATTGTAGTATACATGATAGATTTACATTTGTATTTAAAGGACACTACATCAGTCTTGCAAGCACTGAGCATCTTCACATGGTTGAAGAATTATTTTTGGATCATCACTGACATGTACAGTCGTCATATGTATCTATGAAATATACTAAGGAAGCGGCAACATATAGGGGACTTTTAGATTTAGAAGTTTTATTTATAAATCCGCAGGACCACCATGGGTACATCCTTTTCACCCAGTTTTTCCAACATTTTGATGGGAAGTTGGAAATAAGTCATTCTAGTTCTAAGTTTTCAAAATCTATTATGTATTACAAATGCTACATTGACAACATTCTTATTTTATGTGTAAATTTACAAGTAGAGTTTATGAATTTTATTAGTGATCATCATTACAATTTGAAATGTACAAGATGCATAAAATAGAAATTTAAGTTTTTAGATGTGGTTTCAGAGGATTTACTTCATATTATTATTTCATATAATTGTACTACAAATGTTATCAAGAATGTGGATAATAATAGTTATCCTCATTTTAAGAGTTGTCATCTTACTAGATTGGACGAATATACAATTTTCTCATATCAAGAGAAATTGTACTAGTAAGGATGTCTAGCCAACCGTTTAAAACATATACCCAACTATTAGGGATAGACATTACTATAGAAGAATATTAATTGATGCCTTAATAAGATTTGGGAATATGAAAGAAAGTAATTGTTGGTGTACAGAACAGAGGATTCTTCAATGAAAATCAATCCCCTTTTATAACAGGTTTTACAGTCATTATACTTCTATTTGAAGAGTGCTTAACAAGCACTGGAACATTTTACTTAGGGATCCCATCCTTAGGGCGGCCCTACTGAATAAACCACATATTGTTTTTAGGAAAGCCAAGAGTCGCAAAGAAATGTTGTCTCCTAGTTTAATTACTACTACAAATAGACCTAACAAAACCCTGTTTGGGAAGAGTCTTGTGGCTTCTTTAGATGTACGTAAATTTGTCACTCCCCAAAAGAAAACATTCATTTATTCTACTAATTCTACTACTTACAGAATTTTAAAATGTAATTAATTGTATGATGATATCTGTAAATTTTTTGAGAGCACAAGTGTATAGAAATAGTGGATAAAACTAAATGTATCCTGAAACTAAGATTACAAGAACGTATTAAGAAAATTAAATATAACGTTTGATCCAATTCAGTTTCTAAACCTTTTTTGACCCATCACATCACATCTTTTTGCCTCACATTCAAAGCTATTGAACATGTTTGGTTAGGCGGACAGAGAGGGGATTTTGGAAAACTCAGAGTAAGATCTTCAAACAGAAAATGATGGTACCACAAGAAATGAATGGCTCATTTGAAAATGCTCCTTATATTTAAGTTGGTGGTTTGTATACCATTCAGTTTGTATTTTTATAACGGTCATTGCTATAATTACTCTAAGAGACATGCGTACTAGCATTGCATTAGATGCTTCTGGAGGCACCTAATTAATTCCGAACCGGAGTCGGCACCACTTTGGATTTCATTTGTGCTAAAATGAATCAGACTAAGCACTGATTCTATTTTCTAGAGTGTTACTCTATATATTGTTTCTGTGGTGACTCCTGTCTCCAACATGCTCATCGCTACATTAGTGAGCATGTGCAGGTGTTATTTTCTTTTCAGACTTCTGTCACATTATTGAACACAGAAGTGTTATTTAATTGATGTTTATTTTTTTAAAACTCTAGCATTGTACGTTTTTATTCATTACAAATGTTTGTAATTAAGATATTATTGTTAGAAAATTAATGGCTTTACTGTTAGTGTAAGGCTCTTCATTCCTTAGTCTTGTGTCATGATCATGTGATCCTCAGATTGATAATTAAAGGGACTATATTATGAGGATTATTTAATCCCTGTTCATTCACTTTGACAGCGGTCTCTTCATGCAAAACCCGTATTGGACTCCTATTTAAGTCAAGGATTTTACCAATTTACCATTGATCCAGTTTTGGAGTATTAGTTGCAGTAAGACTTTGGGCTGTATGTGTTCCTCTCAGTTCTCCTGATGTCCTGTATTGGTTTATGCATAAATCCAGTGTACTGTGGACACCAGCCCATTTCAGGGCTGCTTTTATTAACGTGTTACCAGATGTTTCGGAAGCCAAGGCAGAAACTAGTGTTATTTTTAGCCTCTGTTAGTACGATTGAGCTTCCTTTGAGGTTTAGGGTATTCTTGATTATAAAGTTATAATATCATTATAGGCTCCAAGAAATGGAGCTAATTTCATTGTAACTGCTGTAGGATAATGATGTATGGGACATCCCCCAAGTGCAATAATAACACAAAATAAGTATTCTTTTTTTTAACATCCAGAACTGCTGGACAAGCACACTTTGCCTTTTATTATTTAATATTTAGTTTTACAAGTATTACATCTAGGAAATGTATGTTCACTGTCGGTGACTCAACTAGTAGTTCATCTACTTTCCTCCCTCTTCATCGGAGTTATTTGGCTTGGCTTCACTTTAATATTTGTGCCAAAAATACATAAAGGATTCCAGTCCAAGTAATAAAACAATCACTCTTTGTTCATCCAATGTTTTCTTGGCTTCGGTGGCTGTGGACTCTGTAGTGACTGCCTGTGTATAGAAATGCTGTTTCCTTTATGATCCCAATAAAAATACCTGGTCACATTTTCCATCGAGATTATATTTACATTCAGTTGCCAGTGTTTTGTTTATTTTCTGGCCCTCTAGCATTTTGTCAGTCGATCTCTGCACACACCCATACCGTACTTGGATCCTGCTTCATATTGCTCCTAGAAAAATGTTTCTTTTTATAAAATGTTTTGTACTTTAGAAATAATAAAAGGTGAGGCCCCTGGCAAACACCTCCTGACCTTTTCCCAAGTGTGGTGTCATGGGAAAATTCACCAGGCTGTTATATAACATACGGAAAATCTGATCCCTGTGATGAATCTGTACTCTGCCAAGGATGCTTGCTGATTTGGCACAGTGCACTTGTAGAATGGTCTATCACACAATTTTCTGCTTTACAAGACACGGTTTAGGTAGAGCTGAGAAGATACAGAGCATGGCAGCTCAAAATGTAAATGCCTTTAAATGATCTTTTGGACACCCCCAGTAATAGTGTGTGACTGATACATTGAGAATGGTTTGCACCCACGCTGTGCGAAAACTTTGCACCGTTTTCTGGGTGGTGGAAATGCTTTCTAATATGTGGCATGTAAAAAAGTAGCTCATAAATGGAGATTGGATTTGAATTGTTGTTTTTTCCTGATTGTAGATTTTTACTTTATAGCTAATGAAGTAAAAAAAGAAGTGTCGTTTGTGTTTAACTATTGTTTAATAAGTTTGCGGTCAGGTCTTTCAGGTTTTCTGTTCAATGGAATGACATCTTTTGTGTCAGTCTAGCTGCCTCTTTGGCATACATGTCATTCCAGTCATACCAGACATTTCTTATAACTGTATGTGAATATGTATGGACAGGAAGTCCCTCTGTTTCGTTTTTTCTGTTAATTTGTGACTTGTCACAAATTTTTGTTTAGGCTCACAAAATGGCTATTCGTAAAACCCTCAAAGCAAGTAAAGTCAAAACTTACTGAAGAACAAGTGTGTCATAATAATTCTATCATGGCCACCTGTGGAAACAGTTCTTTCCTGGTGCACTTCTTACCTATCGAAGTGCTCCTTTAGTGTTTCTACCTCTGGCACCCCACACACTCCCACTATCACAAGGCTCTATTCTTGCCCTTTACTTTTTTCATTATACACCTTTTCTCTTTGGGCACTTCGCTCATTCGGCCTCCAATACCACCTCTACGCTGATGATACCCAAATCTATATCTCTTCACCTGACCTCTCTGTTTCGGTACTGTCTCATGTAACCAACTGTTTTTCTATCTCCACATGGATGTCCCAGTGCTACCTAAAGCTCAATATGTCCAAAACAGCTTATTATCTTCCCTCCTGCCAGAATCACCACCTCACCTCAAATCTCCCTCACTGTTAATAACACCACAATTTCCTCAATCTCCCAAGCCCGCTGCCTTGGTGTCACTTGACTCTGCCCTCTGCTTTATTCCTCACATCCAGAGTCTCTCCCAGTTCTGTCAACTCCACCTTAAAAACATTGAATACGCCTTTTTCTTACTCGACATATTACCAAAACTCTTATCCATCCTCTTATCATCTCCCGTCTTGATTATTGTAACTTCCTGCTATCTGGCATTCCTGAGACCCACACATCCGCACTTCAATCCCTCCTAAATGCTGCTGCAAGACTGATATTCCTCTCTCACCACTCCACATCTACTGCACCACTTTGCACCCCTTCATACATCTCAAATCTCATATCAAAATACTCTCCCTCCTGCCCTCTTAGATCAACTCTGACCTGCGCCTTGTCTCGTCTCTGGTAACCACCTCTCACACCCGCCTACACAAATTCTCTACTGTGCTGCTCCCCACTTATGGAATTCCCTACCACGCTCAATCAGACCTTCCCACAGCCTTTAAACTCTTTGAAACCCTATCTGTTTTTTAGAGCTGACCTTATGCCTGATAACACTATTCACACTAATGCACACTCACAACTGTCCCAATCTCCACTCTGAGCCACATTTCTTCTTTTGTTTCAGCTGTGCCCTCTTCCACTTAGAATATAAGCTCTCTAATGAGCATGGTACTTCATACCCTTTGTTTTCATGTCTGCATTTATTTTGTTTACCTTGTATGTCCCTGTTTTATGTGTGTACTGTTTACTGTTTGGCGCTGCAGTGCCTTATAAATCTACGATAATAATAATTAATATTACCAATGTTGCCCTGTATACGCTAATATCAAAGCATCCTTCTTGCCTACTTTTCCTTACTCTTTTATCTTAAGTTCTTATTTTGGAAGCCACATGCAAGGTCTGCTTTTTCCTACATGTAGAACACCAACCAGTATGTTTGTATATTGAGTGCACAGTATACTAAAATAAATGATTTATGTTGGAAAGCACAGGAATAATATCACTATATAACTACTGGTTACATGACATGGCCCATGCAGATAAAGGTAGTAAGTAAACCAGGGCTCATGAGAGCTTGCATCTCATCTTTATCACTCATACATGTTGAACACCGTGTGCAATAATTATTCCATGTTCATATTAGCCTGCTACAGGTATTTCCCATCTTTGTGTTCTTTCTCATTGTACACTTATTTCAATCTTTTGGCTGCTTTCATTAAAAGCAGTCACCACTACACAAAGGCTCTCTTTTCACACGTTATTTGGGTATAGTAAAACACACTCCTTTGCTGCATGCTATAGGTATGATGGGAACCTGCTTCCCTTTATTCAGTATGTATTATATTTTTATTTTGCTTTTTGTGCTGTTTTTGTTACCATATAACCACACATACTGCTATCAGGTAATTGGCCCAATATTGCAGCACGTTTAGCCCGAAAATCACCAAAATGCTCATTGGGTATGTTTGTAAATGCAGTCGAAAGGTGACTGAAGGTATCTTCAGAACACACTTACAGGGTAATGGCAGAAGTGATCTGGCCAACTAGATGCTGATCCTGATCCTGGTGCTGGGTGCTCAGGGGAGCACTATGTTTGACCAGCTTTACTTATTTATTTACAGACCCATCAGTTGATCTTACAGGCAATAATAAGGCTCTTACTTTTTTGGTCTCTGATAGTACACATCATTTTGTTCCTCCACCAGCTCCTTGGGCTTTCAGGTCCAGACTGAACACTACACAGACTGGTAACAACACAACATTACTGTACTGGTACCAGCAAATGTTGCTTGGTCATTTCAGTAGAAAACACAGATACTGTAAGCTCTCACTGCTACTGTCACGTTGCAGTATATTGCCAATAAGCAGATGAAGGGTTATTTTATTATTCTGGCATAGTAAAACAGGACCAGAAAGTAATTTGCAACATACACAGTCTTTAACTTGCTCACATATTCCAATGTCCAAGGGAAGCAAAATATATATGGGATAAGGTATCCCTTGCTGTTTATTAAAATGATATTATTCAATTAAACATTTATTTTTTTGTATCTCTTTTTATCTTGTATCTCTTTTTATTAATACCGGCTCACCTGCCCGTCGGTCACATGATCGATAGCAGCATCTACCTATGTGTACAGTAAAGGGACCTGCTGCAACACTCAAGGAGAGTGCATTGATGTGTTTCATGGCTCACTATAACTATATATCGTTCACTTGGTAAATACAGCTCTAACTTGCGGCATCTCTGAAGTGTACTTACACACTGACAGTTCCTCCAGCACCGACTACACAAAAAGCAACTAAATTAGCATTACCAAAAGAACTGGTTTCAGTGAATGAAGGTTAAAAAAGAGAGGTGAGGTATAAGGCAAAAGTATGGAAAATAATGTTAAGTCTGCTTATCTTATAGAATTGAGTGTAGAGCCATATCTGGTACTAATTTTATATGCAGTTATACCTGTTGCCAAATCTAATGTGCAGAGCCATATTTAGTGGCAGATGTCCTTACCTGCTGAGTGGTGATTCCATCAGCCAGGCCCCACACATAGCGTTGCCCACAGGGGAGGGCTGGCAGATTTTAGCCCGGGGGGGGCGAGGCGCGGCGCGGCGCGGCAGACTATTAGGAACATTATATTATCAAAAAATGCAGGTGGCCATGTGGCCCAGCCTAAGGTAGCCTATTATGGGACTAGCCCGGGGGCAAATACCCCCCAGCCCAGCCTGCCCCTGGTTGCCCTGCTGTGAACTTTCACAAGTAATCAGAGTTCACTGTAGGAAAGGAAGGGGCTCAGTATCAGGCAATGCTTATAAATCTTCAGCTTGGAAAGAGAGAGCAATTTACGGGATTAAATAAAGTTTCTCATTTGCTCAAGCCATCTACACTAGTATGGTAAATAATGAGGTAGCGTTTCCAGCGCTATTGATCGTATTCTCACAGAATTAATAAATTAAAAAGTACTTACATTTTTTGTGAAGTAAATATCTTCCTTCGGTACTTCAAAAATGTTCAAAGAATGTTTATCACTAGACATATAAATGTTTTTGCCTCATTAAAGTGTTTTTAAAGTAATAATAAAGCGTATTTTTATATGGAGTGCTGGTTTCCAGTCTTGTTTGACTGGAATTTATGTGCACATTATTGAACCTGGCACCCGCTATCAAGTTGTTGAATGTGTTGTGCGGCTCTTATTGAGATACATACATTATATATATATATATATATATATATATATATATATATATATATATATATATATATATATATATTACCCTGATCAGCTACAGCATTAAAGCCCAATAGAGTAGCACAATTAAGCTAATCCCTAGCAAATTTTTGTAACAAAATGAGCCTTGATATTGGGGACAAGTCCTCAGCTTCATCTGGTGGCACCAAAGTATCCACGACTATGTCATATGATTGCTTCGGCTGCTCCTTTTGCCTCTTTGAGCGAGACTTGGGGCGAGTACTGGTCATGGACGTGTATTCAAAATCTATAAGCGACATTTTTGTTGTCTCTTTTCCCAAGCCCAGTGAGAGTTTGGGTTGGACTTTCATTCGGTGTATCCGTTGCTGATGTGTCTGGTTGGAACCTATCAACAAGAACCTCCTGGAACAGGGGAAAGTCTCGTCTTGCTGTCACCTCTTTTGAAATGACAGAACTGGAGATCAGTGTCAGCTCGCTTTCAGAGTCTACCAGGGCCAAAACAGCATGTTGGTTTATCAAAACAATCACCCGAAACAGGAATGGACTCCCTGCGGAGGGATACATGATGCAACAACTAGGGCCTGCGGGACCATCATGAAGCTGCTTTGCTTGAGCGAGCTCTTCATGCAAGGACTTAGTATTTTCTACCTGGGCCTCTGCGACCCACAGCATTTGGGACTGCTGCCCCTGTTGTGTAGTGGTCACATTCAGCAAAGCACCTGCTGCATGGTGGCCACATTCACCAAAGCCCTCCGAAGATCCTCCATGACAGTGTCTTGTGGTATATAGTAAAGTGAAACTTTTCTTTCCTAAGCATAAATTAACTGTTTTACTTTTGATTTTGTGAAGTTTGCATAAACCTATACATTTTCCACATTTGCAGCAAATATATTTGTAATAACCAGATTTTGCATCACTCACCACTCTGGGTTTGTTGGCTAGGTAGACGGCAGGATCTGGCTGTCTTTTGTAATCCCACGATGACACCACTTGTGATAAGCATGGAATACAGTTGCTGCTCACATAGTTTTGCTGAACTTTATTCAGAGATGTCAGGAAGGCACAATCAGGAAGAGATGCAGTTCCAGCAAGCAAACAAAAAAGATATTTACAATTTTCCGTGACCCTGCTCTGGCTAAAAATTCAGTCACCTCACTAGTCACCGGCCAACTAGTTCAGCATTGGTCACCCCACCCTCAGCACAGAGCAAAACCACCCAACACTACCTAACTACTAAACAAAGCATTAATCACACCCAGGTCTTCCATCTGTGTGCAGGGGTGCGCAAGTGATTTACCTGTCTGCAGATTGAGCCTGCAGACTCTCTGAAAGACTACTAATCTCTCTCTTAACTGCTCTTGCGTGTGTATGTATGTATGTGTGTGTGTGTGTGTGTGTGTGTATATATATATATATATATATATATATATATATATATATATATATATATATATACTATGCGACATACATATTATTAATATATAGATAGATATATAATGTACAATTTACTTGTGTAAAGTGAGAAGGAATAAAAAGCAAGTTATTTCTGGTGAAACTAAGAGATAATCAAGATGTAAAAATTGGTCTATTCATCA
Source organism: Mixophyes fleayi (assembly GCF_038048845.1). Classification (NCBI taxonomy): domain Eukaryota; kingdom Metazoa; phylum Chordata; class Amphibia; order Anura; family Limnodynastidae; genus Mixophyes; species Mixophyes fleayi. The sequence continues at coordinate 32,230,272 of NC_134409.1, forward strand.
AGGAAGGGGTAAATAGCCTCTAGATATGAAGGGGCTAAGTTATATTTTTATTTTACTGTCAAGTAGGCACATTTGTACATAAATTATCTGGATTTTTCTGGTTCACAAATTACCTTTTGTATTATCTAATCTAGTGGATTCCAAACTTTTTCAGTTCAAGGCACCCTTAGGGCCTCCATAATATTTTCAAGGCACCCCTAAGCCAAAATAATTACCAAGTAGTCCCCTACCTTGCTTACCACTGGCCCTGGGCGAGGCACCCTTGTGAGATCGCTGAGGCACCCCAGGGAGCATAGGCACACAGTTTGGGAACCACTGATCTAATCTATTAAAATAAATGTAATAGATATCCTACTTATAATCTGTACAAATTGCAGTAGTGCTCCTCCCATACTTGCTGCTAGTATATGTGGACCACTGTATAAACAATATTCCATATATATATATGTGAAGATACCGGGGTTTCTGGACCAATACTACCCACTTCACTCTGGCTGGCCACCCACGGGTGCATTTCTAGGCCAGGGAAGTCTACCCAGTACCTTCTAAGAATTTTATTAGTCACTTGGACAAATGCAATTGGAAAAGTACAACAGTACATTTATTGTAACAAAAACACTAGATTATGTACACACAGTAAATAAATGCCAGGCACGTTTACCACATCATCTGTCCGTTACCCCACTAGCTTAAGGAGCTACAGTCACCTGGATGTCTTGACTTAAAGTCCCATGGAGTTCTTCTCTTAGCTGCAGCTGTAGTCCATTGGTAGAGAACGAAAACGCAAAACCAGCTACACTGCACCTTCCATGAATTTAAATCCCAGAATGAATATCCCCTCCCCCCCTGGAATGGCTCCTTATATCTAGGGTGAACTTACCATAGTGCTTTCCACTCCCTGGGCAAATTCCTGGGCCTCTCCTTGTTAAACATTGGTGAGTCCTGGACTAGGGGGGCTGGAGAGGGGAGTGGAGATGAGTTGTACTTCCACAGAACCTCCTCTCCCTCCAAATTGTAGACCAAACGTCTGAAGAAGTCTTGTGGGAACAATGGATACTAATTACCCTTCCCCCTCACCAGTATCTTGCAACCTGATCCCTACCCATAACCCCCCTGGCTTCACTTTAAGGACAATGAATAACAGCCTCACTGCCAATATACAGTAACCAATACATATATTTACAATGAGCTACAATGTCCCCTTATCCACATGTAATTAGACACTACAGTGTAGTCTATTGAGCTGGGGAACAAAAGCAAGGACTATAAAAAGTACTTGCTACAATCCACATTATGTGAGAAACAAGGGACAGGCTGGTTAAAGTGTTTTCAAACGCGTTTTGTCACATATATATATATATATATATATATATATATACATACATACATACATACATACATACATACATACATACATACACACACACCTAGGGGTAAATGTATCAATGTCCGGATTCTTCAACTCCGGCGTGTTCAGCGTCTTCGGCGATTAAATTTAAAGCGGCGCTGCATTGTAAAGGGAAACTTCCCTTTACAATGCAGCGCCGCTTTAAATTTAATCGCCGAAGACGCTGAACACGCCGGAGTTGAAGAATCCGGACATTGATACATTTGCCCCCTAGAGTCAGCAGCTTCTAACTAATGTTATTTCAGCTCATCCTGAGATCATGATTTATTTCTTCCTACCAATTCCACAACCTGACCTTTTCACAGAAACATACTTCCTATCTTTCTCAGAAAACAAATTTATTGCAATTAGAAATAAGCCTACGGGGTTCCCAATTAATCCAGGCCCTGACCACACTTGTAAGATGTAGCCTTTTAATAGTTTGAAAGGGTTTAATTGCCATAATGTGTTTTGAGTTATATTAATATATTACATAGGGATAGATGTACCCTCGGTCAGGAGTTACCCAAGCAAGCACCACCATGAATTGTGGCAAATTGAACTATTACTGTAAAGATATACACTACTGTGCAAAAGTTTTAGGCAGGTGTGGAAAAAATGCTGCAAAGTAAGAATGCCTTCAAAAATAGAAGTGTTAATAGTTTATTTTTAACAATTAACAAAAGTAAATGAACAGAAGTGAAATCTAAATCAAATCAAATATTTAGTGTGACCACCCTTTGCCTTCAAAACAGCATCAATGCATCAATTCTTCTAGGTACACTTGCACACAGTTTTTGAAGGAACTCGGCAGGGAGGTTGTTCCAAACAACTTGGAGAACTAATCACAGATCTTCTGTGGATGAAGGCTTGCTCAAATCCTTCTGTCTATTCATGTTATCCCAGACTGACTTGATGAGGTTGAGATCAGGGCTCTGTGGGGTGCATATCATCACTTCCAGGTCTCCTTGTTCTTTATGATGACGATAGTTCTTAATGACATTGGCTGTATGTTTGGGGTCGTTGTCTTGCTACGGAATAAAGTTGGAGCCAATCAGACGCCTCCCTGATGGTATTGCATGATGGATAAGTACCTGCCTGTATTTCTCAGCATTGAGAACATTATTAATCCTGACCAAATCCCCAACTCCATTTGCTGGAATGCAGCCCCAAACTTGCAAGGAACCTCCACCATGCTTCGCTGTTGCCTGCAGACACTCATTATTGTACCGCTCTTATATTTTTTCCACACCTGCCTAAAACTTTTGCACAGTATTATATATACATGAAACAATAGGGAGAAAGATAGGAAGTGATCTTGGCTGTGTTTAAACAAATTTACTACTTCCTTCTGCAGATCAAAACCAAGAGGCCACCATAACCTATCCAATCCCTTATCACTAACCTAAAATAAGTTAGGTTGATCCTGCCTTTCAAGCCTTGCTGTGTACTTTTCCACTATGCTTTACTAAGCTCAAGGCCTAGTATCCATTATGCACTAATATAATTAACAGTCGTATTATTATCCTTTATTTATAAAGTGCCACCGTACTACATAGTGCTGTATATTGAGGGAATCATGGTACAAATATATAGCATACAATAACATGAAACAGAAGTTAGACATGGCACTGCCCAAATGAGCTTACAGTCTAAGTGGTGTGAAGAACAATTTATATATAAGGTAGTAGAATCACAGTTGTAGCAGGGGGTGGGGAAAGGCTGTGTGGCTACTGTAAGGCAGTGGGGTGGAGACATGAAATATGAACCAGTAACTGTAGGAATTCACAACAGTCACCTGCTGGCAGCCATACCTGTCCTTCACCGTTTTTCTCAGCTGAACTTCCTTCCTGTTTTGGGAAATTAAGTCTAAATTTTTACACCAGGTTAAATGTGTTCATTTAGTAAAATACCGGATTCATTTTGTACATTTAATTTCGAACATTCATGTTACACAAAAATATAGCATGTTATGAATGTTACAGGCCTTTCCAGTTCTGTTACCAGATACTAGAAAAGAGCGAGGGTTACTGGTTCCTATTGGTAAAAAGGATTACTCTTACAAAGTCCTGTTCTCTTTCAGTTGTTATCAAAAGTTTCTGTTTCCATGTTCAAGGTGCCAGAAATAAATAAGATATAGATCTAACTGTTGCCTCTTTATGAGGAAGAGCAAAAAAACAAGGCTTAGCTACAGGCTGAATCCCAGTAGACCTATCGATCAGTTCATTGAATCTAGGCAATCGTGAACCATGATTAAAGATGAGGCACTAAGGCGGTGGAGTGGTCAAGCCAGGGTTGGCAAATTTTAAGGAATTTATCTTGGCAGCTCACATGGGCATACATTTCTTCTATGATAATGAATCATTCATTTATTTGAGGCAGTGTACACTGGCTTGGGCTCTAGGAATCAGCATGAGCAAAATTATATTTATTGACCAGATATAAAAGTTACCTTGGAAGTGTCAGCTTGAGCAAGTTCCTCAGTGGCCCGGCAACCCATTACATCAGACAAGAATTTGCTAACCATTTTACAGTAGTCAATGGGCCTGAGTCATTAAGGAGAGCAAGGCAAAACAGAAGTAAATTTGGCCCTGGACAAAACATTGCAAGGGGTGCAAATTAGTTCATTATTTTTTACATGTAGCACACAAATACTTGATAACTTTATTTTGATACTGAAATTTAAAGTTGATCTAGGACATGCCTTACCCCAACTATAAATCTATCCCCATAATTTAAATTTACCTCCCCCTCCAATGCAACATGGGTTTGCCCAATGACTCTGGCCCAATAAGTAGAAGTCCAAAACAGATGGTAAAAGGTGACTTGTTTGTCAGGGTACCTACAGCTACTAATGTCAAGATTACATCTATATGGAAGAGTCAGTTAGAATTCCTACCTACACCTGCAGAAACCTCCAATACATTCTCCTAGTCTGAGTAAAATCTTTTGAGTTCTTAAGTTTAGCAGTTGTGAATGTAGAGAATCACATGGAATTACAGAATGTAGACTGAAATGAGATATTCAAACCAGATAAAGTGTATAGCGGAGATTGAAAAATGTTCACGTAATTGATAAAAGATGCCGTCCTTACATACTTAGCGAACATGAAATACTCCTTCTCTCTTCCAAAAGATTATGTAATGGAGAAGTTATTCTCCAACAGAAGGGTGGAATAGCCAATTTTTGCCAGGGATGTGAGAAACTATATATATTAAAGGTCAGGGTCACCTCTCAATACTGGGTTATATAAAATGGATAAGTACAGGCAAAAATATTATGTAATGATAGGTGTGATATCAGGGTTAATGGAAAAGAAGACCTATTTCTCAGGATTCAATCTTAAGGATTAAATGAAACTTACATCTTGCTGAAAATCCTTAGTAATAGGTCCGAATCCAAATGGAATTCTGGTTTAATGGCATCTTTAATAAATATATTACCAATAATTGATACAATTAATACATCTAACAGGTGTAAGAAATAAAGCTTATTATTGGTTGTCTAATTTGTTTTAGATGTTTTTATATAGCACACAGACAGAATATAACTGGACTTCAAAATGAAAAATGTCAGGATGTTATTGCAATGTGTAAACAGAGGTTAATGTATTTTTCAAATGAAAATTGCAGGAAATTATGTAGCACAACATTAGATTATCTATAATGATGAAGGGAATCTGTGCAGAAAATGGAATAAATACAGGAACCCTTTCTACAAAAATGGAAGTAGCGTTTGTTTGTGACTTGCTATGCCACATTCATTAACAAGAAAATACAAGTATACTTGAACTCCCTTATGTATAATGCCAAGCAAGAGGAGATTGAGAGACATCCACATACCCACCTACCTGGTCTGCCTCTATCATCATCATCACCATTTATTTATATAGCGCCACTGATTCCGCAGTACTGTACAGAGAACTCATTCACATCAGTCCCTGCCCCATTGGAGCTTACAGTCTAAATTTCCTAACATACACACACAGACAGACATACAGACTAGGGTCAATTTTGATAGCAGCCAATTAACCTAGTATCATGTTTTTGGAGTGTGGGAGGAAAGCAGAGCACCCGCAGGAAACCCACACAAACACGGGGAGAATATACAAACTCCACACAGATAAGGCCATTGATGGGAATTGAAGTCATGACTCCTGCGCTGTGAGGCAGAAGTGCTAACCACTTAGCCACCGTGCTGCCATATTTTGGGATGGGAACTTCCACAGTGTAACTTGTGACAAGATGTATTTACTAAGCATGATTGCAAGTAAGGACAGGCAACTTTTGCATAGGGGCAGGCAAAACATAGTCGTTTATTGAGCAGCGGCTTTGGCTCAGCCATATACATGAATTCATAAAGGGCAATAATATGTGGGTGTTGTGGGGCATTGCAGCTAATGTTAGAAAGTATTGTTAATGTTAGTCTGTTGTCATCTTCTCACATTTGTTAGTCTGAGGGTCTTATAGTATGTAAAATTAAATGCTGGCAGTGGCTTATATTAGGCTGCCTTCGTCCTTTTTTCCAGCACTTTTGAGGGGATACAACACCAGTAGGTCCCCTAGTGTGCATCTTATCTTTTATTTCATGATGTAAGAAAAAAAGATGTGAACAATGCCAAAGGGTGTGGATAGATATCCACTGGTTTAGAGCAATAAGGACAGCACTTACTACATTTTAGATTAAATATACAAAAAAGTACAATGCTTACAGGTTATATTCATCACAGTTATGTTATGGTTTAATCCTTATAACTGTAATTCCCACCTTTTCACTACAATTTACTTTTTATTCTCCTGAATTTGTTAGATTTCTCCAGTGGGTAGTCGTGCAGCATTTGCTCTGTATAGGATAGCTAGGGCATACAGTGGGGAAGACACCTGTAGTCATTATAGCCTGTTTCCCTAAGGGCAGGCTCCATCATTACTGAATGCAACAATCCATTGCTCAGCACCAACCTCACCTAGGGCCTGATTCATTAAGGATCTTAACTTGAGAAACTTCTTATTTCAGTCTCCTGGATAAAACCATGTTACAATGCAAGGGGTGCAAACTAGTATTCTTTTTTGCACATAAGTTAAATACTGACTGTTTTTTCATGTAGCACACAAATACTTGATAGCTTATTTGTACACTGAAATTTAAAGTTGATATTTGTGTGCTACATGAAAAAACAGTCAGTATTTAACTTATGTGCAAAACAGAATACAGGTTTGCACCCCTTGCATTGTAACATGGTTTTATCCAGGAGACTGAAATAAGAAGTTTCTCAAGTTAAGATCCTTAATGAATCAGGCCCCTACAGTGTAGAATTGGCTAACCTGTCAATGAAACCAGCCATATTTTAGGTATCAGGTTACATCCATCATCATCATCATCATCATCATCATTTATTTATATAGCGCCAACATATTCCGTAGCGCTTTACAATTGGGGACAAACGTAATAAACTAATAAACAAACTGGGTAAAACAGACAAAGAGGTGAGAAGGCCCTGCTCGCAAGCTTACAATCTATGGGACAATGGGAGATTGACACAAGAGGTTAAGTATACATTTTGCATCTTGGCCCAGCCAGACTGCAAAGGTAGGGTGACTCATAAGCTAAATGATCCTGTCACACAACAATGTTATTCCGGGGGTAGTTGTCTTGTGTGAAATTGTGTAACAGGCTAAAGGTAGTGAGGTTAAGATGGTGGTTGAGGAATATTATAAGCTTGTCTGAATAGGTAGGTTTTCAGAGAACGCTTGAAAGTTTGTAGAACAGAGGAGAGTCTTATTGTGCGAGGGAGAGAGTTCCATAGAGTGGGTGCAGCCCGAAAAAAGTCCTGTAACCGGGAATGGGAGGATGTAATGAGGGTGGATGAGAGACGCAGATCTTTTGCAGAACGGAGTTGCCGAGTTGGGAGATATTTTGAGACAAGAGAGGAGATGTATGTTGGTGCAGCTTTGTTGATGGCCTTGTAGGTTAGTAAAAGTATTTTATATTGGATTCGGTAGAAGACAGGCAGCCAGTGTAGAGACATACAGAGTGATTCAACAGAGGAATAGCTATTTGCAAGGAAAATCAGTCTTGCCGAAGCATGTAAAATAGATTTTAGGGGTTTGAGTCTGTTTTTGGGAAGACCAGTAAGGAGGGAATTGCAATAGTCAATGCGGGAGATGATTAGTGCATGAATTAAGGTTTTAGCAGTGTCTTGTGTGAGATATGTGCGGATTCTGGAAATGTTCTTTAGATGTATGTAACATGATTTAGATATAGAGTCAATGTGGGAACAAAGGATAGGCGTGAATCAAGGATTACACCTAGGCAGCGAGCTTGTGGGGTGGGATTTATGGTCATGTTATCAACAGAGATAGAAATGTCAGGTATGCTCTTGTTGGCGGGTGGGAATATTATTAACTCTGTTTTAGAAAGATTAAGTTTGAGTTGACGAGAGGCCATCCAAGATGAAATGGCAGAAAGACAGTCAGTTACACGGGACAACACAGATGTCGAGATATCAGGAGAGGATAGATAGATTTGGGTATCATCCGCATAGAGATGATACTGAAAGCCAAAGGAACTTATTAGATTTCCAAGAGAAGCGGTATAGATAGAGAACAGCAGAGGACCTAGCACCGAGCCTTGTGGTACTCCAACTGATAGGGGAAGCGGAGCAGAGGTGGCTCCAGAGAAATTAACAGTGAAAGAGCGATTAGAGAGGTAAGATGAGAACCAGGATAGAACTGTGTCTTGAAGACCTAGGGATTGCAGTGTTTGTATGAGAAGAGAGTGGTCAACGGTGTCAAATGCAGCCGAGAGATCAAGGAGAATTAGGAGAGAGTAATGGCGTTCAGTCTTAGCAGTGATCAGATCATTAACAACCTTGGTCAGCGCAGTCTCTGTGGAGTGTTGAGAACGAAAGCCAGACTGAAGAGGATCCAACAGGTTGTTTGCGGAAAGAAAGCGTGTGAGGCGAGTGTAGGCAAGTCTCTCTAGAAGCTTGGAGGGGCAAGGGAGCTGAGAGATGGGACGGTAATTTGAGAGAGAGTTTGGGTCGGAGTTTTGTTTTTTTAGAATAGGAGTAATCACTGCATGCTTGTATAGTGATGGAAAGATGCCAGTAGAGAGTGAGAGATTACAGATTTGAGTTAGAGGTGAAATGAGCACAGAAGACAGGGATCTACCAATTTGCGAGGGAATAGGATCAAGAGGACAGGAGGTAGAGTAGGAAGATAAGAAGAGCGTAGAAATTTCCTCTTCATTTGTGGGGTCAAATGAAGAAAGGGTGTCAGAGGGTAGTGGGAAGGAAATGAGCTGATGGCTTGTTGAGGAAGAGGATACCATTTCTAGTCTGATCTTGTCAATCTTGTCCTTGAAGTAGGAAGCAAGATCCTGAGCACTGATAGTAGATGGAGGGTTCGGGGTGGGAGGATTGAGAAGATGATTAAATGTATTGAAAAGGCGTTTGGGGTTAGAAGCCTGAGCATAGATAAGAGATTGAAAGTATGTTTGTTTTGCAGTGTCCAGAGCATTTCGATAGGAGTGGTAGACAGAAGTATATGTGAAGAAGTCATTAGAGCTTCGAGATTTACGCCAGTGACGTTCTGCTTTACGGGACAGTTTTTGAAGATTTCGTGTTGCTTTGGTGTGCCACGGTTGACATCGAAGTCGACGTGTAGTATGAAGTGTCGCTGGAGCCACTTGATCAAGGGCCGTTGCTAAGGTTAGGTGAAAATGAGGTACTGCCATCTCAGGGGATGAGAATGTAGAGATAGGGGAGAGAAGGTGTTGGAGAGAGGTGGAAAATTGTTGAAGATTAATAGAATTAAGATTTCTACGAGTATGAGGAGGCTTGGTTGAGTCAGACAGTAGAGAGGTTAGAGCAGTGGGGGTGAGAGTGTAGCTGATAAGGTGATGATCCGAGAGGGGGAAGGGTGTATTAATAAAATTAGAAACTGAGCATAGTCTAGAGAAAACAAGATCAAGGCAGTGGCCATCCTTATGAGTAGATGATTCAATCCACTGGGAGAGGTCAAGTGAGGATGTTAGAGAGAGTAGTTTGGAAGCAGCTTTGGAAGGTGGGTTATCAATGGGGATGTTGAAGTCACCCATGATGATGGTGGGGATGTCTGAAGATAAGAAGTGAGGGAGCCATGCAGAGAAATCCTCAATAAATTGTTGGTGTGCTCCAGGGGGACGATAGATCACCGCAACACGTAGGGAGAATGGATTAAAAATGCGAATAGCATGTACTTCAAAAGATGTGAACGTGAGTGATGGGACATTTGGTAGAACTGTGTATGTGCACTGTGGGGAGAGAAGTAGTCCAACCCCACCTCCTTGTCTGCCTTCAGGTCTGGAGGTGTGGGTGAGATGGAGGCCACCATGTGAAAGTGCTGCAGGTGAGGCAGTGTCTGATTGCATAAGCCATGTTTCTGTTATTGCCAGAAGGTTGAGGTTTTTTGAGAGGAAGAGATCATGAACGGAGGTAAGTTTGTTACAAACAGAGCGTGCATTCCAAAGGGCACATTTAAAGGACTTGGGAAGAGAGGGGAGACAGGTGATGTGTTTGAGGTTTGCTATAGAACGGTAGTGTTCTGATGTATGTGTGTGTGAGGAGTGTGGGGGACCTGGATTAGGTGATATATCACCAGCTAATAGAAGCAGAGTGAGCGAAAGATAGGCAAGGGGATTGTAAGATGTGTGGCCTTTTATTTTCTGGCGACAGGTGGAGGCTGTACTTGTTAGAGATAATAAATAGGACAACAGTTCATGGGTGTTAAATAGAGGTGAGTGGAGTAATGCAGGTGCAATATGAACAAATTTGTGTGTTGGTGGAGGGGTGAAAGATGACACAGTCCTAAAGATCATGCCATGAAATGAGACTAAGAAAAGCAATTTGTGAAACATTGTGATAAAAGGGGTAAAAGCAAAAAGCAAGGGTATTTTAAGAATTACCTCTTAGCAGTATTCCATATAAATAGACAAGTAGTGCTGAAATAGGCTGTGGCAGATGTTGCTTATTGATGGGAGTAAAAGCAAGTCAAATGTAGTCCAATGTTTGTCCAACTGTGTTGTCTAACTGTGCATTGTATGTAGGCTTGTTTAAAAGTCTAAAAAATCAATAAAGAAAAGTTTTTGTAGAAACAACATCCTTTGTTGCGGGAAGTTTTATGCCATGGTTAGTTCAGTTCTAATTTAGAAAAGAAAAAGTAATGTGCACAATTACTGTGGAGGTTTGAAGTAAATCATCTTAATATTGGCTATCAAGTAAATTTAGTGGTACAGCCCAGAATCCTCTTTTATAAATGATTTTTCAGAATTATAGGTGTCCCTTTCTTTTTTGACAGATAACTATGTGCTTCTTTTCATCTTATTATTGTTATTATTGAGTTTAATCGGATAAACGCTCTGATATGTAACGAGGAGCAAAATGTTATAAAGCTTTGAAGTAAGTAAGGAGAATTTTCTATATTATGTGCGACCTGATAGGAAGCCAAGCCAATAGAAGAGGTGATGAGAGGGTTTCTAAATGAGTGAGAGTATTCTTTGAAGGTTAGACTGTAGCAGATAATGGAGAGGATGAGGGCCTCTGTTATGTTGGCTACACGCTACTATATTTTATTTGAAGTCGCGGATTTGGCCCAATATCACAGTGCGTGGCCCAGTAATGTATGTAATGTCCGATAACAATTTTTTCAAAACCAACATTTTGGTAAGTGCAGTTGGAAGCTGACCACCGTTTGTCAGCTGTATGTGATCTGAGCAGAAAAGACAAAACAAAAAACAGCAGGTTGCTTAGAATGGGAGATATTAAATTGTTTACATTTGGTCCATAACCAGTTTTGTGTATTTAAGTCATGATCTCAATAGCACATAATTTGTGACTTGCTATTGAGTGAAGAGTCAGCACTATAATTGAATTTCTCATATTGTAAATGACAATGCTATTTCCTGTTTGGCGAGGTTATTGCTCTGCAGATTCTTGCAGCTGTTGAACCATTTGTTTTCCTTCCAAAAAAACATGTTCTGCTTGGTGGGAAAAGACATTGCGTTCATTAATCTTTACTTTGAAAACAGTTCCACTATCGCAGGAAAAGGGTGTGATAAAATGCTGTGGTCAATATGTGTCATGAAGACTTTTGTGTTTTGTGTCTTTGTAAAATGGTACAAATAAACACAATTTTGTATTTTGTTTGTTTTTAGGACAATGCCTGTACCAGGTGTATGTCTCACTGCTGTTTCTGCTGTTTTCGGTGCTATGAAAAATGGTTGAAATGCTTGAACCAGGTATAGTATTTGTTTTGTGTTGCTCTATGGGATCTGCTGTGCATTCCTATTCTGTGATAAAGAAAAAAAATAAGATTTTAAATTTGTGCTTCAGTTGTGAAAGGGAGGTTTAGGCAATCATGTATCAGGAGAGCACACAGCCTTTTCCTCCCCGCAAGATGTCTGAATGTACCACCACCTCTTAGGAGCTCGTATTTCTTCCCAGTCCAGAAGACTGTTTGCACCGTCCATTGTCACTTCTGCTGGAAAGAGCATTGGTGGGCACATTTTGACCAATATAATAAAAATATTTAAACACTCAAAATTGTATGTAATAAAGAAGATACTAATGCTAACTTGCTCAGTTTTTATGCCATTGATGAGGCTTAATGACGTAATTCCATGATGTCACTTCCTTTTAATGACTCTTCAAAATCCCCATTATGGAAATGTTCTTTAAGTCTCTTGGTATGACCTTGCATTACTTATGCATGCACAAGTGTTCGTGTTGATAAATTTGTGCAGAATGACATTTAGAAACCTCATATTTTGTGATGCCATATCCCAAAATTTATTAGGGAGCCAGTGCATTCTCCCCCCCCCCCCCAGTCTCCATCTACAGTGGTTATTGACCTCCATCGGGTGAAGCTACGGGGGTCATAAGCCGTTTAGTTTGAACCCTGGCCCCATGATGTGTACAAACAGCATTACTCACAGTAAATAAAAAAGCACAAGTTTTTCCATACTTTGAAAAGGAAATCCCAGTGACGTCCCCATGTATTTACTCCTGGTACTTAGGACAAATATCATGCATGGGTTATTGTTAAGACCTTGACAAGAAGCACACATATTCCTATATTCAGGAGAAATGGACATAAATATTTTCTGAAATTTCTTTCTATATATATATATATATATATATATATATATATATATATATATATATATATATATATATATATATATATATAAATAACCTTAGGAAAAAGTATGGAAAATTATTTTTTTTTCTTTTATGTTACCAGAATAATCCACTATGTGTCCCACAATAATTATACAATTTTCTTGGGTAGAATTAAAACTTAAAAAGTTATTCCCAGCAAAACCAACATAACCACAACGTTGAATATGGGTCTGGTCATAGAGATGTAAAAAAGGTTATGGGCAAAGTGCACAAATGCCTTGTGTTATTGTTCCAAGCCTGGGACACAAATTTAAATGGTACCCAATGTATAAAAAAAAAACCTGTAAATATTCACAAATATAAAGATAAAGGCTCATAGAGCTCATCAACGATGCAGATATCTGAAGATCTATAGGTCTAATAACAAAGTGATGCTGTAACAGCCAATCACATTTTATTTCTCAGTAATATGACTAAACAATATTGCTAAAAGCAGATATTTGATTGGTTGCTATAAGTTACAGAACATCTTTGTTTTTTGCACAATATTATGCTCCACGGAGTGAGAATCCCTGTAAAAAAAGTTATCACCAGAAAGTCACCCAAAACTGATAAAGTAGGCACTACAAATTGTTATTGTATTAAACTACTGAAAAAAATGTATATGTATTTTTATTATATTATTAATATTTAGTGTGTGGAACTTTCACATATATTTTGGATTGTTAGGGTAGCTACAATTTTCTGTGCTTTATTTTGCAGGGAATAAAATATCTGTTTGAATCAGTCATGAAAGCTATTTTTTTCTGTTTAGTAAGCTGCCCCCCCCCCCCCCCAACCCTCCTATATTAGTATTCAATTGTTCTGGGGTCTTAAAACAGCTGAGGTACAATAAAAATGATTGTGCGTCTGACAATCCAAGGCAACCCAAAAGCAGGTTCTTAGACCGCCCACAGGTGGCGCTCCTCTTACTTAGGACAGCATATGTATAGTTTCCATCCTTACTGCCTTGTAAGCTGAGTCAATAAAGATAAATGGTTGTGGGTTTTATGCTTTGTTTTTTTTTAATTAGCTGGTATAATTTGGAGAAGAATTTTAATGATTTCTTTGGACAACCAATAAGCACCCATTGTTCTGCTCTTAACGCTGTCTGCTTGTGTACTAAGTATTTACCAATCCCACTTTATGAAAGTGTTCCAGGATGTGTAACACAGTAGCTAAAACAAACATTTAAGAAGTGCCTCCTTTTAACTATAAATATTTTGTTAATGACAAGTTAGCTTGAGCTGTTAATAGTTCAGTATTCCTAAAAAAGAAAAAAAAGTGAAATAAATGTTATCTTATTGAAAACTCACTTCAGTTTTACTGGCGATTACGAGATATACATAGATATGTTTTAATCTGAACGGATGAACTTCCAATGGTTTAAGTGGTTTCTCCACCTAAAGCAAAAAAATGAACTATGTACAGATCATAGTAAAGGAATCATCCTTTCTGCTCCTGTTGATCCTAAGGTAAAGCAGCGCTTCCCTTAACCACTGTCTCCCACTGTATTTTGCTGCGTGGAGACATGAAGTTATAATTTCACATCCTGCCCTTCTGTACATGGTTGGGGCTGTGCTCCATGTACGCGCAGAAGGACAGGTGACAAATTGAAGTTCAGTTTGCAGCGTACAGCGCTGAAATACTACCGCGCGAAGGCAGCTGCTTCTTTTTCACCCGATCATGGGGTCTTCCACTGGCCACTATCCCTATTTCACCCACAGGTTGTACAAACAACACTTCATTTTTTTTAAGTTTAGATGGCAATCTACTTTCCCTTTTGTAATTTGTTTTACCAGCTTGGGCTGGAATTATGTGGAGCTAGTCATTTGTAACCTGCTGACTGGGGCATTATTTTGTTCTGCTGTGGTAACCTGGAGTGGAATGGTTTTTGTCATTAGGGTTTGTTAATATTATGACAAATGTTATTATTATGTTGACAGATGAATCACTGGAGCTAATAAGCAGAGTAAATATTTCATGCTATCAGCGTGCATGAAGAGAGTGTTAATATGTCACTGATTGCACTGCTGTTGGCTGAGCACGTAGCGTGACCTGCGTTCAGCTGGCTCAATTAGTTAAATGGGCCGTAAGCTTCATTGCCGTATTAAACTTATCCTTAAACTTGAAACAAGGTTTTACTTATGGTGCTTCAGCTACTTCATGTTCTACACTTTGGACATATATTTGTTAAAGGTGTACAGCAGTACAGTATGATTAGCATTATGAATGTTAAGTCCCTAAAGCAGTGATGGGCAATCATCATTGCTTTAGGGACATATGCTACATTTGTTTTTAATTTTCCAGGCTTATCACAGTCAAGGTGTTATTGTATACTTATTGCAAAAATATTATTATTTACTTATGAGTATGCCAATGTATTGCTTCTCACAGTTCAGTAAATTAAGTGTACAACATCCGTTGGAGATCCAATTACTTATTGCCTGAGATCATAACTTTAGCCATCAATGTGGAAATAAAGGATTTCATATTTGATACAAATTTACATCATTTTCAAATACTGTGCTTGTATCTAACCTAGACAGCAAAAGATAAACAAGTTCTATAACTTTTAGTACCACAATTATTCACCAATAAACTATGGATTTATAACATTGCATTTAGTTTTTTCTGTTTGCAAAAAAAGCTGAAATTAGTATAACCCTAATGTTATGCTTACTGGCGTTATTTATAAATGTTGTTGTTAATAATAAAAATAATTATGATAATACAAAGATGGTAAGCATCACTACCATAGGTGGTAATTATGTATAAAGAAGGAGGAATAGAATGTAATTTAATTGTTTGTGAAATATGGCTTGGCAGCTGCTCATATAGAGAGTTATAAGCAAAGTCAGATTAATACATTCTTCTTTAATTAAATGAACATTTACTACAACCAAATTATTAGAATTCTTCAAGTTCTTGATAAACATTCATTAAAGAGTTAATCAGCCCCATCACCCTTCATGGCATTTCCAGTGGATTAAATAAAGTCAGCAGTGTCAAGTGATTTCTCTTCCGCCATTGGTTATTTTTCAAGTCTAGGTTACCATAGTTACTATTTTCTTCTGTGACTCATATTGTTACAGTAGGTCTTTAAACTGTGTTGAATTCAGATGTCACACAAAGGCGTGATTATTCCAAGCCAGCAAGCTGTGTCCAAAAAAGAAAAAAGTTCCGCTAGGAAAGTGTTGGCTCTCTGCCTGAGAGCCATCAGCATTTCCTAAACTTCTGACATTTAATCTGTTGTAATGTCAAGCACACAATGGTGTCTTGCTAAACTGTACTTCTGTTCAGTACATGACAATAATGAGAGGGTTTCAGAAACAAGTGTGGAATGCTAGTGAACTCTCTGATCAATACTTGGCAATGTGATGTTTTCCCCACCTCTTTTTAGCTGTATAAGCTATTTATTACATAACGCTGCCATCATTAAAGCTATATTACATTGAAAATATATTGCGGGAAACATTTTGCTAAATAAAAAATAATATTGGAAAATGATGCATTCACAGGCATCTGAGAATGTAGACAATTACTTGGCCTCGAGTGCACAAATAGAGCTTGCTCACGGACAGTTTAACGTCTGCCTGGACTGTGATATTCGATGCTGTAAACATATCTTTTCACAATTTGTTAATCTATCTCAGCAAGGCCCTCAGATTACACTTGTACTAAAACTGTTGTACAATTCATAAATCAGTGGCACATAAACACCACACATGCACCCTAGAATGTAATGAACGTAAGAAATTTCTGAAGTATTACTGCTAGTAACAAAATATGTGCCAATCCCACATACCGTACTACTTAGTTATATTAAGGGTACACCTACAAATTAGATTGCAAATGCAGTTCATCGCCCACATTTTCTCAAGAGCTTTATATTGCTTCTGTATTCCTGCTCCCTTATTGGCTCAAATGTCACCTTTGTGGATGTTTACTAGGAGGAACTGCAGGTTAGGAAGCACAGAGGAAAATTAGACAAATATATCCTAAAGCTTCACCATCTTAAGAGCCTTTAGAAAATTAAGAGCACTTCATAACCAGGAGCATGGTAAAATAAGGAGAAAAGCAACTGTCATTATAGTTGTCACAATCTTTTTTTGGTTTTGGTTTTGTGTTGGTTTTTTTTCGTTCTGGTATATTTCACCTTGCATCTCTGCTGCTAATGTATGTGTTATTATTATGTTATATTATTATGTATGTATGTATGTATGTATGCGTACAGGAGCATGAATAGCTTATTTCTTTTTTATTAACACTGATATTTTATAACCCAACTGCTGTTTGATGTATGGTATCTATTTTTAATATTTGTATTTATAAACTGGGTATACATGTGCAAGCAGGGGGTGTAAATTGTACACAATAAGGTGCACAGGCCCTAGTCAAACACATCTTAAAAATTCAACAATAATTTAAAAAAAGACCCTCCCTCTATATAAGGCGCTGTAATATATAAAAATAAATTATAGCATTTATTAGCAATTGTGTAGGTAGAGGTTGCTAACTCTCTACAAAGGTCTCTAGAAGTATAAACGTTAATAGGTACACACTTTTTTTTGGTATAAATTTACTCGGTGATCAAGCGCTGTTTATGTATTAAAGTTTATAGTCCTTAAAAATTCACAACAACTTTTAAACACCAATGCGTGATAACCAACAGAGTTAGAAAACATCACCCTACTAAAGCAGTGAGTGCAGACACAAGTAATATAGAGTAATAGCAACAGAACCAGTGTTACATAATATGCAAAAACACAGCTTGTTCACACAAATTATGATTGTAAAATTATTCTTTATGTGATTATCGTAGGATGTTTACCGCAGGATTAATGGAGCACCACATCTCTTTGTAGATTCCACAGCCAATCACTGTATGGACAATGGAATAGCAAAACCCTGGGAAATCACAGATTACTTACAATAATAATACCAAAAGATTAATATGCATTGATTGATGATTAAATCACTCACTCGCTAGATAAAAAGTTCCTTTGAACTGCTACTCATGAGAGAGCTGAATGTGTACAGCTGCCCACACACAAAAAGATCTGATTGTTTGGCCAAGCAACTGCATCCAGTACAGTTTGTAGAACACGAGCAGAACCACTACAGGATTGGCCATTTAGTAATAAGTGTGTATATATCTAGCTACCTGCCAAACCTTAGGAATATATTTTTTTCAAATCGCAACATGAGATCAAAATGCAGTTATTTACCAATTGAATGTTAATATAAAAAGTGTACAGTCCACACAATTACCAGTGATGCACATATTCAATCTCTCCCTGAACCTTATTCCATGTTCTATGAATTAGTCTTGTGATTTACAGTTGACTCCTAAATTTTTAATATTTAATATATCGTCTATTTTTAATATCTATTGTTTTTACAAAGAATGGGGAGTATTATTATTATTATTATTATTATTATTATTATTATTATTATTGTAGTTGTTGTTACTATTACTATGATGTTATTGATAGTAATAATGATAGGTCAGATTCTGACGTAGTTATACATAAATCTATAGTAAGAACCATGAATGTGGTTGGCGGAGATCAACCAGTTATTGTCTCGCCTTCAGGTATAATGTTAATAAATAGGTGTTCCCAGTGGAACCAGGTACTTTTAGATACACGGTGTTAAATACCAAACACATGGAAACAAGTCTCAATCAGATTTAACAATTAATTGAGAGTACATAAGAAATAATCAAATGCTTCGAGTTTGAAGACAGCGTAAATGTTTAAGAGAAATTCTCCAAGAACCCTGTGACTGTACCAGTGCTAGAAGGCAGGTTTTTGCGGGCACTACTGCAGTCAGTCCCGTGATGCGGCTGCTGCTGGGACGTAGCTTTTAGACTTTTATACTAGATACAGGATGTGCTGCCCGGACACATTGTACATATAAGTTATAAAGCATTAATAGCTGTATGTCATTGATTAATGTATGCTTCAAACTGGTTATATGTGTTAAAGCATGGAAAGTACCTTAAAACTCTATTGCCATGGCAGGTGCTTTCCATTATGACATCAGAGAACTGATTTCAGCATAACTAGTCGTTAACCTTAATGTACCATAAAATACACTATTTCTTGCTCTCCTATCACAATAAGTTTCACATTTAGAACTAGGAGAGAGAAAAGGATGTGTATAAACGGGGCACTCCGGATAGGTTTAAATTAAAAATTAATTTTTATTAGATATGCGTTAAAACCTAACTGGTAAGGTAGAGAGCGAAATATTAAAAATAAAACAAAACAAACAAGTGTATAAGTGAAATAAAAATGCTAAATAGTTTGCATAGCCTCTGCTACTTATCAAAAATGCACATATATAGGTGCAAAAGGTCACAGCTCACAGAAATAATCCGAAATAGGACAATTGCTGTATGAAAATAAAGTAGCCCAAGATTTCTCTATTATTGATTAATGGTAAGTATCAATCCCTGGTTAGATGTAAGCCAAAATGTGGTCATTAATTCTGAATCTAAAAGAATCAGTAGATGTGGCAAGTGATGTCGCAAGAAAGACGAAGTCTTAAGGAATTCTGAACTCCCTATGATCGTGGGGTTTGTGATAATCCCTGCCTGGTATAAAACTGGGGAGCGATCAGAGGGAGAATTGCGGCTGTAGAGTATGCTGCTGTAGCGAGGCAAAAAGCTACAGAGCGAAACGCGCGATCATAGGGAGTTCAGAATTCCTTAAGACGTCTCCTTTCTTGGGATTAGCTTATAAAACTAATGATATTATCTTAAAATCATGAAATCTTGCTGCATTGTCAAAGGCAATGGCAGAACGTGGCATCCTTGGCTGTTACGTGGCTTAGTGGTTAGTACTTCTGCCTCACAGCACTGGGGTCATGAGTTTGATTTCCAACCATGGACTTATCTGTGTGGAGTTTGTATGTTCTCCCTGTGTTTGCAAGGGTTTCCTCCGGGTGCTCCGGTTGCCTCCCACAGTCCAAAAACATACTGGTAGGTTAATTGACTGCTATCAAATTGACCTTAGTCTTTCTCGGTCTTCGTGTGTGTATTAGGTAATTTAGCTCCAATAGGGCAGGGACTAATGTGAATGCGTTTTTTGTACAGCGCTGCGGAATTAGTGTCGCTATATAAATATCTGATGATGGTGCTACATTTGTTGCATTTACTTGTTTCTCCTTTTTTAATGTTTCCATTGCAGTGGTGTTATGTATGGTCTCTTAGCCATCTTCATGTGGATATCCTGGAGGGATGCAGCTGATACTTTCATTATATCTCACTATGCCCGAATAGTGTGTTTGTAGTGTTAGTCTCCAGTTAGCCATGCCGTGGCTTTTACCAAACAGACCATTCTCCCAGCTCCTCAGCCTTTACCAGATATCTGTATGGCGGTATTTTTGCAATCTAAATGAATGTATATTGTCTCTAATCAATCAGATTGAAGCAAATATGATTGAGATGCTAGAAGAGAGTTTACATAGTGACTGCCCTCATTATAAAATGAGTCTGCAATATTATACTCTACTTTTAGCTTGGCAAATTAAAAGAGAACTTGGTCTGGATTAGAAAGCTAATCCTGACCCGTTTTAAGATAACTACCTCTCCTTTTCTTAAAGTCAGGGTTTTGTAGCTCGGGTAACTCAGGTGTTACCCTATAGGGAATATTACTTGGACCCTATTAAATGTCAAATGATTGATAGCAACCACTTTCGTTATAGGCATTGAGTATAAGCTGCAAAATGAATAGATTTGAAAAACAAATTTAGTTAATGCTATCCAGAGGAGAATCGCAGGAAATGAGATAGAGGGTATTTTCAGCATCAAGACTAAGGGCCTGATTCATTAAGGATCTCAAATGAAGAGGATACTCATTTCAGTCTCCTGGACAAAACCATGTTACAATGGAAGGGGTGCAAATAAGTGTTGTGTTTTACACATAAGTTAAATACTGCCTGTTTTTTCATGTAACACACAAATATTTGATAGCTTATTTGTACACTGAAATTTAAAGTTGATATTTGTGTGCTACATGAAAAAACAGGCAATATTTAACTTATGTGTAAAACAGAACACTTATTTGCACCCCTTCCATTGTAACATGGTTTTGTCCAGGAGACTGAAATGAGAATCCTCTTCATTTAAGAACCTTAATGAATCAGGCCCTAAGTTAGTATTTCAAAGATATTGATAATCTATCATAACATTTCTAATATTAGTAAGGGAGCTTCTCTCTCCTATAGACCCTCATATGATCTTCATGTAAGATAAAATCTGCTTAAACTTTCTCATAATTTCTTTTGTAAAAAAATTATATTTTTTGTTAAGTTAGGACATTGGGCTATATGGCGCCTCTTTGTTAGGGGCTACCACTAGATTCTGGATGAAACTCTAGTCTAAACATTATGCAGACTTATGAGATCTTCACTTATAGAAAGACGCCTTTCTCGCAGAGTGTAATATGCTTACAGGCACTTGGATGACCCCAGGACATGTCGTAGTAGGGACTTATCTGAGTGTCAGCTTAGCGTAGGGGTATGGAGACTATAACAATGCACTAGAGAAGCTGTGGGCTGAGAGATACAAGAGAACCGACAGATGGTGCGCAAAAGAATAACCAGGGACAGACCAAAGGTCAGGACAAACAAGGAGATTCTAGTAACTTAGCCAAAGGTCAAAATGGGCAGCACATAAGGAACACCAGCAACAAGGCAGTGGTCAAGAGCCACGAGAACAAC
Organism: Mixophyes fleayi; assembly: GCF_038048845.1. Classification (NCBI taxonomy): domain Eukaryota; kingdom Metazoa; phylum Chordata; class Amphibia; order Anura; family Limnodynastidae; genus Mixophyes; species Mixophyes fleayi. The sequence continues at coordinate 32,251,589 of NC_134409.1, forward strand.
AACTGCAGAGTGAGCTGTTGTGAGCTGCACAGCGGCTTGTAACACTTAATAAAGTCTCTAGGTAGGAATCAGTTCTTGACGATGGAATTAAAATAATGTAACAGATACTCTTCAATGACCGACCGTTCTTAACACTTTGAAGAATTCTCCTGAATATCCATCTGGCCCAGTTAAATTATATAATAATATTTAGAACCTCCTGTGTGGTAATATTTGCAGACATAAATTCAGCCTTTTGGGGTATGGAAGGTGAACATATTTCTATAACAATTTTTATTGTGATGATCAGGGTATTCATTTTTTAATAGGGTGCCATAAAAGTTTGCAAACTTACCCAGCATATGAGCGCTTTAATGTATTAGTATACCTGTATTATGTTTGAGAGTAAGAATATTAGAATGCAGACACTCTCATTTTAGCAAATTCTCTAGTATACCAGATTTATTTCCAAATCAATGGAATTGATATCGCCAATGGTACATTTTTCTCTGACGAATTTGATCTAATATGATCTAATTGTTGTCTGCTGTTAAAGTACTTTGCTTTAACCAATGTGTGTGATGGGTGTGATTTAATGGAATGAATGTTTGCATTAGCTCAGCTTCCCGTGTGTTATATATTACATGCAACTTACATAAGAGTTTACTGGATTATGAGATAATTTCTCCTCTAATTACTGCTTTGGCCGTGCTCCAAAACACAACGGGGATCATCACTATGTTGATTCTCAGTATAATAGTTTTGCCAAGTGCTTCTCATCATTTCCCTCGCCAAGTGTGAGGGAAAGAGTCATGGGCGGGAATGTTCCTCTGTCAATTCAAGTAGTGCCTGAAACCAAATTAACACATGATTTTAGCAGGTTCTGTATGTGTACCCTGAGAGGATGCATTGAGAGTTTGACAAACACATCTAACTCGTCTGGGTGTCTCTTGTGCCATCTGTCAACATAGTGTAATTGTTCTATTATTTATGGCACCACAATTAGTTTAAGTTTAATAATCCCGTAAAGAGGCCGTACCCCATGCTGGCATAGCTGACTCCATATTTCAACCAAGTATTCCCAGAAATCCTGTCACACCTTAGGCTGCGAGACCGAACCATTACGTTTTCTTTATCTTGATTAATGTAAATGTTAAAAGGTTTTATCCTAGTTTGAATCCCTATCTTATCAATCGGTATCCCAGACCACTAACTCTGAAGCTAGTATATAATGTTATGTGCGTATTGTCGCTAACCAATAACGATTGTCGAACCTCGATTTGTGTTTCCAACGCACAAAGATTTATTCGCAAATAGTAGAATAATATGCTCAAGCGAAGTGATAATAAATACAGCCGTTACTTATCGCAGGCGCTCTGGATCCAGTGTGCAGTCATTCAATCCTGAAGTCTGGGGACAAGATGTCTGAACACTAGATGTGAAGCTGCTGCTTATATACACACAGAAATACAGTAATACAATGAAGATGGTATAGCTTGCATCTATTGGTCCAGGTCTCAGGAAGGTCCAAGGGGTTGTCAATCATTGGCTAGTTCATCCTAAGGAATCCAAAGGAGGGGGTCACCTCTCCAGGGGGTATGCTCGGCTCTTCCCGCCAAGATTCCTTTGTCTTAAGTAGTTCATAATTCCCTATCATTCATAACTTGTGTATGCACTCTGCGATTCCTTCGCAGAGTGAACCAAACAGTAGGAAATGTAAAGAGGTTTATTATGATACCACTCATGATATGATTCCTCAACCTGTTCCGTATATTTCACTAATATGCATGTAACTTTAATATAACATATAAATACTACTATATTTCGACATAACTGACTATGTGTTGCAACTACCATTAATGTGTACTATTTTATAAGTTTGCGTGTTTGTGCGAATGTATGGTAAAAGACCAATTACTGTTGCTGCCACGTGTAGTGGATGCATACGCCCTTTCACGCCGTAGTGTGCCCTTGTACGCCGTAGCGTACCGTACGCATCTTTTCAGACAAAGACAACCAAGTTTGCTCGACTTTAATTGAAATGACTTTATCCAATTTGCTGACTTCGACAATAATGTTTAGCATTACATTGCCAAACCAGTGTAGAATATTTAATGTTTGGAATCTGACCTTGGGAGGTAATAAAGATAGAAGGGGTGGGAGGAAAAAACCAATATCTTCAACTTAAAACAAAAATTCAATGCTAGATATTGATGTTGCTGTGATAATTTAGCAGACCAGATGCCTTCTGCCTGTGGAAGATGATTCCAAGAGAAAGGAATGGTAGATGACAACTCCAATATCCCTTAAGTTCAATTCCAAACCCCAGTTTAGAACTGAATGTCACCAAAGACCAGTGTTTGAAAAGAGTAACGTCAGGAACCATTGATTAATGCAATATAAAAGTTGAAAATATTTCAGGATAAGAAAACATCAGTTAGAATTCCTGCCAGCCCACAGATCTGCTAATCTGGATGACCCCAGTTCAGCATGGTATTTTACTCTCTTCCGCCATGGGCAGCGCTGGAGTATCAGATTAGCCTTCACAGGGGCTTTAAGTAATAATTAACAAATAACCAGTAGGCAGTTTTAGATGAATGACCTTGCTGTAAAACCAAATAGTGTAGGTATTCATAAAGTTGTATCTGCATATCATAATGTTGGGGTATACTGACCTCTTTGACTTTAATGCAGATTGCCATAGGCTCCTATGTGGTAATTGTGCTGGGGATAGATGTGGACTAACCTAATGGCACAAGTTTTAGGAGGTTTACATCAGCATATCAGCCTAGCAGATAGATGCTTGTCATTCGAACATTACTTGCAATTCATAGAGGCTCTAAGATACTATTAGTTATGATATAGATTGGAATTCCCTCAGAAAGGCTTTGGTGCTCTGTGCTGCTCAATAGTATGCCATAATTGGAAGATTTACTAACATGGGCCTCAATAGCTATGCCACAGTCCCAAACGCCCAGCCTGTCCCAGATACAGCAATCTGAACAGCTGGCTGTGACTGGCGTCATCTTAGTTAATTAACAATGAATACCCCTTTTTTGCCACCATGAAGGAGAAGGATTTATTATGGTGCCCTTACGTTCACCAGAACCACTTATTAATGTTTCACACTTAAATCACATACACATGTAGCATGGGCCTCCCTGGGCTTCATAAGTTCACAAAGAATCGCAGAGAAATACGCTAGATCAAATTTGTTTAATCTGAAAAAATATTTCCAAGGCTTATTTACAAAAATTAATAATAAGACATACGAAATGTTGCACAAATGAGTTTCAGGAAATAAAATCAGTTCTGAGCCCTTATGTGTGAGGGAACACAATTGAGAATAATGGGACATTTCAGTCTTGATAGACTCCCTCAAAGAAATGAACACTGTACTACTGATACAAGGGATTTTTAAACCATTTCTTGTTGGCTCTTCACCCCACACCTTAGGAATTTTATTTTCACCTAAGTTAAATGGATGCCCAAAATGACACAGGGCTTTCAAAGTAAATTATGATTGTCCTGAGACCTGGCATTTCACAAGACCTGAGTTATCACCTCTGCTCGGTAGGCCTGTCTAACTCCTCTGCATACACAAACTACTCAAAGATCTTATCTGTCTCTGGGCCTGGCTACTTTCAAAAGACCATTGACACTTGCCTAGGTCAGACTCAGGTCAGTTAACAAAATACACTTTGAAAGATTACATAAAATATTCACAGTGTTATACATAAATTCAACAGAAAACAACAATCAGTCATTAGATAAACTACATTTCGTCACAGCCATTGAGTAGTCCAGCCTTGCACACTATTCCCAACTTTTCTCAAAAATAATGGAGACAGATTTTACTTCCCTTTGCTTGCCAATCGGAGCCTCTTTAGGCTTAAGTATGCTATGTGCTCTATCAAATATAAATTGTGATTGGGGGTCTTTCCCAACGATCTTGTTAAAGATAATAGTCAACACAAACTGGATCTCCTGCAGGGGCAAAGATTTAGTTAGACCCACACCTTTGTTATTGAGGTCATCCAAATGCTTTGGGAATTCAATCGGAGCCTTCGATTGGGCATCTATTGCTTATCTCATAGATAGGATGGTGTCTTCTGTAAGGTCCATAGCATCTTCAAAGCCGCTATTTTCAAAACTGAGTGTCTGGTTCTCAACATTTGGAAATCTGATTTAGTGGGTAAGGAGTTTCTATGAGCCATCACTGCATTTTGCTTGGTTGTTCTGTGAACAACACCTATCTGCCAGGGATTAAATTTCCATTTGTTTGTCTTACAGGTGGCCATATAAGTAGGCTCCAAGCCATGGCCCCCAGTACACATTATTTTATATTTTTTGCTGCTGTATACAACAAATAAAGGATTCTATTAGTAATATACTGACAAGGAAATTGGGGACTTGTAAATAATATAATAACATTTAGTGTGATTAATATTTGGTTTATTAGTTGTAATTCCAGTCATATTGTTGTCAATTACCAGAAAGAATAGCACATGTTTCTTGGATTGTTTATAATACTAGTATATTTCATACATTATTATATGTTCTGTACATGATAATTACCGTTAAAATTTGTTTTTACTAGCGTCCAGTAAATGATGGCCACATTCATGTTTGTAAACTGATCAATAGATTTAATTTGCAGCAGGAAGAACTTGAACATTATTGTATTGCATGTGAGCACGTTGGGCAGTACACATCAAATAATTGAAAATACAAACTGTTTATTTCTAGAAAGTAAACCCTTTATTATCATTAGTCTGTGCATGTGCGTTATTTCTGTATTAAGAACAAAGTGAAAAAAACATTCACATAATTTCCATTAATCATTTCATATTATCTCACCTTCCATGTATAGAGGTGAAATATACTACTTATTTTATATAAACACAGGGCTCATGATAATGCTTAGAAATGTAAACCAGTGTCAGCTCAGATAACACATGCATTTATTCCTGACAGTAAAATAATTTTGCTTGGGTTTTCGTGTGTACACTAGGGATGGGCATTTTACAGCCTCTCATTCCATACATTCCATGTTTTTCATTTTAAACACATTATTACAAAATCATATTGTCTAAACAAACCACTTAGCATTGCATAAATACACTGAATTATTATGTTTTCATTGCAGATTACCAATTACTGTTTTTTTCCAAAGTATGTAACATGTTTGTATGAAACGTCAAGATGTGATATGTAATGCTTAATTACTACCTACTTTTTCTATAAAGGGGCAACAAGGGAAGTTGCCCATTGCCCAACAGGGCAGGGGGGCTACTGTTGGAGATCTCAATAGTGAAGTCTGGATTAGAGACTGTAAAAGAGCTTCTGTTTTAGCCTGCTGGTGTCCTACAAAGAGGCGTTTTGTTTCAAAAAGTGAAATCTCCCATTTAAAAGTGAGAGGAAGGTTGTCCCTATGTCAAATAACAAAAAACAGTAAAGTTAATCTTAAAGTATTCTTCCTATTACACCTTACATAGCCCTAACATTTGTAAAAGCCTTAAATCTCAAGGTTTACTCCAAGTTTAACACCAAATCTGACATTTGTTCAAATTTAATCCAGGTATATAACTAATCCATAAACCTATCTCAAACTGTAAAACTATTCTGAATTTGTGTCTCCGATCTCTAAATTTAAAAAATATTTTTAAAAATACTTACACTGCATATTTGTTTCCACTGGTAAAAATATATGTTTATCTTGTACTAGACTGTTGCACTTTACAATTAATAATTCAATATCATTTCTGTTTCTTCAAATGTATATTGGAGCCACACAAATGTCATCTTTAGCCTGGACTGCTCAGCCACCTACACAAGAGATATCACATGTAACTTTAAGGAGTATTTGTCAGAGTATGTTTTAGTTACCAGTCCTTGGGGCAGATTCAGTTTGGCGAAAGGTGACGTCATGTGTCTCTGACACAGTTCACAGAGACACATCGCGTCTGAGTTGTTACAGAAATGAGCAGAGATTTCTCACCGTAATAGCCGTAATACGCATCTAAACATTGAGGGGCTTGTGCTGAATTGAATCTGCCTCTTTGTCTCCTTGTCCAGATGTTCCTAGTTTTGAAGTGAATGGGGATTTAACAAACTGTAGCCAATCAGTTACAATAACACAGAGCATTTATAGGAGATGTGTGTGGTATTCTTGTGGGAGGCTGTGACCTGTCTGGTGTGATTGTTTGTGAACACAGAGATGCCTGTGGCAGTGATGTGAGACAGTGGGAAGCCACAGATTGAGTTTGGTAGTGGAAGGAGCACTGTCCACCAACAGCACAGAGAAGTGATGTGAGGCTTCTATTAAACTGATACAGGACAATTGTAGTGTCAAATACACCTCTATACTGTATGTAGCGAAGTTCATACCTCCAAATTTTTACTTAGTATATACACAAGAGGCCTAGTGGACGCCAACTATTTGTAAGTGTGGCATCCTCCTAAATCATATGTACAAACTATATTGTACTGTTTTGTTGATAGAAAGGGGTCTGTTGTTTTCATTATAATTTATTTTCTATAACAAATATTGTGACAATGTACAATAACTGTGTGCACCAAAATGTTTAGATAAAGATGCACCATTACCTAGGCTCTGCATTTAATGAATCCCTTGCCTGGAAATGAACATTTTGTTATATTTCTTATAGTCAAATTATAAAATCTTCTGTGTTCAGATAAAATGATAAATTATGATGTTGCTGGTGTCCAGGGCATCCCTAAATCTCAACCACAGCACTCAGCATGGTCCTGTCCTCCTTGGACTTGTATCTATGCCTTTTCTTCCATTCTATCTGTGTATGTCAGGCTTACACCCAGTTATGTGTGCCAGATTTAAAGGTGTGCTCAATGCACAATATTGTGCCCCCTGTATCGCACATTGCACCTTTCTACCTCTATGGTGGACGGTTGTCATACCTGTTGCCCTGGACAACTATCTCATCTCGGGTTGCACGGCGTTTCTCCTCTCTCAATCACCATATTGCCTGCCCTGCTGCGTATGTGCAGTCCTCTTATCTAACTTCTCTTGGATCCTCATTGGCACATTTCCTGTTTGCATTCTGACTTCTGATCGCTTCCTCGCATACCTGCCTGCTGATTCCTGTGACACATGTATCATTGTGCTCCACGGCTATACTGCTAGTACTGCTAGTACATTGTGTCTTATCATCGATCCTGTTCCTAGGCTATAGCCTCACGGGGATCTCAGCGCCTCTGTCCTGTGCAGTACATCGCCCTCCTGGTTCTAACCAGTGTCAGATCAGTGGATATATATTGCAGTGTCTCGTGCCTTGCCATCGGTCCTGTCCATAAGCTATCCAGCCTGCAGGGATGTCAGCAGTCAGTCATCTACCATTCATCGTGTCCTCACACCTGTTCTTATTCTGGCCAGTGATTATACTGCTGAGTATCGCTTCTCATCTATTGATCCTGCTTCGGGATATTCCACCCACAGGGATCTCAGCGCACAGTCCTCTACAGTGTATCACTCTCTCTACTGTTCCTGGGTCATCTGTTCCTCAGTATATGTTTGTGTTAAGCCAGCATTATATTGCAACTCATCATTGGTCCTGAATCAAGCCTTTGCAACCTATCTGGGACCTCAGTGCTCTTACCTGCTGTAGTGTGTTCCACAGTTTACCTGAAGGGTTACTACAAGACATCAGGTATCATCATAGATCCTGTATCTGGGTACCGGCCCATAGGGATCTCAGTTCTCCTGTATATTGCTGCTCAGCACAGAAACCTCTCAGACTCATGGATGGTCTGCTGACTTTAGCAGACCAAAAGATCTGCTTTTATCAGCGTCTGGTTCCTGTCGTATTCTCCAGACTCATCTGCCGCTCTCCAAACATCTGTATACTTACCCTGCTGTAGTCCAGCATAGATACTCCTCTTCATTGTCTCGGGTTCCTTCTTAGTCTGGTCTGCACCCCATAGAGGACCGCGACCTGGGGTTGCAGCCAAGTACATATCTCCTTGTGGGGATCCCTGGTAAATACCTCTCCTTCCATTAGACTCTGCACCTCTCAGGGGGTAGTCATTGCCTAGCAGGCTTCCAGGCCCACTCTGGCCTGTCCCTGTTTTTGAATTTGTTTTGTCCCTTTATCTGTATGCTCCTACCTAGCAGGGCGACCTGAAGGAATACCACTGTGAAGCAAATCACTTTCTTGCTGGAATTCCTGTAGTAGATTGGACATCCATTAGCCTACATGCATCAGACAAGCCAGTGCCAACCACTAATGGCACCGTGGACTCACATCCTCAGTCATGACATCTCCCATAGCCCATGATAGCTGACTACCCATACATTCAAAATCCTTCTATTGAAGATGGAGGGATCTTTATTAGCTCTATAGAATGTTGGCCATGTTTAATGTTAGTGTCAGTGTCCTTCAGTGTGGAGAACCGTTTGTAGTCACCATTTGGTATTGGCTGACAGAGATCCGGTAGCGACAGAGATTGGGGGATGCTGTTGAGGACAGGGGTATGTAACACCACCAATATCCTCATTTGTCTTTTACTCTTAGCATAGATGTCTCATATTTGACTGCAGGGAACATCAGATAATCATAGTTTCCAGGAAAAGAATCCCAGCTGGGGACAATGTCCCTGTAGCTAAGAGTTAAGTTGAAGTCAGACTTCAGACAAACTAGTGATATGCCCATTGAGACTTTAAGTAGTCTTTTATAGAATTAATCTAGTGTTTCTGTTGTGCAGATAATGCTGCTAGTTTGTGTGGCTCAAGAGATAAACTGTTGTACTTTCATGGGTACAGTTTCTCCTTCAGTCATGCTACTAGAATGAGCTACAGTGGAGTCCATTTATTGAGAGATCTATATGCTAAAAGACAAACACCAGATGCTTGGCACACAAAATGTCATATGTGCCCTTCGAATTTGGAAGGAGCTGCACAGAGATGCCTAATGTTCTTTATCTGGAAAGATACACTAGCAATGAACTGTAATTGCTGAAGTATTAATAAAATTGAAAGAAATATTGGACAAATAATAAGAATAAGGTTGGCACATGCACGAGTTGCCATTTGCCAGGGAATGGTATTTAACACACACAAACACTTTTCTTTCTTCTTTAGTTGGTTGTAACTTAAGAGAATTCAGCTGAAGACAATATTCCCCAAGTTAAAAGCCTTTGGCAAACATTCAAACAACTGTAATATGGTTACCTTCTTTCACAATTTATTTAATATTTTTTTTTTTTATATTTTAGGACATTACTACTACTAATGTGCTTCATAATTAGCCGTATCATTTTAAGTCTCTAGGAATTATGCCAGTGAGTCACTCAGACTTCACAATTAGATTTTTTTTGTCATGCTACCTAGCCTATACGGTGGTAGTCATATTTGCGATGACGAAAATGCCAACAGCAATAACATAGAAAATAAAATGCTGACACATAAAATAGTGACAGAAAATAACGAACGTTATAAACAATGACGTGCAATTAATTCCGACACCCAAAATACCTATATGTAAGAAATTCCAACACAAATACTGACAGCGTGATTGCTGACACTAAAAATGCCGACAGCCGCACTGCCAACATAAAGGAGGCAATGCTAGCGGGTTCGGCAGCTATATAGACCTGGATGGTCCTTAAAGCTGAATATTAATATATATATATAGATATATATAGATATATATATCTATATATATATAGAAATAAAGATATTCTGTTGCTATTTACCACCTCAAATGAGGAAATATAACACTGTTGTGTAGCATACACATAAATCAGTCCAAGTTAGGAAAAGTCCAAATCAATTTCACTCATGTAAGAGCGACAGCCCACAGAAGCTTGGAACCAGATCGTCAATCCGGAAAAGAGAGGATAGTCACTGCAACAGAAGAAAGGCGGGGCGCCTCATAGTGTAAAATCAGATATAAAAACTTGGGGAATGTTTTAACATGTGTACCGTGAGGTTAAGAAAGAACACCAAAAAATATAACATTGATCGGTTAATTGCTCCTGAGGAAGTCTGGATTAATCTAGTCAAAACACTTCGAGCTTGGTTGTTCATTTGTGCTGTTTTCTATACCTGATGTAAGTTCTCTTTTTACCTTGTTTATTAAATCCATTTGTATATTACATCGCATTCTCTTCCATTCCATTTTGCTGCCATTTGGGACAGTGTTTGGTTGTGGAATACATGCCTAATACAAGGAATCTTGTGGTTTACCATCTGAGAAGTGCTATTTGAGAAGTGCTGTTTCTTCCAGAGACGTCTGGTACGCAGATTGCATATATATTTTTTGTTGTCCTATGTGAATGGGCTTTACATCTGGGCTATAAACACCTTTCTCACTATAAGTGGTTGTGATACTGGCAAACGGTGCTGTCATTTTTCACGTGGTGTAGTTTATCATATATACAATACTACACTATGTTTGCTTTTTTCTGCATTATCTTTTTATTGAGCTGAGGTCCAGAGGCACAGCCATTGAGGATGGCCCAGTGTATGCCAAGATCTCCTTTCTTAACCTCACGGTATGCATGTTAATACATTCCCCAAGTTTTTATATCTGATTTTACACTATGAGGTGCCCCGCCTGTCTTCTGTTGCAATATATATATATATATATATATATATATATATATATATAGCTAAATACATTTGTTTATCTTAGTATTCTATTTCAGCACTGTTCAGCCATGGTTTTTATATAATTGGCCAAATTTGTTTATTTTCATTGCCTGTCTTATGATAGCGCTTTACTGAGCACTCTGCATTGAATACAGTTGTATCCAGAGAGCATTTTTGTATAGCATCCCAGGGCAACCAAATAGATAACTGCCATGTTGTTCAAGACATTGTTCGAAAAGCACAGAAGGACCCTACAAAGAAAAGAAGGACCAGATTGGGAGAGAAACTGCATTTAAAGTCCAGTACTGTAATAATATAATAATAGTATCCACTTACATAGTTAAATACTCCACAGAAAATACTTATATTTAAATTTCAACCTTGGTTCGACACCTTCAGCTTCAACAAACTTTATAAAATAAAACCTCTATATCTTCAATATATATATATATATATATATATATATATATATATATATATATATATATATATATATATATATATATATAAGCAAATTAGTGGAAGAACATAAATATGTATGTAAGCACATGCAAACAAATCTCAATAATATATTTAATATAATATAATTCTTGAAATGTTTATCTTATAAATTTTCATAATAACAAGAAAAATGTATATATAATATCTGTATACAATCCACATAATTTAGATATTAATGCAGTAGTTCATTTTTTAATTGCAAGCTTATTATCACCTTTACAGCAACAATGTATAGTGACTTCGCTTTTATTTATATTAACTGATAATTCTTATTTTTATTTGATATGGGTTGGTCTATTCTTTCCAGCTCTGTATGATTGCTATGGGAACTTGTTTTGCATCTTTGTTTGCCTCCCTCTATATGGGGTAGTGGGAACAGGGGAAAGTGTCGATTGATGTATCTCCTCCAGCTTAGATTTTGGAGAATATATATTGGTTTGCTGAGTTAGGAAGGAAGTGAAAGGTCATTTAGACTTTCTAGGAAATCTATAGTATTCTAACCTAAATCCAAAATGTACTTATTATTAGAACCAATGTATCCCAATACATAGGCTACTACCTACAAAATCTAGTACACAAACAAAAATCTTACCTAAAGGACACCAGACAGATTCTGCAAATACGGGACCAAACCGAATAGCAACCACACTACACCATAGGCACAAGTGATTTTAAGTCACTATACACTTGTGTAAATCACAAACACAGCACAGAAAGCATTAGATTCTTTATGGAAAAAACTAAAAACCTACCACAGGAACAAATCCACTTCATTATAGATAACAGAATTCATATTCGCACACATAATCACTTCTGGTTTGAAAACTCTCATTATCTACAGGTATAAGGCACAACCATGGGAATAAAGATTGTGCCCAGCTACGCCAATCTCTTTATAAGCTGGTGGAAAGAACATACCATATGTTCCAACCCGGAGGTGGCTCTCTGCCCAAACTTCCTATTACTTCATAAACCACACTTAATACAACAACAGGAACCCTGTCATAACCACATCCACCCTATAGGATGTTATGTTGGCGACTCGTTTTTTACATATTAATATGAGGACAAACAAAAAAGATGAATGCCTCTCCCTGTTAACATGCTTATTCCAAAATGAAATACCGCTCACTTTGTCCTTCTGCGACTTCGCTTCTGCATCTACCACGTTGAATAGATAAACATTTTTTGTTAGATAATCATGATTTCCTATGAAATCAAACAAAATCAACCACACTTTGTAAAGTACCCGTCCCACACTGCTAAACCAATGCACTACAATATACCCATCCTGATGGCCCACAAGCATCGCAGAGACTTAACTAAATCCTGCATCTTTCACCAAAAAAACAAAGACTGCAACAAAATATCTCCCATTGGGGCCTATTTATTATAGTTCATTTACATGTATATTCCCTGAAAACAGCTGCTTCCGGGGAATGGACGCAAATTTAAGTATTTTCCTAATACATCAACACTGCATCGTATCAGATATCATAGATATCTGCTGCTTTGCAGGTTTTTTTCGAAATACATAGCAGTCCCCATAGATGTCTATACCGCAATGAAAGTATGAAAATACTTTTACACATGTGGTAAAACCGTAATTGAAACTTTTCATTAATGTCAGCTCTGCTCCAAAAAGCAGAGCTGGCCAGCACATGTGTGGAGGGATCATGTGATCCCTCTCTGTCACATGACAATTGTTCGTTCATCACACTGCACAGTAGGGTTCTCTGTACGTATGCCCAATTTTCTGATCACTGCATGCGCACAGGGATTCAAAGCAGGATACCAGATTGCAATCAAGACCACAAGTAAAGAGCCAGTGTAAAGGTAAGTGTTACACTTCACAGGAACAGCCGTTTTTCAGAACAGCTGTTCCTGTGGAGATTTTTAAATAAATATGAGAAATAGTTCAATCCTTATCAATGTGATAAGGATTGAAAACTATCTTTCATATTATGCGGTGCTACATAAATATGTCTCCTTGTCTACACCCTATAATACTTACTGGATCTACACATCACTAAACCCTTAACCTGCGCACAGTCATTTTTCCTTGCAAGTCTGACTCATTAAAGTGCTCAACTTGTTTAAAGAACGACACGATTCTAATCACCCAGTATGCAATTTTTCATAAGTAAGCGCAGCATTTTCAAAATTAATTTAACTTTTATGTAGGGCCGCTGCACGCACCAGCTTGTAAGAAGAGACGTTACAACAAGGCTTCATTCTTATGTGCTAAATATGTACTTTATTTAAGCATCTCCTTTCAGATCATGCACTTTCAAACAATAAGTATGACCCAGAATACTTTATTACCAATGCATGCTCATTTCATTTACATGCTTTATGTATACAAATTGATAGACGACATGCCAGGACACGCAGCCCTTAATCATTACCACCGAATGAACTACACCAGCATCAGTATAATTTCTTAGTCTCCGGTGCCTGAATGTATCCCGTTTGAAAAGTCCACTCTGATTAGACAACTCTGCAGTACACCACCCCCCACCATAAAACCAGGCTATAAAACACGAGACATGTCAAAGCATTACTTATCCCCTCAGCAAGTCTGATCTCGGGTGAAACGCATTGGGAGGACACTACCTGAAAAATGAATACCAGCTCTTGACTCCTGACTAGCTTCTGACTTTATAAAAGGCACAACTAATCCGGATGAACGCTGTTAGATGAACTCACCCCTACGAACAAACCGCTCTGTGCTTCAGGGTGCCACTGAGTGACAGGAGATCTATCAATCATTATGTTAAATACAAAGAATTTGCAATGTAAGTGTTCATTTTGCATTTCGTTAATTAAAGCCTAAACCTACAGTACTTCACTATTGTTGTATCTTTTCTCTACACACCGAGAACGGGAACCTTAACTAATATCGATCTTCACTGAGTGCAACATAGCAAGATACAACGCCATGTTTCCAGTAATTTATCAGCCGACTGTGAATTACAATACAACACTATTAGCTCTTTCTCTCCCCTCTTTTCTCTTTCTCCACAATTTTACCAACACATGCATAATGGAGTATACTAAAGAGAAGTAAAGAAATCCAACCACAAAAGGAAGAAACCTACCATTAAGTCTTTTTCACTAAGAAAATAAAAGAACTATCAGAAAAAATATTGTGTTTGCATTTCTGTGTCTGGGTGCAATATTGACTCTGATCCGGCAGATCAGATTTGCTAAAAACGTTTCTCTCCCTGTCCCCATCCTAATCCCACCCATTGCGTACCTTTACACTATCCTATAAAATAAAATTAGCAACTACAATAGGAAGCAGACCACCTTCTACAGGGTAACAGGGCTGCATTCCCATCCCACATCATACCAAATGAGCGCTTTTCCCCCAACTACATCAACCAATTCCTAAAACAAGCAGACAAACTAATGATGGCTTATCACAGCTGTTTACTATGTGACTGACACTTAAAAATAAGCAATCTTAAAAGTGGAATTGGCTTGGTCAGCCGATATTCAAACATCAGTTATTTGTGAATATGTCAATTCATAAGAGTAATGTAATGGTAGTTGTATGAAATGGCCCTTTTCTGAAAACCAGTATGCTTAATCCAATATATATGCAGTTGTACAGTTGTATGCAAAAGTTACTAATCTGAAACCTAATAGTAAAATGTCAGTATACACTGCTTATAATAATATCTGATTGCCTTGAATTCCCATTGATTTTATCTAGTATATGTTGTGAAATGATTCACAAAGAAATAACAGATTTTTATTTTATTTCTTTAAATTGTTATCTACTATATAGACAGCAGAGGCAGAAAAAAACACAAATTAATGATAAGCATGGCAGGAATATAATACTTAGGTAATTTAACACATATTTAAACCACATTAGTGAATTCAGGTATTTGTCTCATTGTGAAGTTATAAAATGTCATGTTTGAAGTTTCATTCTAATGTCATTACTGATTATATCATCAGGATATCCGACACGTGTCAGAGTCCTCACAGCACTATACTGATATGTAGTAAGTAGTAACACTTGAACGTGGGGTTAATGATCTGCAAGTATTTTTCAAGAGATAAAAAAGATTGAAGCTAGACTCCCTCCCCCCTCTCTTGCTGGCTGCTTGTAGGAAATAAAGTGCAAATGTGAGTCTGGGGGCCTGGGCGGCCTTCTGTTAAGCTGCAGTACTATCTGTGCTTGTAATCACAAAGAATTGACGTATGACTATTTTGAATATTTTTTAATATATCTATTGTAAATTCACTACCTTTAGATTTAGGGGCTGATTACAGAGCTGACCCCAGTTGCACCGCAAATCGCAAGCTCAATTTGCATTTATTTAAAAATGTGAAATCGTGGGCTTATGCAAAGCGGCAACTATCTAACGATGCGTGTCAGTCTGTAACAATAGAATATATGCCTGGTTTACGTCACATACATTTACCTCTCACTTGCACCCTTGTTTTAAACCATTTATTTAATTTGCAGCAAATGCATTAGGCATCAATACAACTGCTAAAACCTCTCTAATACAGCAGAAGCAACAATCTTGTGTATAGAAAAAACAAACATTATGCTTAAACATGCATACAAAGCATATTATATACCCAAACGACAGAGAAATCACCAGTCAGCGTTAGTGGAGCATTAGCAAACAGCCTATTACAAACGGTTGCTCATGGTCATCATCATCATCTGCTATTTGTACATGCCCTTTACCACCCACAAATGCTAGGGCTTTCTTAGGTGCATAAGCGGCTTTAACCCTGTTTGCAATTGCGTAAACAAACCCTTACTGTATCTGGTCATGCAAATCCATGCATAAGTGGCAGATTCACTTTCCTGACCATTATAGAGCGGTGTCACGTAAGATGTGCTGCGCACACTGGAATCTTTCACTTACAGGTGTAGTTATTTTGAAATCAATTGATTGAAACCCTTTATAATACACAGGTGGGCTCAAATCAATTAATTATGGGAACTCTGAAAAAAACAGAATGAACCAGGGTTTATATTAACAAAAATGGTGAATATTTATCAAATTAGTTATTGTCTTTTTTTTATGTATAATTAAGGAAAGGCTTTAGAATTATTTTTGACATTGCAGAATATGTTGTGTTGATCGGTGTAAGAGTTCCAGAATAAATGCATTTTGAGTCTATGATGCAAAAAAATGAAATGTGTAAAATGCCAAAGGGGTAAATACTTTTCATAGCCACTATATATATGTATCTCTAATTTCGGACTTTTATGTGGGGTTTTCTTTAAAAAGCTGGACAGGACAATCTGGTCCTAAACTCGTGCAATGCTTTATGGAACTTGGCTTTTAATATGCAAGAAGCAGTTTGACAAGTATAATCAACCCTTCCTACTCCAACACCATCCCTCCCAACTGTCCCGATTTACGGGCCATAAAAGGGGCGGCACTTACAAAATTGGGCGGGGTTTCGTTCCAAAGTGGGAAGTGTGGTTTCTGGTCGGGTTTTGTGCAGATTGGGCAGTGGCTTATTTTCTCCCAATTTTATCTTTGCAACAGGGACATCATCATCATTTATTTATACAGCGTATGCAAATTCCGTAGCGCTTTGCAATTGGGAATAAACACAGTAATAAAACAATACTGGGTAATACAGACAGACAGAGAGGTAAAAACGCCCTGCTCACTAGCCTACAATCTATAGGACAATGGGTGTCTGATACATGAAGTCAATTTCCACACATTGCATATAGGTCATAGGCAAACTGAGGGGGTGTTTCCAAGTGCCTTTAAACCCCCCTCCCAGCCTGGGGTACTGTATGCTTGAGGTGGCTGGACCCTGTCCCGGGACCAGCCACTTTGCAGATTGTGTGCAGATAGTTTCTGTCTGCACTGCTCACAGCCATCTCTCCCCAACAAGTATTGAAAGCAGCAAGAACAGCTAGGAGAGAGCAGGAGAGTCTGCCAACTGTTCTGACACACTCAGTCAGGATTTTGTCCTGATTGTAGGGACAGTTGGGAGGTATGTCTCACTTCACATGGCTCTGCTTGAAAAGGGAGAGCTGTGTGCTCCTAACAGTAGTGCACGCAGCATTGCCCGTGTATATGATTGGGATAGGAAGAGTTGGAGAGCAGCCAAGCACTGTCTAAAATTATAGCTACGCCCAAAAGCATGCTGGTCACGCCCACTGGCGGTGGCATGGAAACCCCTCTCTACAAACCCTGTGTTTGCTCCTGTAGGTCCAGCCAAATGGACCAATATGAAAAGACCTGAAGCCACTACTGAGCCTGTAGATGGGGAAGCTCTGTATTTTTGTTTTGGGTGAAAGGGGGATTCGTTTTTTATAGGAATTTTATTATAGTGATTGGAGTAAACCTGTAGGTTTTAAGGTTGTTATTTTTTTTAAGTGGGCCTATTACTAACCACTAAAATCCGTAGGTTTTACTGTTCTTCCACCTATTAATGAAATCTGTTGCTTTTATCCGGAAAACTATATATAATAGCCTGTCTTATTTGCTGAAACCTTGCATTTTACTGAGGTTGAGATATAAGAGGGAAGTTTATAGAGGTAACACTTTCAAGAAGCACTTCATGTATAATGTATTACACCTAGGGAAGTTCATTGTTCACCCACCAATATAGACAGCAAGAAATGTTTGTTTGTTTTTCTTGTTTTTTTTAAACAGTTTATATTAAAATAACAACATGTGCAGAGAAAAGAATGTTCACCAGTATAACAACTGTTAATAAATAGGAATAACACTAAAAAAAACAGAACATCGTCAGCATGTCGTTTTAAGATTTTAAAAGTAAAACATAAAAATGGAGGGAAGAGGAGGAGGGAAGGAAAGTTAGGGGGGGGGGGGGTATTTAAAATGGGAGCAGAGCGCCTGCCACAGTATAAACCGAAACCAGAAAGAGAGCTGGAAGACAATCCAAGGGTATCATTGGATAAATAGATAATGAGCGTTATCACCAACAACAGTATCAGGTGAGAAATATATTTTTTTTCTTTGTGGTTGAAATGTAGTCTAAGGACCAAAACTGGTTCTAACCTTCTTGATCTTGTTCTGCAGGTGTTAAGTGCAGTTTAAATATTTTATTTAACCATGTTTTTTCTCTTTTTTTTTTTACTTTTTAATTTTCTTCTACCTAATCACATAGGTCCTTAGCATGATCACTTAGATATTTTGCAGAATTTTGAAAGAAGTGAAGTAGAAAGTTCATGACTCTTTTCCTTTGTTGCTCATGGAGAAAATCATGAGTCTGCATATTTACACAGGTTCTCATACTCCAGCAGAACAGTCAGTCTATTGTAACACACTTGGCCTCCATACCCCAGTTGTTCTTCCGTCCCCTTTTAACAGCAATTGTAACATATTTAGGTTTCAGAGGAGATTTATTATTTAAAGGATCAGAAAGAGCTAGGCCTGTCTATTGATCAATAAGCTCCATAAATATCCACAGCATATTAGATTGCCTTTTGCAGGCCTTTCCCAGGAGACTTTCCTGCCTGTTCTGTGCACCACAGGACTTCTGTTTCAGCAGCATCAGAGTGAGATGAATAACCCTTTTAAGCTCCATAAACAGAGCGTCTTGGCAATTGGAACAACTGGGCTCACCCACTCCACGTTCACAGAAGGTTTAAAATATTGTTTCCATTGTTTGAGCTTGTACATATTTATGTGAAAAGCATTATCAGACCCGGAAGGGATATTATCACAGTCTGTGCTATAACCTTTATCCATGTCATTGGCAGGTATAGACTATAGTGAAAAAGAAAGGACTAGTTAGCAAAGCTGACACTTGGTAAAGTCTATAGTGCCGGCTTTGATTCCATGAAAGGTATTGTGGTTATAGTGTTCTTATAAAAAGTTTTGATGGGCAAAAAAAGCTTCACATTTTTTCCACACTTTTGTTTCTTAACCCGTTAATGGTCACTTTATTTTCATTTCTATTTATTATTATTTTTAACTTTTAACATTTGTATTTGAATGCCCTCCAGGAGGTCATATTAGCCCTTGGGGAATATATTTTATTTTTTACAGCAACTGTTTGCTCTACCTAGAGCTGGCATACCTGCATTTAGCAGTCTGAATTTGCCTTTCCATAAAAACATAGAGTCCATGTAAATCTGCCAATCAAAGGTGGTGGTCGTTAAGGAGAACTTATAGGCAAAGGGGGTGGTCATTTAAGAGAACTTATAGGCAAAGGAGGTGGTCATTTAAGAGAACTTATAGGCAAAGGAGGTGGTCGTTAAGGAGAACTTATAGGCAAAGGTGGTGGTCGTTAAGGAGAACTTATAGGCAAAGGGGGTGGTCATTTAAGAGAACTTATAGGCAAAGGAGGTGGTCGTTAAGGAGAACTTATAGGCAAAGGGGGTGGCCATTAAGGAGAACTTAAAGGCAAAGGCGGTGGTCGTTAAGGAAAACGTATAGGCAAAGGCAGTGGTCATTAAGGAGAACTTATAGACAAAGGCGGTGGTCGTTAAGGAGAACTTATAGACAAAGGCAGTGGTCGTTAAGGAGGACTTATAGACAACAACAATTAGGGATCGCTTATGTGCATGTGTACTTGGTTGGAATATTTTACCTGCTTGTCGTGCTGTAACATGTTGTCTTTGGTAAATTACTGTCCCACATTAATCTGAGAAAGGAATAATGGTGCTTAGAATGTTAATATGCTAATTAACCCGGCTAGCATGCTAATCATGTCCACTGCATCTCCCTGCTCCAGTGGGAAGTGCTGGTGATGGGGTTGGAGGAAGGGCAGAGCACGCTTTGGTATGCTATTAGCTTGCTTTCTATCTGTCTCTCTGAAACATACAAACAAACAGGAAAAGCCTGTACTTAACAAAAGAGTAACTGTCACAAAGGGAAGTAAAAAATCAAACGTTAAACATTAGAGTACACCTTGTGAGCGATGATGATCTGCTCCGTGACAGGATTTGAAGTCCTTTGAACTGACTTCATCCACATACTGTGAAATCCTGTTTACTGGCCTCTGATTCTCACAATAGAACTGTGTTTATCCCAAACATTTAAACACTGTGACATTAAAAAGTAAACATTAAAATTCATATTTCCTTTAAAAAATAAACATGAATGCTAGTGAGACATATGAGGTATTAAATATTAATATGAAACATTTTTTCCCATGATCCTGTGCTGACCTTTGCTAGGGCCATTCTGTTCTAGATTCAGATCAGGAGTCTTAACACTGTGGATTTTCTTTGCTGAGAAATGGGATGATTGTTTTCATTAAATATCATATGTTTATATTGCAAACAGGGGATTGTAATCTTCTATATTGTACACACACTTTGTATGTGAAATCTCACATTACAAAGATGTATTAAGCATCTTACTGAACACAAGAAAGGCAGATAAAAGTGGTCTGATTATGGTTCTTCACAATCAAAAATTAACCATTTGCATCTATTTTAGACGCTATTTCTTTAAATTTCATTAACTGTTTTTGTTGTTGTTGTTTTTAAACATATTTTAGGACTGCAGTTCTCACTGAGCCACCAGAAGGTTCTCTTGCAGTCACCGTCATTTTCAGGATTTTAGTTTGTCCACAGCAAACTTAGTGGGCCTGATTTATTAAGGAAAGTTAAGTAACATTTTGAATAAGTAGTCTCCTGGACAAAACCATGTTACAATGCAAGGGGTGCAAATTAGTTTTCTATTTTGCACATAAGTATAATAAATACTGTGTGATTTTTCATGTAGCACATAAATAATTGATAGCTTATTTGTACACTGAAATTTAAAGTTAGGAGCTAAGAAAAGAAAGCCAGTATTTTCCTTATGTGCAAATAATAAACTAATATGCACCCCTTGCATTTTAACATGGTTTTGTCCAGGTGAAAACTTAAGTAAAAAAAGTACTTTTTTTTTTTTCTTAATGAATTAGGCCCAGTGTCTGCAGTGTAGAACGTGTGATGGGAACAGGAACTGAAGAGCAGCCAGTGATGTGATAGGGAGGAATGCTGGTTACTTCTCTTCTATTGGAGATCATGTAGAGACAGACAGAATTCCTACGAATGACTGCTCAGAATAGTGACAGTTAGAGCATCATCAGTGTAATTGATACACGTGAGATAAGGGGTTTACTGGTCACATTTTGGTTTGTGGACTGTAGTTAGTAATACCGTGGCTGTGCTTTCTATCAGCCCTGTGCCCTACCTCCCACATAATGGTCTTCTCACAAATATAAAAAAAAAGTTACCCATTTGTGCAGACAGTGAAAGATTACTTGGACAGGGTTGTTTACAACATTTACTGAATAGCATCTGCTGGATCCAGTGAGTTCAACTGTCATTGCTGCTGCCATCTCTGCTCCTGCTTCGGTAATCTTCACTGCCTCCTTGGTGACAGCATCTGCCACTGAACATGGGGAACAACTGTCCTGGCTCTGTTTCCAGCAGTGAGCATAATACTAAAAAGCTCCAGGCACACAGCTATTCCAGGCTGGCGGATAACCACAAGAGTACCCATGTAGCACAAAAGCAAAGGCCTTCTCTAGAACCAGAATATTAAGGAGGGTCAGTTGAAATAAATGGTGGAGGACAGTTATGGTTGACAGTAGATGACTGTTTATGATTTATACAGTGACAGATTCATGTTTCTTGTCTGCGCCTTCTGCTGTATCTTCACGTTCTATCTGTGCCACACCACAAGCTACACTAAAAGGTCAATCGCCAATCACTGCTTTATTCTTGGAGGCTGATAATGCCGCTGCCTTATAATAGCCCCACACACTTTCTACACCAGCAGCTACAATTGTTATTCCTCTGCCTTCTGTGTTGAAGGACAAAGGAGCACGACTTGAAGAGTTTAGCTCCACATCTTGTAGTTCCCATAATGTGTGCGCTATGGGCCCAGTGGCGCACGCAGGGGGGGGGTTTCTGGGTCTCCAGAAACCCCCCCCTTCCGCTAAAAAGTGCCCTACATATCGGCACTGTAGTATACAGCACCGCCGCGGACGCTTCTTTGACAGCGCCGCGGCTGCTGTATACTACAGTGCAGCCGAAACGGAGCTGTCAGGTCTCTAGGAATTTATTTTTTTTTCGGGGGCAGAGGAAACCCCCCTCCCCCCCCCCCCTCCCGAAAAATCCTCTGTGCGCCCCTGGGGCCTGTGGAATTAGGCTGTTGTTGCAATTGGAGTCAGAGGGACCACTGAGAATGATTCCTTTATAAGCTAGTAGATTTAACTTTACTTACTTTGTTTATAAGGGTTGTGCACTGAAAGTGAACTATGTACTGGCTGTTTCATGCACTTCAGTGAAAAAAAAGGCTCCTTTCTGAACTCTGAGATTGTTTTATCACACGGCTTGAAGGATGGGCCAAGCAACGTACAGAGGGGCAGGAGGTCAAATTTATAGCTGAAACTATGGAGTGGACGTGCCCAAACATATCTAAGCAGTGGTCTGTCTAAATTTACAGATGCCTGAGATTTAGACAAACAACCCACAATGGAAGAACAGCATCTCAAAGTATAATGGTCTTAGAAACTGAATATAAGGTTATGACCTGATGGTACAGATGTCTGTGTCCTAAGTAAAATGTCCACCAGGCTACCTAATAAGTATTGATGCTGTGATCGGTCAGTAGGTGATCCTTGGCACATATGGTGGGAGTGCCTGATACTAATACGGACAGAGGCTTTAAATAGCTCTAAAATTATCTTGGGAGATGGGGTACTGGCTGGTCCTGAATACTGGATTATGGACATTATTTATGCCCCAATTTAGATACATCAGAAACCCCTTATAAGGCATTTTAAAAATGCGGCAAAAGCAGTGGCAGTCCTCTACCATGTCCAGCAAGCCCTTCCCCAAATCAATAAGGGACTTGTTCAATAGACTTGATGTTTACATGTCTATGAAAGATATCACTGTGGCTCCCTTGGATAGAATGCAGAGTTCACCATAGCTCGGTGACCAATCGGATACGTCAATGTGGATCAGATGCTCGGAGTACCACAGTAAATTGACTATTTCTAGGCTTCATGTGTTAGGTTGTTAGGTCTGAACATTCATCTCCTACCTGTATCTGTTGTTTATGTTTTCTCCCTGTTGTAAAAGAAAAAGAGCAATAATAGTGTTGTACAAAAAAAAATGTGTTTAATAATACATTGGAATCTTGCTGGATCAATAAACAAGGTTTACATCCACGAGAAGTATTCCATTTTTCCCATCAGATAAGGTGGCAGCTATTTTCCTATGTGCTGCACACAGGCAGTTTTGGTTTCAGGTAGAAGACCGCTTCAATGTGTCATATACTAAATGATACCAAAACTGCAGTTGTTTTTCCTTTCTCTGTTTGTATTGAGGAAGGAAGTGTTTTATGTGAAAGTGTTGATGCTTTGCATTTAAACAGTAAAGGCAATATTACACTTAGCTATGATGTTTTAGTTCAGATTATAATATTATACATTAATATTTCCAGTTTAGCTAGTCTGTATGACATCTATTTCCTTTGCATAGAATTAAGCAGCTCAGATGACTACCTGTTGTGTTTTCCCAGTAACACAATGCAACTACAGTCATTAAAACTGAGCAAGTTAAATATAAATTGGATGAGAGTTTGTGCTAGGATTTAAATGGCATATAACTGTGGCAGATTGAGGAACCAGGCAGGGGTTACACAAACAGAGCTGCTATGTTTATATTCACTATTTGAGAAGAGAATCACTTATCCCAAATCCCATTTGATCTCTCCCACTTCTAGGATGCTTACACGGCGACAGTAATTAATGGGACGCCGCTATGCACATCTGCAAGAGAAGCCTACAGTCTCATGGGGAAGAACCCCCCCTATTTCAACTTACTGAAGTGTTCTGGGGTATTCCTGATTTTTCTCGGAAAGGTGATGTATTATCTCTTAGAAGGTCTCTGTACTCTCAGTGTGGTCCACAGATATGTTGCATTGTATTTCATTTGAGTTTATACTTGTATTTTGTGAATATTCTAAGTCCTACGAAACTGCAGATGTTTTTTTCTGCTCATGTGTAGTGTAAGGATGTCCAATCCTAGAAATCACCACTTATTAGTGCCACACCCAGTGGATAATGGATTTGTTATGCTTACATGCATGTTTGCTGACACCCAGATTTGTGGAAAGGCCTGAGCAGAATTGCAAGGGTGACTGGCTGATTGCTTTCATTTTACCATGTTTTTCTTACATATGCCTAGCAGCCTAAACAATCAACAACAAACATATTTATTTACTGGTTTATTTTTTTTATGCAGATGGTTGAGAAGTGTGGCCAAAATGTTAAATCCAGACCTGTGTTTGCCCCCAGTAGGAGTACAGATACATAGAACATAAGAATATAAAAATAAAAAAATAAATTAAAATACAAAATATATAAAAAAACAAACAAACACCAGCCATCTGACCCTGAAATTTAGCAGTCCTGGGCTCAGATGTAGGTGACATCAGATACAGAAGTCAGAGAAATTGTAGGACACTTAAAATGTTAATCATAGTATGTATCTGCACCTTAATGCTGACTAAGACCCAAGACATAGGGATATGACTGACTATTGTTTAAAATGTTTCTTTCAATGTTTTTGACCACATTTATGAAAAACGAATCTCTATTTACAAAGTGCTGGTTATAAATGGTTGATGTTGCTTGACACAGTACCTAGGACACATGGACACACTACCATATGGAAGGAAATGCATTAACCCACAACACTTTATTTTGTTTGTAGAGTTGTAGCTGCTCTATTAATAATCACTGCTTCTGTAATCTCAGTGTAATATATTTAAAAGAAGAGTAATGTAATATTTGCCTTTAAGGATAACTCTACTTAAAATGATGGTGCCTAGTTAATATCATTATGCTGGTACCACTATATACTGGAATAACTCCTGTTACTTGAAATAGGGCTTCTGCCCGGAATTGGCACTGGAAGACCTGTCTGTTGCTGCACAGACATATTGTGATTATATAAAACTCCTTAGCAACATTTGTTATAATGGAAACAGTTTGTGCAGACCACAATGTCTTTCCATGGTTGCAGATGTTGCTAAGAAGTGTCAGATAGACATGGCTATTCCTGCCATTTGGCAGACGTATTATGAATAAGTCTTCAACTGCCAATTTCGGCCAGAAGTTCTATAGAGAAGTCGTATTTCAAGTATGAGGACTTATTACAGTAAGTTGTAGAACCCATCATAATTATTTTAATTAAGCAAAATAATTATTCGCAGTGTGAGTTGAGCTGCCAATTAACTTTCTTTAGGGCTGTTCTTTGTATTTACTTATGTGAAAAGTGGGTGTGGTTTAATTAGCACCACAATAAAACATGTAGAATGCATAATAAGTCAAGATAGGCAACATGACACACCTGAAGGGGCCATTCATAGCTCTTAATCTGAATAATAAGTTAAACAATGCATTTTATAAACAAAAGGTACACCTCTCTATAATAACATAACATCAGGCATTGTAATGAAAGACAAACGTGTTACTAGTGATAACAAACAAAGCCATAGGTGAAGGCTCAGAGGGTCCAACTGAATCAGAAAACTTCACACTTAGGAAAAAAAAGCAATTATCCTGTCACATTTTTAAGAACATTTTCAGATTCAGCCACTTCCATAGAATACATACTATGAAATCACCTTATTTATTTTATTTTTTTGCTTTTGTCTCTAGGTTTTTGTAGTGTGTTTTACAGTATTTGGAGGACTTATGGCTTTTAACTATCATCGTGAATTACACGTGTGGGCCATACCATTGCTGTTGGTGGCTTTCTTTGCTTATTTGGTTGCCCACAGTTTCTTATCTTTGTTTGACACCGTTGTGCACAGTCTGCTCCTGTGTTACACAATAGACATAGAGACCAATGATGGCTCTTCTGAGAAGCCGTACTTCATGGACCAAGATCTCATGGTGAGTAATCATTAGAGTGCCATAAAATACAATATTTATTACACACTGGTCTATAACCATGCAGACCACAGAGTGTCCTGCTTCTTGGGGGTCCTTTCACGCATACTCCCCTCTGCAGTCATTTTAAAGTGGTGAGCAGAAGCAGCTTTAAAGGAGATGTACACTGTTTTTTATGTAAAATGTTATATTGCATAACACAGCCCAACACAAAAAAAATTGTTTTGTTGTTCAGGACGTTTGAACGAATTTAGGGTATTTTGTGGTTGCGGAGTTCAAAAATGAAAGTATTTTTTCCTATTGGCTCTAGTTCTTGAGATAAGAGATACCCACAATTAATAGGGAACTTACACATAAAGGGGCATATTCAGTTGTCGGCGGGATCGCCGAAAATCCTGCTGCGGAAAAACTAATACATGGAATACGGTAATTTGTAGCTGGATTTCAGCTCGCGGCTCAGGGAGCTGCGAGCTGAAATCCAGCAAGTAAATTACCGTATTACTTGTTTTTCCGCGCACGATTACCGTAATATCGGTAATCGTGCGCGGTCCGCGGGATTTTCGGCAATCCCGCCGACAATTGAATACCCCCCAAAGTGTGCATGTGAGAATCTACCAGAACATTCTAGAAGACGAGCCACGCGATCATTCTAGAATATTCCTCTCAGAATATAAGTGATCAGTCACCCAACCAGCAGTCAGTTGGCAATAAAATGAGTGTTGCCCAGTGTAATTGATTATACCATGATCTGCACACACCCTTATTGATTTTTTTTGTTGCTCTATAATTCAAAAGACATTTGAAGAGGGAATTTTAAGGATTAATCCTCTGGGACAACAGCATTTACCGAGTAACTCACTCTTACCAGTACTTCTTCAGAGCTCACCAAACTGGTGAAGTAGCTATGGTTACATCTCACAGTTCTGTGTTTTGATTGGACCACTGTTGCCAAGGAACAGCAACAATCCAATCACCATGATTAAAACATAGCACAAAGCATTTTATTCATTTAAGCTTCTCCAGGGTGTGGAACCCTGACAAGGGGACTGTTACTAGTGCAGTGAGTTATGTAGGAGCTGAGAGGGTCCCATACATGGGAACCCTTGGGCTCTGCTACTTCGTGGAGGGCTATACACCAAAATAAACTTTAAATGGACCTGTTGTCTGTAGTGGAATAGCTAAATGCAAAGTGGAAATGGAGTCGGTCTGGTTTCATAAAATTGGAAGAGGTCCCAGACTTCTATTGTGAGATTACAAAACCACATAGCCCCAGATGTATACATTTTTTTTTAGAACCCTAAATATTCTAAACACCCAGTATTCTCCCCTTGTGTTCAAAAAGGAATCCCCACTCTTTAAATGTGCATGCAAATATTCTGACACTAACCACAAAAAATGGAATGAAGTGCTTCCATTACTCTGAAGTACAGTCAAAGAAACAGTATGATTCAATTAAGATAGGCATATATACTTCACACCTATCTCCTGGGATGTTGTTCCTCTCCCTCTCCATTTGCCACCATAGGAAATATTTGAGTTGAATCAGACTGTAGAATAAAAATTTTACAGCCGCAGGAATTACCGTATAATTAAAAGGATATATAAATAAAAATGTGTGTGTGTGTGTGTGTGTGTGTATATATATATATATATATATATATATATATATATATGTGTGTGTGTGTGCATGTGTATACACACACACACACACACACACACACACACACACATATATATATATATATATATATATATATATATATATATATATATATATATATACACCTCTCTTCTGAACAGTTGTCATGCGACAATTAGGTTGGATTCGCCATTAGTACAAAGTCATGTTTATGTAGTATACATTGTGGTATGTACCTAAATACACTAATGTTTCTTGCAGGCATTAATACATCAAAACATCAATGACCCAGAGATGTTAAAGAACGGACCACTGCCTAATGGGGAAGATGGTACAGAACTTCGTCCAATAGCAAGAGCAGACTGAACAAAGACCATTGCACCTTCTGTCAGTAACTAAAGCATTCACACAAATGAGAGCATTGAAAACATGACATTGTGTGAGCAACAGACTGGCTTTAGAACTAACAGTATAGTGAATCGATGCTGAAGTTACTGCTCAGAGGACGACACAGGTCAATGGGTCAGTGGATTGATTTGTACAACTTGACGTTGAGCCACAAAGTTCTTGTGGAACTGAGCCTGAGAATGATGGACTCCATCAGTGTGCATTTCAGACCACTTTCTAAAGCACATTTCAGGCAATACCCGCCAGGAATTGTATTGCAGAGTAAGCTTACTAAAGAGAGATATATATTGTTTTTTGGGTTTTTTTTACAGCAATATTTGTAATACAAAAGCTTTGTAGACCTCATACACACTAGGTACAGCAACGGTTTTCCATGTAGTGCAGTTATTTCTCTATAATGAGTTCCTTTCGCTGTATACACCAACAATAAAATGTAAACGTGTCACCTAGTATGAGGTCTTACTACTTATCAATGTATGCTCACACTTGACAGCACTGCTATACGCGTTTTCTACAATGTAGTAAAGAAGTCAGCGTAATATAACTTATGTGGTCTATTTGTTCTGGATAGCTTAAATGTTTTGTAACATATATAATTTCATTCACCACTCTCCCCTCTGCACAATAGATGTTTGTTGCACAGTCAGATGTATTGGAGGTATTACAAACAATGAAATGATACAGGCTCGAATATGGAAAATCTTGCTAAGTGGTGTCTTAAGTCTTCCATTGATGAGTGCAGCTATAGGCCAATGACATGACCTTTGTGGTTATCTTCATGTAGAGCTAATTGGGTCTAACTAGGACTAAGCCAAACCACAAACCATTATCCGTGTTCTGGTTTTAAATTAAAATTCTAAGGACCATTTGTGAAAGTACCCAAGTGATACAGCTTTGTGATGTCACATAAATGCACCTATTTATTTGCAGGAAACCACAATGATTTTGTGGGTAACAATGGAGATGTTTGCAGGAATGCTACATTTTGTAATGGGAGTAGATGAGTGCATACTAAGTGGCATCAAAGTGCCTATCTATGCGTTGTCAAAGTCAAATAATTGGATGTAGTCGTTTCAAATTAATATCCATCAATCTGGTTGTCTTTTTCTGAAAATATGCGAATAGCACGCTACGGCGTGGAAGGGCGTATTTAACCACCACACATG
Source organism: Mixophyes fleayi (assembly GCF_038048845.1). Taxonomy (NCBI): domain Eukaryota; kingdom Metazoa; phylum Chordata; class Amphibia; order Anura; family Limnodynastidae; genus Mixophyes; species Mixophyes fleayi. The sequence goes on from NC_134409.1 coordinate 32,280,801, forward strand.
CAAACACTTCTACACTCATGTACACTTACACATTCACTTGTAAATAGTTCATCTTAAAACAGTTCCAACCCACAGTCGTTTATAACCAAATTTATTAGAGTTTATACATAGTAACATAGTTGATGAGGTTGAAAAAAGACACCAGTCCATCAAGTTCAACCTATTTTGGATCTCCTGTGATCCTGCACTTATATTTGAAATTGATCCAGAGTAAGCAACCACCAATCTGTTTTAATTGTGAAAATCCCCCCAGACCCAATATTGCAGTCCTATATTTACCCTATATCCACTACTATCCTTCATTTTAGTTAACGGTCGTATCCCTGGATACACTTTTCCGCTAAAAATTTGTCTAACCCTTTCTTAAACATATCTATTGAATCTGCCATCACAACTTTCCCTGGCAATGAATTCCATATCTTGACTGCCCTTACTGTAAAGAACCCCTTCCTTTGCTGATTGTGAAATTTCCTCTTCTCTAACCTTAGGGGATGACTGCCTGTCTTGTGTATAGTCCTTGGGGTAAAAAGTTCCCATGAAAGTTCTCTGTATTGACTCTTAATGTATTTGTACATAGTAATCATATCTCCTTTTAGACGCCTCTTTTCTAAAGTAAACGTGCCTAAACTGCCTAACCTTTCCTCATAACTTAATGACTACATACCCTTTATTAATTTTGTTGCCATTCTCTGAACCTTTTCTAGTTCCCAATTATCTTTATTATAGAGTGGTGCCCAGAACTGTACTGCATATTCAAGATGAGGTCTTACCAAAGATTTATACAGTGGCAAAATTACACTGTCTTCCCTTGCATCTATGCCCCTTTTTATGCATGCCAATACTTTATTTGCCCTTGCAGATGCTGCTTGACATTGAGCACTATTGCTAAGTCTACTGTCTATGAGCACTCCCAAATCCTTTTCCATTATAGATTCTCCTAAATTAATTCCACTTAATTTATAGATTGCGTTCTTGTTTTTGATCTCTAAATGCATAACCTTACATTTATGTATGTTAAACCTCATATTCCATTTGGCCGCCCAATCCTCCAGTTTATTTAAGTCCCTCTGTAGAGAAGCTACATCTTGCTCTGATTTTATTACCTTACAGAGTTTAATGTCATCTGCAAAAATAGAAACTTTACTCTCTAAACCATCACCAAAGTCATTAATAAATATATTAAAAAGGAGTGGCCCCAGCACGGAACCTTGAGTAACTCCAATTATAAAATGTTCCATTTATCACAACTCTCTGTCCCCTATTCTCTAACCAGTTTTCGATCCAAGTACAAATGTTGATTCCTAGACCCAGTTCCCTTATTTTGTAAATCAACCTCTTGTGTGGAACTGTATCAAAGGCCTTTGCAAAATCTAAGTAGACCACATCTACTGTGCTGCCCTGGTCTAAGTTCCCACTAACTTCCTCGTAGAAACTAATTAGATTAGTTTGACATGACCTATCCCTCACAAATCCATGTTGATTCCCACTAATAATTTTATTGCGCACCATAATTATTATTATTATTATTATTATTATTAATAAATATAATAATGTTAAATGCACTTTAGTGAGATCTAAGGTTCAGGATACAGGGAACGTATCATGTTTGGTATCATTCAAATCCCCTATTTATCCTTAGACATCCGTTCCTATCAGCCAAGAGATCGCACCTTGCGTATGCAAGTTATGGATGATAGGGAATTAATGATCAGAAGGGTATTGTGTGTGTAATGCAATTAGAACAGTTTGTACCAGCTTTTCAGCGGGAAGATACGTATGCAGCTGTTGGAGAGCCGACTCCCACCTCTGGAGGGCATCGTTTGAACTGACCTATGTCCTGCATTATACCAGACTGTCCTGAAGCCTGAACCAATGGAAACATGCCAAGTCATCGCTACTGTTTTCAATGTAACACCAACTGTATATAAACTGAGCTCTGGGACTATCATACAGTCTTCTTGACCACAGACTTCAGGATTGAATGACTGTATGTTGGATTCAGAGCGCCTGCGTATGTCATCGGCTGTACATATTTTATTACTTGTTACTCTTTTGCTTCTTGCTATTAAATCACTTGGAACCACACTATTCAAATTGGACAATTTTCATTACATAGTGACTAGATAACAATTTGGGGGCTCTTCAGCGGAGATCATGCTACCGGAAGATTCGCAAAGCCTATTGATTTTGGTTCCTCAACAAATGGTGGAGACGTTTCATATATACGGGTAAGAACGCAATGTGTTCGAGGCCTGATTATCATTCTGTGTTGTGAAACCGAATGTCCGTTTTTGTGTAATTCAAGGAGCGCTGATTAGAACCTAGGGACAAGAATGAAAAAACTGTTTCTTTTTATTGTCACTGTGTGATTTAATACGATTTATTTTGCATAGCTTATGCATACTTCCTGTATTGTTGCCACATGTTTAATCAGTCATTTTGATAGATAGTCCTGTTGTTTTTATAGTGTGATCAATCGTTAAAGCCTCTGAAAAGTTATTACAATTATTTGGGAAAGTATTTTTCTGCGCAGAAAACAAAGGTGTATGTGTATGTGAATTGTGTGATTGTGAAGACAAAGTTGATTTACTGTTAAAAGAGACAGGGAATGTCTGTTGCTGTTTGACGAGACAGGTAGGACAGCCGAGCATTGGTATACAAAGCAGGTATACTGGAAACGAAAACAAGGGTTTTTCGTCGCACTCCCAATAGTAATTGCAAAGTTTATTGATAGTATCTCCAAGCAGTGCGACCAGACCGCATGGTTGAGCGTGCAACCGTGATTGTGACTTGAGAGTTGTGGGAGTAAATACGCTGGCAAGGCTGGTATTCGTACATACTTAGTGCTACCAGTTGTAAAAGTACACAGCAGGTGTGCTGGAAAGGCAGGATATTGCAAAGTTGATAGTTTTGTTCTCCCAGTTTCTGATTTAGGGACCTCGCTGGGTACACTGTCAATCGCGGGTGTTGTTCAGTTGTACACAGTTGAGACAAAGTGAGTGGACGCAGCTTTGTACACAGATAAGACGAAGTGAGTGGACGCAGCTTGTGTAAATTCGTCTACGGCCAATAAAAATCTCTAGTGGTCGTTGTGTGCTTCGAAGCGTTGGAAAAGTCCGTTTACACATGGCTGCTAAGCAAACGCTAGAGATGGTCGATGAGGTGCTGCTTAAGGAAGGGCCGATTGGTTTGGCAAGATATCTTATGCGTGTGAAATATGGTGCATACGCAACGGCGTACTGCGACAAATGGGTCAAGATGACCAGGGAATGTGTGAGACCCTTTCCCAAGGTTGGTAGTTTCGATTCAGAGGTATTATGTACTGTTAGAGATAAAATGTGTTTAATTAAATCACTGAAAAAGATAATTAAAAACAATGACCGTTTAAAACTGTGGCAACAAGAAGGGAACAGGTGGTAGCGCGTGCGTACCGGAAGGAAGCGTTAGAAAGCGAGCAGAACTGAGCGCAAGTGCGCCCCCGCCACCATATGCGGTTGGGGGGAAAAGTATAGTCGATAACAAAAATTTTAAAAATGAAATAAGTAATATATATATCCTGTGCTAAGTCATTTTAACTGTAATGTTTCTGAAGATGATGAACCCACTGTTTTTTCAGCCATTGCCCATGCTATTAACGTGCAAGAGGTACCACACAGGCAAGGAAAGGGAGCGGTCCTACCAGCAGGGGCAGCGGCTGAAATTGGTGAGAGTAGAGTGTAGAAAGTAATAGGCGAGGGAACATTCATTGTACCGAAACAGTAATTCCAGCAATTAATCCTGAATTTAGCGATTTGGTAGGTTTACATCCTATCCGCACAATAGCAGTTCTCAATGGGAATAGCAATGCATTGTCCGTGGACTAGATCTGAGCTACATTCAATTATGTCTGATTTCCCAGATCCTAGAAAAGAGTTGGCCAGATGTCAGAATTTCGTTAAAGATTTAGGTATTGCGCATGAGCCAACTAATAAAGATTGGCGAGGGGTGTTGAGGGCCTGTCTTCCTCTTCTCACATCCCTCAGGGACAACATAATGTAGGACTAGTACCATTCCCATTAAACATCTCTGAGGTCCTCGAATTACGGGGAGGGAGGTCCATAGACAGGAGGTATAATATCACTAGGTCCACTAGTCTAAAGCCTCGCCAATACTCCTTAGATCGGTCTTTGTTGTGGCTAAATATATCACATGTAAAGAGCCAAGAGAATTGGGAAGGCAAACTACCTGATCAGAGAATGGCTCGCCACACCAGCATTGATGTGAGACTCTCAAGATCACCAATAACCAGGAATAGTGATGGACATCACAGACAAGGACGTATTAACAAACATAGGAGAGTATTTATTGGGAAAATTCCTATAGGTTATTATTAAAATGTTATCCATGCCGAAACTTGTCTTGAACAGATGGAGACAATAGGCATGGGTAGTTTCGTCAAAACGTTATGTAATATTATCAATGATCGTACTGTACCTTATGTCCTCCCAGATGATGTGTATTATGTTCGTGGAAGAAAGGCTTATTCCTGGTTAATACCGAGTTCCAAGGGTTTATGTTTCCTAGGTAAATTGGTTCCCGAAGTTATGACCATTACACATGAATAAATGATTGATATCTATAGAACTACATCACCTCCATACATATACACATCGTGGCAAAAAAAAATGATTCCTGGTGAAGAACATGTAGCTACAAAGTTAATTAGTGAAACTTGATAGACAATATCACGGAGATGTATGATGATACTTTCAGGTATACAGATAATGAGCTACAGGCTTATAAAAAAAAAAAAAAAATGGAGTAGGTGCAACATAGACTGGTGTTAAATTATCTCACATATATTACTGGTGGATATTGTGTGACTTTGGCCACCCAATTTGGTGTCAAATGTTGCACATACATTACCAATAATACTGACGACCCCAAAGAAGTCCGGAAAATGGACAAAATCTTACAATTAAAATAGGAATTTCGGAAGAACCATAATTCTTCACTGTGCGAGATAGGAGAAAAGGTAGCACGATGGTTCTCAGGTCTAGTGGAGTGGGTACTGGAAATGGTTGCTAGAATAGGTAAATTCCTTATTCTTATACTTGGTGTCTTCTTAGTAATTGGCTTATGTGTCAGATGTGTTCCTACTGTGTTGAAGTGTGCAAAAATGTTCTACTGAGGTAAACGCTGAAAATGAGACTGTAATGGTGATGAGAAGTACAGGTATCAAGGGTAACAAAGAGCTGCATTATAATCCTGAAATAGAAAGCATAATTAGGTGATAGTTTTGCGCACTATCAAAGGGTGGAGCTGTTGAAGTCAAATAATTGGATGCAGTCGTTTCGAATTAACATCCATCAATCTGGTTGTCTTTGTCTGAAAATATGCGAAAAGCACGCTACGGCGTTGAAGGGCGTATTTAACCACCACACATGCAAACACTTCTACACTCATGTACACTTACACATTCACTTGTAAATAGTTCATCTTAAAATAGTTCCAACACAGTCATTTATATCCAAATGTATTAGTTTATAATTAAATATAATAATGTTAAATGCACTTTAGTGAGATCTAAGGTAACGGATACAAGGAACATATCATGTTTGGTATGATTCTAATCCCCTATTTATCCTTAGACATCCGTTCCTATCGACCAAGAGATCGCACCTTACGTATGCCAGTTATGGATGATAGGGTATTATCAGAATGGTATTGTTTGTGTAATGCAAATAGACCAGTTTGAACCAGATTTTCAGCAGGAAGATATGTATGCAGCTGTTGGAGAGCCGACCCCCACCGCTGTAGGGCATCGTTTGAACTGACCTATGTCCTGCATTATACCAGACTGTCCTGAAGCCTAAACTAATGGAAACATGCCAAGTCATCGCTACTGTTTTCAATGCAACACCATCTGTATATAAACTGAGCTCTGGGACTATCATATGGTCTTCTTGACCACAGACTTCTGGATTGAATGACTGTATGCTGGATCCAGAGCAGCTGCGTATGTCATCGGCTGTACATATTTTATTGTTACTCTTTTGCTTCTTGCTATTAAATCACTTTGTGAGTTGGAACCACACTATTCGAATTGGACAATTTTCATTGAATAACAACTAGACAAACATTACAGAGTCCACATGCAAGAGATTTTGATTTGGATGGGATTATTTAAAGATTTAAGCAGTAGAGAAGGTGCTATGAGATGTCCCCAGATATTCAGAAGGGTTGTACAGCATTCCCGTTCCCACAGTGTGTATTTTCATGTGGACCTGCAAAGTAGGTATATTCCCCTTTAAGTTGGCATTTCCAAGTACAGGGCTGTGTGTATAAGAGACTACTGTAACATGGGCACTTGGTTTGTAAAGGACTCAGAGCCACTCTCACCATGTAATCTTACACTGGTGTTTATAAAACAATGGATAAAAACATGTCTTGTTAGCTGCTGGAAACCTTTAATGCTATCAGAATTATAATGTAGGTTACAGAAAAAAAAAAAAAAAAAAGGGTTATAGTGGGAAATTTCTTTCGTTCTATGAGCGCTTTCCTCCAGCACTTACAAGCTACCCCACCATAGCCGCTCATATCTTCCATTAATAAACATTTGCTATACTTCTTAGAAAAGCTGATGGACACACATCAATGAGCATTCTTGCAAAATCTGTGGTAGATTTATCTTCATATAAACCTGCTGTATTTATGCAAGAGCATTCCTTACATGCCAGGAATTCATTCATTAAGTTACAAGGACATTGGATAAGCCTGAAGCCTCCATTTCATTAGCTATCCAGCAACTCTTGCCGACTGCAACACAAATCTCTCTAGCATCAGTATAGGAAAATGGATGTTGTAGCCCTGCAAGAGGGTCAGTGTTTCGGGTTTGTCTGTTTTTTTTTTTTGTTTGTTTGTTTTTTAGAAAATACAAGGCCAGGATGTAGCTTTCTCCAGAAACCAACCAAAGCATTCCTGTGGGACATCAGCTCACACCAAAAAAGAGACAGTCTTCAAAGGGCACAGGGAGGTGGGAATCTTATGATCACATCAACCTTTCCTAGACATGTAATATACAGACTCATGAGGATAGGTGTGCATTTCATGTTCGTGTGTGGAAAGAGCAAGGGGGGGGGGGTGTACTGTTATAGCACAGTGTAGTTTTTTTCCTTCTGCTTAAGTGTCCATTGTCTTCAGAACACCCCACTTCCCCCATTCATCATAAGACATCAAGGGTCCCTTCTCCCTTGGATTCTCCAAACATCAGGATAGGGCAGCACGGTGGCCAAGTGGTTAGCACTTCTGCCTCACAGCGCTGGGGTCATGAGTTCAATTCCCGACCATGGCCTTATCTGTGTGGAGTTTGTATGTTCTCCCCGTGTTTGCGTGGGTTTCCTCCGGGGGCTCCGGTTTCCTCCCACACTCCAAAAACATACTAGTAGGTTAATTGGCTGCTATCAAAATTGACCCTAGAAGCTCTCTCTCTGTCTATGTGTGTATGTAAGGGAATTTAGACTGTAAGCTCCAATGGGGCAGGGACTGATGTGAATGAGTTCTCTGTACAGCGTTGCGGAATCAGTGGCGCTATATAAATAAATGGTGATGATGATGATGATGATGATTGTCAGAAGGTTATGATTAGGACACATCACCTATTTAGATCTTGATGACAGCCCATAACCATAAGGCTTCAAAATGTGTGTGATCTCTATATATTAAACACACCCTCTCTCTGGAATTCATACCTTCACGACAACCCTCATTCTAAGTAATCAACACAAATAAAAACACAAAAGCAATTGTGAGATTCAAAGGGAAAAAATAAAAAAATTTATTTATAAAAAATACACTGGGATCAGTTTATGATGTGAAATGTGGCAATAAATACACAAATGAAAAAAGAAACCAAGCACATGTAAATGGGTACAATATGGCACAGAAATTGTAAATGCGCTGTCATTGTAATTTTTATGCCCAAAAGGCGCCCACAACACACACTACTGCAGGGCCTCGGAATAATGGAGGAATTCGGTCCTAATCTTTGTATAGGCCCCCTTTAAAAACAAACTAAGCATTGTGGAGCAGATCTAGAAGTGCAGGGCTGACCGGCAACACCAGTGAAGTGTTCTCTGCACGTTCTGCATCACCGATAATATGGTCCCTCAATGATCACCCTGCCAAGTTATAACATGAATTACCATTTACATTCTGGAATGTTGTGTGCACACTAGAAGCAATAGGATTAGCTGCATACCACACCAAAGCTGTATTATTAACCTTGTAGGTGTCATTGCTGAAGCACCAAGTGTTTAAATTGTATCCTTCACCTAGTTGCAATGGAGGCAGCCATTTTATGGGCCAAACCAAATTCATCCACACACAGCCTATCATTTCATCGACTAGTGACAAATGGAATGCAGAATAGTGGTGTCATTAGTTCCTAGGGAATTAATAAGCTGAATATTCCCACAAAATGGCTGTCACCATGTAGGCAACACATTATACTTTAAGCAGGCAACCCAAATACACTACACAGTGTCAGATCTCTAGTCTTTCTGGTTTTAAAACAGGAAAATGTACCCATCTCAAATAGGTCTGATATAACAGAATACAGGGCAATCCGTGTCATCCCTCATTGTTTTATATCGTATTAGAAGTCTTGGGGTGCTCTGGGTTTTATATTATAGGAGCCACACTGTGCCCCATTTCAGAAAAGGCTGGAGAAGTGTCCCATACCTTACAGTATATCTCTCTTGCATCCACTGTGTCCATATAAACAAAAATGATTTAGCTTTTTTTTAGTTGCTGGGTTACAAATCATTCCAGAGAATATTCTGGGAGTTTGGGAGGGGCAATTTTCCTTTCATTAGAACACAATATACTTCACAATACGTTAATGTACTGAGCAAGTTAGAACAACTAGTTGAAGTGTCGACAGTACTGCACAATCAACTCTTCCAAAACAATTAAGTCATTCACATCCTGACATCCCTACATCTGCCTACCTAACATTTCTGACTGATGAAAATCCAGTTACTTAAGACGACATTGGTCAACAGCAGTGATGGTATTAACACTGATCTTCCAGTGTTTCCAGAAACAAAGCTATTAAGAAGCAAACATTGAAAGAAATGTACCAATTGGTCATAATTAAGACCTTTCCTTTAACAAAAAAAAAATTCAGGTCACTATGAGGAGCTCTAACACATAGGCAGGTAAACGGCTTGGCTTTTGTGAAGAAACCTGGAAATTGATAAATGTAGCCCATTGTCATTAGCTGAGAGGTTTAGATATATCCAACATCCTAAAAAGTAAAAGTGGAGGTGTTACCCATAGATACCAGGTTCTAGATATAATTATCTAGAATGTATTAGATACCTGGTAGCTAGAGCCTGCTATAGGTAACACCTCCACTTTTCCTTATTAGATAAATCTACCCCCATGTGTGGTATGGCCACTACAGGGCTAGCATTCATGACTATTCCTTTTTCACTTTTATGAGGTATGACTGCTTTTTAATGCATATACTCACATTGTCCATATATAGATGAAATCTGGTATATTATTTGTGCTAAAGTACATAGAATTTCAAGAGTGCATTTAGAAAGCATCCACTAGAAAATAAAGTCAGTTTTCCATTTTGGACACATCTAATTTATAGCGCTTTAGCAAATTCTTGCAGGGTTTTTATTTTTTTTGTGTGTGCATGGTTCAATTCAGAATACTATGCTGCACTGCTGTTCACAAGGGGTGCCCATAGTAAATGCCAAGCAGGCGATTAGCACACGCTACAGCTATCAAAGCAATTACTTATTAAAAGTGAGCCCATCAACTACACACAGTCGAAGGAGCCATTTTGTAGGAAGAATTAATATTCACCCCATGGTACCCGAAGATTAACACATTGGAGTCTTGCACAGAATTTAGTCTGCCCTTTTAGGTCTAAAAGCTCCCAGTAATTGCTCAGGCCTACAAGATGGCAGCTTTCACTGTGCATAAGCAATGGGTTTATTTTCAGGGATAAACCCAAGTATAATGTAGGAAAAATAGTAGAAAAGAAATTTAAAATTGTATTTCTTAAAAAAAAAAAAAAAAAAAATTTACCTCAGCAATTGTTATATTGGTAGTCTCGTGTATCAATGACATTTAATAAAAATACAAAGCACTGTAGAATGTTATGATCCTAGCATGCACCATGATATGTATAGCAAAAATGCATAGTCCCAATATAGCATAACTGACTGTACAAAATCTCCCTTCAGTATTCACAGTATTCCTTTTTACTTCATATGCAATTCTTGGCAACGCTGCAGGACAACCTCAATGTTAGCACTAGAAGGCAACTAGGGATACAAGGCAGAAATAAAAAAAAAGGAATGTACATAAGGCAAATTTTCTTTCCATATTAAAGCATAGTAGTGTTTAAGGAAGACAGATAAAATTACACAAGGCTAGCTTGGTCTTCATAGAATAAAATAAGGAACTAATACTGAGTAGACTATAAATCTAATAATCTATGCCCTGGTCACTGTACTGCCCATGATAATCTCTAGGATAATCGTCGGGGTACTCTCCGGGGTATTCCTCTGGGTACTCTGCCTGGTAATCACTGTCGCTGATTTCTGAACCATTTGTTCCAGTTCCTTGGCTGCCGTTGTGTATGATGGGTTCAGTTGGGGCAGCGCAGTACTTGGGGTCGTACACTTGCCGCCCAAGGCCATACACGCTCATTCCTTTCTGAGATGCCACTTTATTGGTGCCCATTTGTAATGAAATTGTGGAGTTATCCAACGGCTGCATAAGTCCTTTCTGATCATAGATATCTCGCCTGGTGCCGGGTGCCGGCATGCCCGCCTAAACAGAGGCAACAATAAAATTAATAGGTTTTGGAAATTGCTAATGGAATACAAACAGAACATGGAATCCTGTCAAAGTAATAAAAACACAGCTGTAAACCATGAAACAAGGATTTGTCTAGTTTATGGTGTTGAAAACTGAAAGGAATTTTAGTATTTCACTTGTCCCTTTCCAATTACAAGGAAAAGGGTCATCGTATCATCATCCTTTTATTGTTCCAAAGTTTTCCACAGCACTTGGTCCACTATTGTAAATGTTCTGCTACATTGACATTAATGGTGGGTAGCATAATATTATGCTTATACCAATGGGTAAACATTAGGAGACACGTGCCATCTGAAACGTGTGTGTGTAGAACACAAATAAAGGTAAGTAGTAAACAAACAATAAAAAAGCCATTTACCTGACTGGCACCTTTGTTTGTCCCCATCTGTAAGCTTATTGTTGTCTGATCAAATGGTTTATCAGTTTGCATCTTTGGGTCATACAGATGCCTTCTGGTACCGTAGGCGGTCATACCTGCTTGACTCGCACATTTATTGGTTCCCATCTGCCAAAAAAAAAAAAGTAGATCTATACAGTACATTCATCTCTACAATTGTGTCTATCACCTCGCAATTAAAAATGAAGTTAGATTTATTAAAGCAGTGTAATTAGGTTTTTATTTATCTCCCAAAAGTTAATATACTTATAAAATATTAGAAAACCTGCTCAACCTGTCTCCAAGAGAACAAATGCTAAAATAAAAAGGCAGACGGCAAAAGTATTCCTGGAATAAATGCCTACTAGGATGTATATTGAATTTAAATAGCCATAGATGAAGAATGAAATAAAGGGACACCCTTCAAGCCTTTCCACTGCAGCTCTAGTAAAAAGTAAAATGTGATTATTTCTCCTCCCTTCATCTAAAGCAATACAATACCAATCCTAGATATTTATACAAAAGTGGCAAAGCATAGCATGAAAGTAATGATTCCTTCCTGAAGACACCAATCTGTTCAAATGATTCAGGTTACCAAGGAGACCAAGCCACTGTGCCCCACACCTCACTTCCTGTTCCAATTATGCAGAAGTTCAGCAATGTTTAAAGAGGTCACCTATCAGGAAAGGGATGGGGCAAATAGTTTGTTGGATAGAGTTAAATATAAAACAGATGTTTTGTGTATTTTATTTAGCTCAGTAACAGGTATCAGTAGGTTTTTAAGGGTGAAAGTTTATCTGTTGCCCAGACGGACAGCAATATTGTGGGATTTGCAGATTATCAACTCTACGAACCAGTGACACCACTGAGGCTCAGATCAGCTGCATTCATATGGATATTGGTTCAGCCCACAAAATATGTACCTCCATGGTACACATTATAGCTGTAGGTTCAGCTTTAAATATATGTAGAACATAAGAGGTTCAAGTAAAAACGTTATCTGTTTACGCACAGAAGATGAATGACTGGACTCTTGTATCTTTATCTCTCCACAAACACGACACACGTCAGCACCACTGAATGATGGAAAGTCCGTATAAAACACTTCCAGCTGTCAGTGAGGAGGTTGTTAGCCCCATACAATGACAATGCACTGCTCTCTGCAGCAACATAACTAAACAGGAATTCAGTTGCACTTTAGACATTGACAGGTCACCTGTAAGCCAATGACGCTCTGTCCAGCTTTCATTTTCTCGTCATCAAACTGTCTTCTTTGCTTTTCTGCATACTTGACACCAATGTCTACTGTAGTGTGAAAACCTCTTGTTTTTGCCTAGAATGAAAACATTTCTTTAATTTCAAACTGGGATTTTGGTCAAAAAATAAATAAAAACAACCTTGAAAAATAAAATTGTAATAAAACAAACATGCAACAGCATAATTACTCATGGTTCTAAATATTTTTTCAGTTTGCAGAAGCATGAAGTACAAAATTACAAATTATATCATGTAGATGAAAGTACAATCGCATGTCAAATAACCTTTCACATTATCATAAATAAAAAGGAGGGGGGAGGAAAGGTGTCAAAAGAAGAATAAATATCCATGTAACAGTATGGGTTTGAGAAGACCAAGGGGTTTTGCTATTAAGCACACAATACCTTTGAGTTTATAAACCCTCAACCCCTAAAAACACTAAAACCCAGGTATCCTAAACCCAGGCCTAGTATAGTAGATTAAAGGAAATTCTTACAATGTGGCCCCTTACACCAGAAATTAACCCCAATAGGGGTCCCAGATTCTAATCAACCTAGGACTAATATATAGATATGGGGTTATCGGAGGATAATCCACCATTAATCTAGATTCATACCATGATGTTAATCCAAAACAAGACTAGATTTGCGCTTTGATAGAGCTGGGCATTGAATCAAAATAGCTCTCCCAAAGCTGAAAGAAGCCTTTAGTGTGTTTTAGTCCATTTGTTTTGTTTTTCTAGACAAGAGGGATTACTTTAATCTCTGGTTTAGCATCTCTTTTATTCCCAATCGTGTTTTTTTTTTTTTACTTAGAATATGGAGTTAATTTTACAAGATGTTAAGGACAACTTAACCTCACCCTCTGTCACTGAATATGCCCACTAACATTAGCATACATGCTTTGATCTACAGAGCAGTATCTTTTGAGGAAACATTTCCAAGATATGAGACTGTCCACATCCTACCCAGGGATAGGTCTGCCAGGCGCTTATATCATAGGTCTGCCAGGCGCTTATATCACATAAAGTAGCAGAAAGTGAACATATGATCTTCATGGACCAGGTTTTTCTCCCCTTGTAGTTATGTGAGAACCACATGCACAGAAGCCGTAGAAACAACGCACAATGCTATGCTTCCAATGTGTATCACTATATTTTAAGGATTTACAGAAGCAACTTGAAGGAAGAAAATAAAACTTTATAATCTTAATGAGGAACAATTGGACCCCGCTCCTTCATTGCTAAGGATGTTTATTCTCCCAAGGACACATGAGGGGGGGTGATGACTTCTGCAGTTAGATGTGCAGAGGGAGAACTGGCTGTTCATTAGGAGAGGATCCAGTAAGACACTATCCAGAAGCAGGTTTCCCTAACTTTGATAAATTAGGACCTTTGTGGTGTGCTTACACACACCCACTCTAAAGAGCGACTATACTGAACTGACAGCTTCTTGTTTGTGTTCATTCTCTTACAGAGCCAAGGTATTAGGATAGAAAATATTCAGCTGCTTACCAGACCAGCTAGGGCGGACAGGGATATCTGAACCTGGGTCATGTTTCCATTCTCAAAGAGATCATTGGCTTCAAAAATGTCGTGTGGCTTCATCCCGTAATCCTGAATGGCTTTAATAAAGTTCCCAATGTTCTCCAGCTGCAGGACAATGACCGGGTTACACAATGGACACACAATTCTGTTAGATTCTGCATATTAACCAATGACTCAGGAGAGTGGAGAGGTGTACAGAGAAATATTATGCTTGTACAGAGCTGAAGCAATAACTTAAGCTTTAGCAGCTGTAGTAATAAAGCACAGATAACTGAATATCCTTGTGAACATTCCAACCCCTGTAATACCTGTTGCTCTTACACTATGGATAATAAACTTCAGTCTTTTGAATAAGGTAGGTAGTATGGGTATAAAATAAAGCACAACCCCTAGTCGACAGAAGAAACTTTACATATAATTTTGTTCACATATTGTGTGTATAAATTCCTCCTCTCACAACTTGGCAAAATAAACATATTGTGTTGGTCTAGAAGTGCCAAACTCCCTCATTCAAAAATACAAATCTAGATTTACAAACACACATTATGCCGTGCTGTACTGGGTTCTGTACAGTAGATACAGAATACACAGCAGTATAGAGTTTGCACATCTAGTCTTACCTTGTGCCAGTTTATCTTTGCATCATTTATTTTCCTTATTGATCCTGGCTGTAGCTTATTGATGAGACTAAAGGAGAAAAAAGGGTTTTCAAAAAAACAATGTTAAAAATATCAGTAAGTTGTAAAAAAAACGGGCAACAAAAGTCATAAAGAACCCAAAATATTTAGAAACACACAATCACATGATAAAGATCATCTACAAGTAAAAACACTGCACCACAAACCATCTGACGTGTCGGCAATGTCACAGAGTGTCTTAGCACCAATAACCATAACAAGTGATTGCATCATCTGTTTTTATGAACTGGCAAAAAGTGATCAGCAGCAATACAGATCAGCAGCAAAACATGGCGAAAAAAAAAAAAAAGGGGGGGGGGGAGTGGGAGAGCAGAATCAAAAGAATTCAAGTTAACTGTTATACACAGCCCCATCACTATGTGGGAGATTTAATTCGGAGCGATGTACCGAAACTCCACATCTCTACGGAGAGATGCCGGTCTGAACATTGCATCAAATCGAATCGCTCCTGATGTATTAATAGATTCGATAACCTTAATTAATGCTACTCTGACAACCATTTTAAATTACTTCTGGTAAAGGGTATGCAGCAGATAGCTGCATACATTGTCACAATGGCTGGTGAGTAGCTGGAGCCATTTAACCTGTTAAATTATGAACTTCAAGAACCAAAACCCAACACAACACAGACTTAACAATAAAACAGACACCCTGACTTCCTTCAGTCCCAATGCTACATGTATAAGATTAAGAACTGTTTTTTGCTGAAGCCGCAAAAATATATTTTGAGGTTTTATAAAAGCACAATCTTGTGCCTCAATTCTGCCACGCTGCCAGATTATCAAACAATAGGCAATATACGGTTATCTGATCTGTACCACTCTCAAAGCGGACAATTCCACAGCCCTACGGTTCTAACAGGGGCGGTTACTGGGGAGCACTGTATGCGATCCACCTAGACACTTAGTCAAGGACTGAGAAACTAAGTATTACAAGTTACACAGCACGATGAGGACACAAATATAGTTGTAACTGAATTACTTTTAACAAAGATTTAAAGAAAAACAAAAACCGGTGTACTTACTGGCAGAGAATGACACCATCTCTCAGGCCCAGCTGGAAGTTGTCACCAATTCTCATACCAGTGACCTCCTCTATCCAAAGACGCAGATCCTCTTCTACTTGAGGGTCATATTTCTGAGCAATCTGAAAGTAAGACATTAAAATTAGAATATGAACGATACAGAAAACATTGCCATCCTTACATGCATGGACAGATCAAACTCTGTACATGCTTTTTTCTCAGAATATGACTTTTTTAAAAAGAAAAAAAAAAAAATCCAAAAATATTCAATTTTCCCCCAAAAAATAAAAACGTTTCACACTTTTTTTTTTTAGATAGTTGAACTGAAGGTGAAATCTAGGCTCAGTCCCACGTGTACGAGCCAGCGATCCAGCTCCTGCACTACAGAGACTAGCATGGCTGCTAAAGTGGCGAGTTGGCGCTTACCCCTCCAGGCCAGTATTACCATGGCAGTCAAGTATCACTCATTCACCCCTGTGACCGATGTTAATTGTGTTGATAAGGAATTTTTTTTATAGGGGCTATAAAAGAAAAAAAACAAAAAAAAAAACAGGCAAAGCTTTAATCATCAATATGCCCCTAGGTCTGGAAGTGCCAAGAGAACCAGGGACATGGATGTAGGGAAGTATTCAGTGGGGAACGTGGTGATGTTATGTGGATAGTAAATATGGCGTGTAATGCTGCATGTGTGTGTGTGTGTAATATGAACACAGGCTGGTTTGTAATTATTTTAGGGAAGGGAACATGGCTCCAATCTCTAAAAACAAGATTTTCATAACCGCTCCTAAGCTTTGAATACACTTGTCCAGGACCTGTTTCGTGCTACAGTTATGGACAACACAACTTTGTTATGTTAGATGAACTTCAGGTGCTCTGTCATGCAACTGCATTATTACTCAGGAAGTATCTTCTAACCAAGTTATATACGTAAGAACCTGATAGTTTGTACAAGCAGAAATACAATAGTTAAACAATACAAGGTCTGAAAGCCGTTTATATGATCCATGGGATTACTGTAAACACCACAGATCATTTAGCACTGGAATCTCGGCATAAACATGTTATTCCACTTCCTGTAGTGTTTATGCCGGGCTCTGAAGAGTCACATTAAACCCAACTTACACTGCAAAAGGCACATGTGTGACCCTTCACCCCCCATTTCTGAATCCCTATACGCCACAAAAAAAAAAAAAAATCTGTATTGCCTATAAAGCTTTATTTATTTTGCTTTCTGCAGCTGTGACGTGCACCTGTGATAATGAGGTTTTTGTTGCCTAGGATTATGTCCTGTGCCAAGTCCCAAACTGCTTCAGAACCCCAAAATAAAGCCTGTATCCATTCCTGCTACAGGAAGTACTAGTAATCCATCCAAGTAAGTGTCGCTAGAAAGGAGTGGTAAACTCTCACCTAAATATGGCACCATGTGACCGATTTCTGGCAATACAGTTCATCCTCATCTGCTACATAATTTTTTTGTAGGTTTAATTCCATTGTGAGATAAAAGGTTCCTATAGACCAATGTTTCCTAAACCCTAGTCCTCAGGAACCCCTAACAGTGCATGTTTTCCATCTCTCTCTGCTGGAGCACAGGTGTAATCATTACTGACTGACACATTTTGAAAGATCCACAGGTGGTATAATTATATCACTGGTCACCTGATAAACCTGCACTGTGCGGGGTACTTGAGGACTAGGGTTAGGAAACACTGCTATAGACCATCAACCCAGTATGAACCATTGAACATGTATTTAAGAAGAGCATATGCTGTGTAATATTTGTAAAACTGACCATGCATTTACAATTTGCAGCTTAATTACAAATATTTCAACATACACTACGAAATTTAAGACACTGTTACACACAAACCAAAAAGAGTTTTCCCTTGCACACATTTCCTCCTTCCATGGAGGATTTTTATGTAGTGTAAGAAAACTTTAACATTCAGGTTTTAGAAACTGTTTCTTTCCAGTGATAAAGTTACATTTGCAACAAGATAAAGGAAAATCAAATCTGACATTGATTAAGTGCATGAAAAATCTAGATGATTTTACCATATGCTTATAAAACATATCTGGCAAATCATTCATGGATAATTCCCCCGCTCCCCCCTCCCTCCCCCCAAAAACAGTTTTGGTTGAAGTCTCACTTTCCTGCAGTCCCCCAATTCTCCCAAAGGGGAAGGGCTTCGACAACCGTAAAAAGCAGTTTGAAAAACAACTGCTCGATCATTACAGAGAATCTCCTACTTTGGTTCATTAGAATTAGCTGGGACCCACCAGATTGGGCATTGCAGGTGGACAAGATTTAACTTGTCATCCAACACCACCAAAAGCTAGTTTTGTTTTTTTTTTTTCTTGCTTTGGGTGGAATCATTTAAAGCGCACTTATCTACAGCAATTCTGTAGGCTCAGACTATAATCATTACAGTGCAGCCTTAAGGCGACTAGTTCACAGTGAACTGAGGGAATTCATGACAATACAGTCTTAAGGTGCTGAAAAGCCGTAAGTTGCTTTAGAACAGAGAAGGAAGGCACTAGAGTAATACCATTCACAGAAAGATGTGCAAACAACTATAAATCTCACTGGATACACAGCATATGAGAAGAGGGTTTGACCAGGAAGGACTTTCTTCCTTATAGTGAGGAAAGCACGCAATTCCCACAAACATCCAACAGATGCATAAAAACCCTGCACGTGAGAATTGTGGGTAAGGATATGCAAATTGACATGCATTGAAAACTTTTCCTGCCGATAGTCAGCGTTAATCATGCGTCAAAAGAGGAGTCTGTTCCTTCTAAACATGAACATTTCAAGGACATGCAAATCAGTCCACCAGCTCATTGACAAGGATGTTTTACTTATGGAAAGTTCCAATAACTTGCATGAAGCAACCAAAATGAAAAAGTTTCACATGACCTAACTACATAACAATCTGTTTCAAATTTCACCGCAACTGCGGGCTGCAAGCCAAGTGTTATAAACTTTTCCTGCACAGCTCTTTGGTTGGGAACTTCAGAAGCTTTCTATAAAAGGCTGTGTCCAAGATGTAGGCATCATCCCCTTTCTGGACTCCTTTGCTCCACTACAGCATGGGTCAAATGAACATTTTATCTACGACGATATTCCATAAGGTCTGCCAAAAATTGCCTGTATCATAACCAAATTCACAAGTTTCTTTTAAAGTATCATACGGATTTCAGCATATGAATTCGAAACGTAAAAGATAAGGAAAACAATTAGTGCCACTAGATTTCCTTATTAACTTGTAGGTTAATTGGCCAATATCAATATTGACCTTAGTCTCTCTCTCTCTCTGTCTATGTGCATATGTTAGGGAATTTATACTGTAAGCTCCAATGGGGCAGGGACTGATGTGAATGAGATCTGCGGAATCAGTGGCGCTATATAAATAAATGGTGATGATGATGATGAACTTATTTCTACTAAGCTCACCCCCCCCCCCCCATCTGTGCCAATAATACACAACACAATCACTCATTATGAAAAAACACAGGTGCAATATTCCAACAAAAACAGAAATGCCACAGATATTTCTTCTCGAAATAGCAAGTTGAGTACTTTAAACACGCATCTGTAATTTATTTAGCTATCCTCCTACAAATCAATCACCTATTCAAAAAGATTTCTCCCCATAGATTCACAGCATGTCACATAATGACAGAGGGGGGGTGGAGAGGAGAGTGTCACAGTGCTCAGAGGGATATCGCGTCTCTGCTCACTACATCATGTGCAATGTGACTGTGGTTGCCATGGTAGTCAGCCTGAAATGGAAGGGGAAAGAAAAAGAAAAAAAAATCTGAACTTTTCCTGGGACTGTTACTTCAATAAATTTTTGGAGCATGGAATGGAGCACATAATATCCACCTACAGAAAGCTTATTTCACCTTTGCGCATAATGTGATTTACTGGTCAGAACGTTAAATGCTATAGTACCGTGATGGGCACAAGACGGTCCTCCGAGCCTTCACCTACGGTCCACAGCTCCTTGCTTTTTTATTGTCAGGTTTGTTATATCTTGTAACACTTGTTTAATAAACTTGCTGATATGTTATTCCAGAAAGACATCTCTGATTAAATGCATTGTTTTAACTTATTGTTGAGAATAATTGTAATGTGAGACCCTCTTTAAGGTTGCCTATCATGGCTATAGAAGCAGCAACAAACATTAAATTCAATCTAGAAAACGAAAGCCAGAATTTGATTGGTTGCTATGGGCAAAAACTTCACTTTTCCTTTTAGAAGGTTTGATTACACTTACGAGTTTAAAAAAATTCACAAAAATGCAAGTGTGAAAGTCCAGTATGCTTTCTATAACACAGGCTCAACGCCTCTGCACATCCAACACCTTCCTCTTCCATCAAAAATCAGTGAACTGAATAGTGTTAATCCAAGGAATAATATTCACTACATTCTAGTCAAACATTCAACTACGGATTTCAGTCCTTGATTATACTAATACTAACATTCATTCAACTTAAGGAATGACAATTTAATCTGCCCAAACACAGTTAATAGGCAAACCATTATTAATCTTGGATGATCAGATTCCTGAATAATCTTTTGGACTAGATAATTATTGCGCTGCGTACAGTGATGTTGGAATCTCACTGTATTAATGCACGGAAAATAGTTGCATGTCTGGGTACCTGAAGTGACGCAGAAGGTTGTCCGCACAGTTCATCACAGAAAATCAAGTTTGCACAATCTGAGCCGCTACCCAGGAGTGTGGGTGCTGCAAACGCGATAAGAGCCACTGGTTGAGGATAGAAGGGAAGACACAGGTGAGCTGGTGGTTTAAGTAATCAGAAGAGGAGGACAAGAGAAAGAAGCCGCAGCTTGAGAGCTTACAATCTAACGTGAAAAGAAATGGATAAATAGGGTGACACCGAAGAAATAGGACAATGTGAAGAGAGGAGTAGGGGAGGGTTAGGAGGAGAGCTGATATGTTTCCATGAAGAAATGTGTTTTGAGAGCATGTTTGAAGCCTTAGAGGGAGGTGGGAGACTGATTGGGAGAGGAAGTGAGTTCCAGAGGAGCAGTCTTGGGAGGCGGAAGAGAGAGAAGTCCATGATTGAGGAGAAGAGGTGGTGGTCATTGGCAGAATGGAGAGGGCAAAACAGAGGGTGGGAGGGAGATCAGCCTGGAGATGTAAGGGGTGGGAACTGGTGAGAACTCATGCGACAGGTGGTCTCTGGCATTTAGAGCTAAAGTGACTAATGGGGTTAAACAAAGCTCAAAAATCTCCATTACTTACTTTTTATAACTTGTAAGCAACATTTCTACAAATACAGTAAAAACAGTCAGGGGCTCTGGCATGTATTCTGCTATCAAAAGAAATCCTTGCTCATACTCTGTCACAGATCTCCCACTTAACTACCAGATCTTCTGCCTCTTCCCCTTCACTCCCCCTTCCCTTATCCTCCTTCTCTCCCTCCCTCGTGTCTCTCTGTCTGTATACCCCACCTCTTAGATTGTACGCTCCTTTGAGCAGGGTCATCTCTCCTCCTGTCTTCACCACTTTTAACTCTGCTCTCCAGCTACCTTGCCCTCCTCCTCCCCGTTCCCTCTTGCTCCCTCCTCTCCACTCTGGGGGTTTCCCTGCCTTCCGTGCCCTCTTGGGCTCCGCCGTATGCGGGACCTTCCCCGCTGTGCTTTGAGATCTCGGAGTTACTGTGCATTTTGTTTACTGTATCGTGCTGTCTCACCTTTGTATTGTAACTTTGTTTGTCCCTGTACGGCGCTACGGATACCTAGTGGCGCCCTATAAATAAAAAATTAATAATAATAATAATAACAGATCCTAATAGGAAGTTACACCATACATTTAGGCTTTCTAAACAACTGCTCTATTCATTTTGGTTTGTGATGAACAATTCCATTTCTGTACAAAAAGTACATGTTTTATTCTGATTGTTTCAGATCGCAACTCAGACCATGCACAACAAAGAAAGTTGCAACATCGTTTGACTAATTGTACAATTGTAATAATGCAGGCATTCTCCCCATTACATCCGTTTCATAAGGAGAGGGGGAAAAAAAGAATGAAGACATCATGGGAATGAAGAGGAAATATCCTTTTTACAACTAGCTGGTCCATTGACTTATACTTTGTTCTGTTTCTGGTGCATTCTTCTATATTTCAGTAGGCCACACAGGAATCAGTGAGAATTATCGTCACCTCTCTTCTGGATGCACATTTTGTTATTCATTGAGGGAATCCTAGCTAAGAAGGCATTCGTGACCTATTCTAAAGTTTAACAAACTGTGTGGGCAAAATTAAAAGTAACTCGATAAGAGGAGAGAAAAAAACAAAACAAAAATTACTCCGCCATCCTGATCATTTACTCTGATCAGAAGAGAAAGATACACCTTATGTTTCCTCAGATAAAACGTAACCTACAATGTGAAGTCTACGATTTATCACATGACAAGATAGGACAGGCAAATAAATTACATTCTCTTGTCAGGTGACAACGGTAATTAGAGCAGTGCGAATCACAATACTTTCTTCTGTACTATAGTATCCTATCAATAGGACCATCCACACATTGACAAATATGTATGCAGGTATAAGTAATAATGACTATGTCCCATTCACAGTGCTGCTCCTGTGTGAATGTCACCATAAAGCGCTACAGAATATTTTGGCGCTATATAAATGATAATGATGATACATCCCCAAGTCATCAACTTGTACCAACTACTCCTTTCTTTACTATTAATGCACCAACGTTTTGCCAGCATATCTAGAGCTGCATACTTACTCTGCAACAAGTGTCTTGTTGAGCTTCAGGGAATTTTGTATTTATAGCTCCCCACCCAAACAAATGAATTTATTAAATATCTCCTTTTGTACAGCCCCATATGTTAGTCCTTGGCAAATCTCTCAAAAACACATTCCAGGCTAGAAAGAAAAAACACATCCAAATGTAACATCACTCATCCATAGTATTCCCCACTCCCTCTGTCTGGGGCTTCCAATGCCTTTTCGTTGGGCTGGAGTAAGCAAGTTCGGTGCCTGCATGCTGTAGTGGTCGTATTGCTTTAACTTTCCTTTATTCACAGAATATCATCATGGGATCACCCAGAATCAATCCAGAAGCTATATTGTATAAAGTGTCATTACACACTACTTTATTCATGTACTATAGAGAAGGCGGAGACAAGTGAACAGTTATTTTATTTCAAATCTATTAGTAGTTTCAGATAATCAGGGGTCGGTAACCCCCAGGCACGCGTGCCAGACGTGGAACGCAGATCACTTTTGTATGGCATGCTGGCCCACCGTAGCTGCTTCACTAAAGCAGCGGGGAATGACTGAAACTGCATCTCCGTTTCGGCTGCTTTGGTGCACCAGCTCCCAGCTGTGGAACAAAAGAGTCCAAGGTAAGTGTACGGCCTGCCATGACCCGGGGGCCACAACTATGAGGCCTGCCATGACCCGGGGGCCACAACTATGAGGCCTGCCATGACCCGGGGGCCACAACTATGAGGCCTGCCATGACCCGGGGGCCCAACTGTATCATAATTTGACTGGGACACTACTGTGTGGCATAACGTTTACTTGTTGGTCCCATTGCAATTATATTAGCATAATAAAATAAGACATTATATACATGCACACACAAACTGGGCACACCTGGGCCTGACTAGATTTTAGGAAGCACACTGAAAAAGGTTGCCAACTCCTGATATAAAGCATCACAGTTTTTATTACCAGTTTAATGTTTTCATTACATTATACACAAGGAGCCAACAAGCAATCCTATAACAGCCGAACAATATACCTACAAAAAAAATAAAAATATTTAAGAGGTGATCATCTCCTGTAACACAATGATTACAATGGACAAGTAGCCAGAGGCAAAATAAGTTATGTAGAATACTTGCTTAACTTTACTAAGGCCACACAATACATTTTGTTTTAAAATGATATAAAAGGTTCCATAAAATGATCCCTTAAATACTGACAACAGTCAAGAATATACGAACCACCTAATCCCTTGACCAGATGCCATAGATTGTTTACCTCGCCTGGAGCAGGATGGGCTGACCCCCATGTCAAACACAGACATTGGACGTAATGTATTGCAAGACAGTCGGCACATTATGGTAAAGGAAATTCCCTATTGGATTTCATTTTCTCAGTAGCCCACATGTTATAGAAATGAAATACCGAGTAAATTGATAAACGTTTGCATAGGAAAGAAGTCAAAACCTTTGTAGATCAAAATTGATAACATTTCTATAACTAACCATTTTTGTATTTGTTTTTTTTTTTAAAAATACAACTTTATAACACTCAATCCTGCCTTGCTTTTATGGATAATACAAAAACTGGTGTGGGCAAATATGAACAATGTTGTAGCAATTCTCCAGGGCTCCTTAGGTCTGCAAGCCATCACTCAATATCACGTGACATGAAGCACAGAACGAGAGAACAGACTTTCCTGAGCTCTCCATTTTTCCCCCAAAACACAGTTAGGCTGTTCAATGAAAATACAAACTAGTTTAGAACAGTGCTTCATTAAGGATTGCAAAGACTTAAACACAAAAGAACATTTGCCCAATCATAGCAAATATTCTGACCACTTGCTGCTGTCACTGGACACAAGTTTTTACTGCCTTTAAAGAGAGAAAGACGTTATTTGTGCAAAACCTCCAGTTTCTTGGTGATCTGTAGATCAACATATGAGCTACTAAAGACTGCAAGTGCAAACTCCAAGCTTTTCAACTGCATCCAATGAGCAAAGGAAGGTGAAAAAAGTGTGCACTTTCACCCCTTTTATATGCTGTGCTCAATGACATTATTGGGAGTACTGGTAAAAGCAGATTGGTTGGGGAAGTACAAACTATTCCATACACAGCCTTATCATTCTAGAGCATTCAATATGCCACAAATGTCAAAAAAAAATAAAAATCTTATGAACAGATACAAATCCCACTACTGTGTTTAATGGGGAAGCTGCTATTGTAATATTACAATATATGCAATATTCATGTCAATAGAAAGGTCCTAGGGGTACACCAGATATAGTACGTTTATCAGTTATATTATACTCTGTTTAATGTTTGAACATAATACATTTTTTAAGTAGTTTATTAAATGTATAACAAAGCCAAACAAGTACATGAAGATAAGACATATGTACAATATATGGTGTAATACTTTAAATATTACATGGCTCCATGATTTTAGAAATTACTTAAGGTAGAAAGGAGGATCATTGATAGAAGTAAAAACCTAAATGGGTAAAGAAGCTACATTCAAGAAGAGGTAGTAGGTAGTTCTAGAAGCATAAAATGGGGACCGACAACCTCTAAATCCATCCTGCCATGAACTAGTAGAATGTTCTACTCATTCTTTCAACTACTAGGAGTGGCCTGTCAGAAATCAGGAGGAAAGTTTTCAGCATTTATGGCCCAACGCACCTGCCCAACAAGACCCAGATTGAACCCATACTCCAGAGACAAAGCTCTCAGTATTTGAACACTTATCCTGAAAGGGACAACATCCTGTTGACAGACAGGGTTGCTACCCCAATATCCAGATCAATGCAAGTGATCCTGCAATAAAAGACTGGTATAATGAGGTCTCTAAATGAGTCATTTCTCTCCCAATGCCACAGAGGTGGGTAGTCGGACAGAGTACACATAGAAGTTTGAAACATTTGCCCAATCCCATAACGAACAGATTGTGAAGCACAAGGCAACCAAATTATAACTACTAGACCTCCAAGAAAAGCCAGCAGACATGGACGACAGACAGACAATGTGAGATGGAAAGGAGTTTCCGATCTGTTCAGAAGTTAGATCTACAGGCCTATACACTGGAACTATTCCATTACTCCAGGCCCCAGACCAAGACCTCATTTGACCAGATACAGAGACTTCCCAAGCCACTACATTTAAGAGACTAATTTCTAATATATCAAAGAGCATATTCTAACAAACTAAACAACACTACAAATGGTAAGGCCCCTGGCACCTTCTGCAGCTTTTCCTGGATTTGACGCAAACACTTCCTACTTTAGCCCAGAGGAACACAATATTAGTATATCACTGGGCCAATGGCAAAATACAACGTCTAGTGCAGTGTTGGCTAATCTGTGACACTCCAGGTGTTGTGAAACTACAAGTCCCAGCATACCCTTCCAGCAATAAGCCGCTACATATTGGCAAAACATGTTGGGAATTGTAGTTTGACAACACCTGGAGTGTCACAGGTTAGCCAACACTGGTCTAGCGTCACATCATTACTTCAACAAGATCCAGCATGAAGATTATGTGCTCGCATAATACCCTTCCCCCAGACAAGCATCAGACATCCTCAGAGTGTTTGCACCAGGTAGAACACATCATCTGAGAAGATATCTACCCAAGAGTCTTACAATGAGTTATTTGGCAAGCAACAACCATTCCGTGAAGGTGATCTCCTTTGACCGGGAAGCCACCAAGCTAGCTTTTAAAGTTTACTTGTGGGTCTTCACATCAGTGAAAGGAGTCCTGTGGTGGAGGACTGAGCTAAGCTGGTTGGCGAGCTATAGAAATTATTACCCCAGTTAATCAGTAGTAGGGTTTATTGTCCAATTTGCTATTAGATCTTAGGCGGGGGTCTCGAAGTCTGATATAGGTCATCCTCTAAACACACATGTGGTTCTTCTCTTGAATCTACTCTCCCTGTGCATGTTAGAGAATCCAAATTAATTAATTGTATACACCTCTACCCCAGTTTATCATCATCTATTTATTTATATAGCACCACTAATTCCACAGCGCTGTACAGAGAACTTGCTCACATCAGTCCCTGCCCCATTGAAGTTTAATCTAAATCTCCTAACATACACACACAAAAACCGAGAGAGACTAAGGGCAATTTAATAGCAGCCAATTAACCTATCAGTATGTTTTTGGAGTGTTGGAGGAAATTGGAGCACCCAGAGGAAACCCAAGCAAACATGGGAAGAACATACAAACTCCACACAGATAAGGTCATTGTTAGGAATCAAACTCATGACCCCAGTGCTGCGAGGCAGAAATGCTAACCACTAAGTCACCATGCTGCCCACAATATTCAATTCATACTTTGGCCTACATTATCCTTTAACAAAATAAGGTTTTTTGTTTTTGTTTTTATCTTCTTCTCCAATTAGTTGTTGTTGTTCCTCCCGATTTTCCTCTACCCTCATTACCACACCCCCTTCCTGTCCAACCTCATCAAGCAGTGCTCTCACCATCATAAATATACAGATCTCTTTGTTCTTTTCTTCTAGGAGACCGGCTTAGCTGGGAGGACACCTAAATTGCCTAAGGCGTTGATTATATTTATGCCCATATACACTAAGTCCTGCCACTCTAGGTAAAATGATTGCTTTAAAAAAAACCTGTTCCTACCGCAAATGTTCCATTATCCCTAATTCTTTATTGTATTTGGTTGGCCTGTTTTCCATATTTTACCCATTCTTCACAAGAGGTCATAGATGAACCTAGGTGCTCCTTCACCTTGACTTCGTCACATACAGTCTAGTAACACTAGTCTATGCTCCCAACAGAAATCAAATCACATGCATACATTAGCTCTGGTAAATACCAAAAAGGACATGTGATTATCATTGGATAATTCAATCTTACCCCAGTAAACATGTCGCTTGTCTATTCTTGTGAACATGCAGCTAGTGGACAAAAAGGTCCTACAACAACCACCCCTCACTATTCTTCCTTTCTTATGGTCTGATCATGCCCCAATCTCTAGGACAGTTACCCACAAACCAGTATCCCTTTTAGAAAGTGGAGGTTTTTGAGAACTTTCTTGAAATTCTATTTTCAGCACAACTATTGGTACACGCTGATGACAGTCCCTTAAGCATAGCCATTTAAGCTGATGCCTACTTGGGAAAAAGAAATACAGGATAGCGAGATCTAGAGAAACACCCTAGAGTCTCTGGATAAAGCTTTGGCCAACATAAGGTGATGAGTAGAGTAGATCTGGTTAAGTGGTAAAGTACTGTTTATATCCACGGCACACCCTGATAACACACTGAATATAATATATATATATATATATATATATATATATTATACTGACAAACTTTGTACACTAAATGTAACCATGCTGATTAATGTTCTGACTGTAAAACTAAACACCACAAGCCAAAGATAACCGACAAAATTACTGAGTTGCGAAGAATAAAGTTAGGTATTCTTCTTAGACTCCATAAAATTACCCTCTATCCCACTACTACAAGTTAATAGTCCTTGGTCAAAGGAAGAGGGTCTCAGAACTATTCAATCTTTACCATCTGAACAATTCCTAACAATTTTCTCTCACCAGACTAAGAACTTTTCCATATTACTCATTTGTAAATGAAGAAAAGGCATTGGACTTATCTCTCCTACATGAAACAATGGTAAATGTCCACTCACACCCCCCCTTTATTAATTTGTTTTGAGTTTTAATTCAACAATAAGCAAGCAATATGCGGACCCAAGCATCACACTAGATCAAGAAGACCGATTTAAACACCTATAAAGTGTGTGAGATTTATGAATCACCAGTTCTGCCCCTGTGCTATGTGCCGTGAGTAGAAATGAGTAGTCATGTGTAAAAGGTATAATTAAAATATATTTTGAATATTTACTCAATAAAATCCAGTCGGGGGACTGCTGGCACAGGATCTGGTTACCCACTCTATGGAGCAGAACTCGGCTTCAGGTGGGATCCAGACCCTGAAGCATGTTCCCTGGAAGTATTCTAAGATGGATATTTAAAGATTAAATCTCCTGCCTTACAGTCAGCGGTGCCAGGGGATGAGGGAAGGCTGAGCCTTCCTCACCCTGGCAGCTAGCTGGGGGGGTACACACACACACACACAACACTGTCACTAGCAACAATGGAAATGTGTGTGACCCCTGCAGGCTGATTTACATGCTAACTGCATGACTCAGCCTGGATTTGTTACAGGGACGGGTCTGCATCCTATGTCAACGCTCTGTCTGCCACCAGTAGTCCTGAACCAAAGTAAGTGGTCAGGAAGAACCAGCCAGTCACCAGCAAAGAGGCGCTGCAGCAGCTAAAATACACACAGATGCAAGCACACAACATGCAAGAGGCATAAAACAGGGGACTCTGCTGGTAAGAGCTTAAAATTTAATGGGGAGGGGCAACACGAAACATACACGGTCCCAACCACTCTACTTAGAATTTACACAGTTCTCTCTCCTCTTTGTTAGGGACAGTAACCTCTTCCACAAACTTTGGTTCTGTCCCAAAGTCTTCCCTCTCTGTGAATAACAATTCAAGGTGCCACTCATTCTATTGATGGCTTAACTCTTTCCGCTGATTGATAATAAATAAGCGCTTACAATTATGGCGACACATGGCACACGTCTGCATTAAAAACACTTACGTGTGTTGACAGACTGAATTGTCATTGTTGTTAAGTATCTACTTTCTGAACATGCTCAATTTCTCCAACTGCTCAAAGCTAAATTGTTTTGTGGGTGTGAAACAAAAACAGTTTGTGTAAAGATCTTTCAACTACATTTCATAGATCACTATTCTTCTTTCAATACCAGCTCTGCTTCCATTTTAGAAAGGAGGAGATCTCCTCACTAGACTTTCCATTTACAGACGTAATCAACTTATCTTTCCTTTATTATTTTCCATGTAAGGTGTTCATTCCTCTGGGATGTAAGGTCTCACGTTCAGCGCCCTCGTTCCTTGTGTTTGCCTTCCTACCACTGCACCACTATCTCCCCCATCCTATTTATATCTCATGCCCATGATGCTGGGCACATATCTACTTTACACTATCACTTAAGCTTATTGACTTGTACATAGCTGGACCTGCAATTCTGTTTATACTCTTAATTTGCTGTTGACTGGTCATTGTATAATTTTATATTATGTAATTATACATTATTCGGAGCTGTCCATGCACTCTGTTACATGTGTACTCTGCTCACCCACTATGTACAGTGCTGCAGACCATCTGTGGCACCTTATAAATAAGAGAAAATAATAATACTATATGCATCCAAGTTTCTTACACTATTTTTAGACACCGTGGGGTAATGGGAGAGCCGCCTCTTTCTCTGCATTCCCCTATAGTCTATAAAATAACCAACTATAGACATGTGAATCTCAATCACCCACAATGAAAGATCTGTAGCCCCAACATTCTATAGTGGAAGGGTCCAGACACTCACAAATGTGTTTCCAAACCTTGGTCCTCCGACTAAACTGTATGGAGAATTGTCAAACCAAAAATAGTTAAACTTATTCACTGTATATTTTAATATGTAATTTAACATAATAATTGTAATTAAATTAATGTTACTCAATATAGATATTTTGTATTACTCGTTCATTAAACCACTGAAAATTAAATTTGCTATATTAACTGCCTCAACACTCTCTGTAACCACTTTCATGGCCGGATCAACCATCACATTTTTGCTATACTTCCATTTCTCCAAGAATAACTTTACCTTCTAAGTCTACTCAGAGTTTTAGACTTCTTTTTAGCAGGAGACAAAGGTAAGAAGCAGCATCTTCAGATTTGTGGATGCATATTACATTTAGAGCTAATTTAACTTAAAAAGCCACCACTATTGTGCATTTGCAGTATTGTTGCCATGCAGGAGATAAAGTATTTTTTAATAACATTGTCATCTATTTGATCAGTTTTACTGGAGAAACAAGCCGACTTCCTCCAACACGTTTCACATGAATACTAAATGGAAGTCTCTGCCTCATTTCAGCTCAGCCTGCAATCTGCTGAATGTGCACCAATTCACAGGGGAAATTTGATCTGCTTTCCAGGTTGAGCGAAGGACTAGCACTTATGGGCCTCCTACACACGAGCACTGAGAAACAATGGCTGCGAAACACAGACAAAATCTTGTGCTTTGTCCTCGCTTTTACCAGACCATCTGAAGTGTGGTCTCAAAGCTTCCCTACAGCATAGAGTACTATGTACTTAATGAGTGCTCCCATCGAGCTACAGTGTATCGTAGAGTGTTACTGCTTGGGAATGCTGAAGGAAACCTAGTAACGGACGCAAAGCTAGCGCCTGTCAGAAAGGCTGTGTACAGATATAACTGCTTTATTTTATTTTTTTAGAGTAGCGCATTTTATAGGCATGATTAAAGCACAAAACACTAATTATATATATATATATATATATATATATATATATATATATATATATATATATATATATATATATATATATATATATAGCCTAATTCAGCTTATTGCCAATATAAGCTTCCTAATATACAAAGACTAAAGTACAGTGTGACAATTAAAAAAAAAAAAAAAAAAAGGAAACACTTAAAGTTTGAACATCCTGACATATCTTCTGTTAAAAAGGACATTTAAAAGGATGTTAATAGAACGAGTGTGGGATTTAGGCTCAAGCACACTGAAAAACAGACATGAACAGTAAAACACAGGGCAGCTGTGACAATTTATAGTAGAAAGAATACAAATTAACCCCAACTGCTTCATCCCTGGGGGCTTCTCCTGTGGATCAGTTTTCTTCTTACAACCACTGATTTAGAATTTATTGAAGCCCTGATACAATGCCCATTTTTTTCCCCTTAATAGCACTATGTGGCTTCAATAAGAACTTATGCATGGGTCACCAAGCATTTCAGACTAACCCAACCCAGCTGTTACATGCAGGCCAACTCTGAGCCATGG
Source organism: Mixophyes fleayi (assembly GCF_038048845.1). NCBI lineage: Eukaryota > Metazoa > Chordata > Amphibia > Anura > Limnodynastidae > Mixophyes > Mixophyes fleayi. The sequence goes on from NC_134409.1 coordinate 32,312,320, forward strand.
ACACTTTATAGCCAATGTAATCTGTCCGACAGGACATCACTGCATGTTATTTGGCCCCACAGACAAATCCCAAAAATTGTATATTTTAAAGCGGCAAAATATTTTGCAGTGCCATACTATGGGGAGACCAAAGTAAACACGGATAGCAGTACAGGAACATACACTGTGAGAGCATGCAAGCAGGATCCTCTCGCCTTCTATCTCAATCTAATGATTTTCAAGTCTCCATAAAACAAGCAGGATATCCCATTGATTATACACAAGTGTGGGTGATAACCACATACAAGCACATGAACAATGCCTCAGCAGAAAACAACAACATTATCTGACAAAGCACTGGATCAAAGAGCACATGGATACATCAGTATACTTATTAGAAGGGACATTAATGCCTAGCGTGCAACTTTGAAGCTATTTTATGTAAATAGGTTTACTCTCTTACTGGATTATAAAGTCATTTAAGATTCAGGTTAACTTGCTGGGTTTCATTTTTTGATAGAAATGTTGGCGTTAACACAAGAGTGTTATTAGTACTGTGCTCCCTCTCTCAGTAGCTCAAAACTGGCACTGCGACAAGGGTAACAGATAATAGAACATATTTAGCTTTGCACTCAGTACTTAGTGGTAAATGAGGTGGGGCATTATAAAGAGACGTTTGGTTTAATGTTGTTGCATGAAATAGAGAGGAAAAACCCACAAGTGCGTCATTAGCAATGTAATGTGAGCTTAGTGAAATCGCACTACTTATACCATCACTCTCAGCCACTGACACAAATGCAGTAAACCACAGGTTTTCTGACGCAGTACAGTGTACCCCATTTGGAAGATTTGTCAGAGTCATCTTCATCATCGCCCCAATCATTCCCCGGCTCTTGTCTCCTCTTTGGGCATAAGTGTTTGACATATAGATATATATATGCATTCCTGCTTCAGAGATGTTCCTACCACATGCAAAAATGTCACAGTAAGATACAGAGAGGTACTGAACAAATCAGATTCTTGCCAAACATTAGCATAGTCTGGTATGTTATTTATTTTTTTAACTTTCAGCACAGAGTAAACTGCAGCATATAAAAATTCACAGAACTTGTTAATGACAATTATTAGTGCGATACATCTTGTGCTTGTACACAAACCCCATTCACAAAAGTTATTTAATCCAATTAAAAAATGTAAAGTACTAGGTTTTGAATCACCGGCATCTAAGACAAATTAAACTATTTTAATGTAAACACGTGTTTTAGAGGGCCGCGTTTTTCTGACCAAGAACCGCAACATTCTAAAGTAAAGCTACAGTGATGTACACTTACAACTATGTACAATAAACATTGGTGTAATCAGATTTTCAGTGATGCTTTTATGAAAACAGCTGAAAACAAATTTAACAAATAGCAGAGAAACACACTAAATAAATACCCGTTAGAATTGCACAGCTTTGTGATTTATAATTTTGCAACAGATTAGATCCAAAAGATTACAAAATAATTTTTTTTAAACAAAAAACTTTGTGGGAAGGTTTGCAGGATGTGCACCTGTCTGGCAACTTGTACCCTAACACTAGAGACAATACACTTCCACAGGAGCACCACACCAGAAATCACTAAGGTTGTATTCTGCTCAATCTGATATACGGGCCCAGAGCTTCATACTGGAGCACAAGTTTATTACATTAACATAAACCAATTAATCTTCCAAGTAATTAATGTCCTCATATTCAGATTTACAGGGATTAACAAAATATTTTTAAAAGGGTTTACTTATTTGCAATTGATTGTTTATGTCTTTATACATTCAACTTATTTAGTCCACTGGTTAGACTGCAGAGTATAGCGCAATATGCATAGTTATATTTAAAGTATACCTGTATATACCGGATGCAGCCACTTTGTGGGCTGAACCAATATTACAAGAAATGTTGTTCTATTATAAAGAAAAGGGAGGGGGGGGATCTTGCACTGAAAAATGAACAGGACAGATATCCTATGAAAAAGGAATGATTGTACATTAAAAAGGGCATAAAACCTTATATGCACAGCACATTGCCTGAAAACTGCTCCCCTTGTCTTCAAACTGTTCTTTCCACAAGTATTGGTTGTACACGGCAGCAAGACTTCCAAAAGGATGCCTTAGTGGGAGGTTATAGCTATAGTGACCAATGCTGTCCTATAAAAACAATGTTAGATTATTATAAGAAACAGCTGATCATACATACAGAAGAAGTATCTCTAATAACCACACACAATGCACACACCCTCACACACTGAAATATTCTGTATTTTACTGTACATGCAAAGCCTTTCCAAATTAAGTTTAGTAATGTTTAATGTCTCTTAAGGAGGGCAATCAGGTGTTTTCCCGAATTCATTGGGATCATATAGGTTAAATAATTGAATATGCATGACAATGTTGACGTGTCATGTTATGTGTAATGTCAAAAATGAAAATCACAATCACTGTTAAAATATTAACAAGTCTTTACAGGGCAGATGGAACTTATAAATAGTCTAAACAGCTTGTTGCCACCAGTGAAAATGAACGTGCCCCAGGATTTTTCTGAGCCTCAGACAGCTGAGGTTTTTCTTACCATGGCTGCTGAACCTGTTTTTTGGCTTAACAGATGATTGTGCAGCGTTACCTTAAATGGAAAACGTATTTGCCATACCAATCTACACTACTATTTCTGAAATGTAGAAAGAGACCCTATTGCATGCCAACAGATGGGGGACCAGAGGAATCGGGAGACAAGCCAAGGCAAAACAAAACTATGACAACAATGCGGCATCCTGCACTCCCAGCTTCAAATAATTCACAGTGACTCCTCTATTTCACTCTCAACTTCCTACTCCCCTATCTTACAACTGGGATCAACTTCGCCACCCACACCTCCTGAACGTGCCTTACACACATCATCCACCTTCTGAACACCTGCTCCAGTGCACAAGCACACACCCCCCTATCAGTACTCACTGTACCAAACCACACTGTACTCTGCTCTCTAATGTCTTTGTACAAGTACTGTGTGACCCATGTCTGCATGTAGGATACCCGTCCATCAGGAGATATAATGTGCAGTCTTTCCTCACCAACGTTTATATAGTGCCAGCAAATTCTGTAGCGCTTTATAATTGGAAACAAACAGTAATAAAACAATACTGGGTGATACATACATACAAAGGTAAGAGGGTCTTGCTCGCAAGCTCACAATCTATGGGACAACTGGAGTTTGATACACAAGGGCATGTGCTACATCATATTGCATATTGCATATTTTTCAGCTAGAATGCAAAGGTAAGAAGTATTGAATGGGCTGTGTGATCAGTCACACAGCAATGGTGGTCAGAGGGATGTTGTCTTGTGTTAGCTGTGTAGAGGGTGGTGATAGGGTAACCTTGGGAGATTAACAGGGTGGTAGAGGAATATTATAAACTTCTCTGAAAACCCACATCTTCAGACAACGCTTGAAGATTTAAAAATTAGAGGAAAGTCTTATTGTGCGAGGGAGGGAATTCCACGAAGTGGGTGCAGCCTGAAAAAAGTCCTGTAACTGAGAATGGGAGGATGTGATGAGATCAGAAGAGAAACAGATCTTGTGCAGAATGGAGTTGTCCAGTTGGGAGATATTTTGAGACAAGTGAGATGTATGTCGGTGCAATTTTGTTGATGGCTTTGTATGTTCGTAAAATAATTTTATATTGGATTAGTTGAAAAACAGGCAACCAATGTAGAGACGGGCATAGTGGCTCAGTAGAGGAAGAGCGGTTTGCAAGGAAAATCAATGTAGCCGCTGCGTGCAAAATAGATTGTAAGGGTTCAAGTCTGATTTTGGGAAGACCAGTAAGGAGGGAATTGCAATAGTCGATGCGGGAAATGATGAGTGCACGAATTAAGGTTTTTGCAGTGTCTTGTGCGAGATATGTGCGTATTCTGGAAATGTTCTTCAGATGTAACATGATTTAGATCTAGAGTCGATGTGGGGAACAAAGGATAGTTGTGAGTCAAGGATTACACCTAGGAAGCGAGCTTGCGGGGTGGGATTTATGGTCATGTTATCAACAGAAACGTCAGGCAGGTAGCTTCTGTTTTTGGGTGGGAATATTATTAATTCAGTTTTTGAAATATTGAGTATGAGTTGGCGAGAAGACATTCAAGATGAAATGGCAGAAAGTCAGTAACGCGAAACACAGATGGTGAAAGATCATGAGAGGATAGATAAATTTGTGTATCATCTGCATAGAGATGATACTGAAATCTAAAGGAGCTTATTAGTTTTCCAAGAGAAGCAGTGTAGATAGAGAATAGCAGAGGCCCTCCTCTGAGCCTTGTCGTACTCCAACTGATAAAGGAAGTGCAGCGAAGGTGGATCCAGAGAAATTAACAGTGAAAGAGTGATTAGATAGGATGAGAACCAGGATAGGACAGTGCCTTCAAGACCTAGGGATTGTAGCGTTTGTATGAGGAGAGAGTGGTCAACAGTGTCAAATGCAGCAGAGAGATCTAGGACAATTAGCAGAGAGTAATGGCCTTTAGTTTTTGCTGTGATCAAATCATTGACAACCTTGGTCAGTGCAGTCCCTGTGGAGTGTCGAGAGTGAAAGCCTGACTGAAGGGATTCCAGTAGGTTATTTGCTGTAAGAAAGTGTGTGAGGCGAGTGTAAGCAATTCTCTTAAGAAGCTTGGAGGGGCATGGGAGCTGAGAGATGGGGCGGTAAATTGAGAGAGTTTGGGTCAGAAATTTATTTTTACAGAATAGGAGTAATCACCACGGCGGGAGAGGGAGAGAGGCTCCATAATCCTATGAAAAAGATATAGATGAGAGAGAAGATGGAAAAAAATGTATTGTCACAATGGACTTATTTATTTACACATGTAAAACAATCTTGATATCTAATCATACACTGTAATAAAGCTTTGTAATATGCACAACGTTTGTGTTTTAATGTTATTCAAGTGAAAATTTGCTTTTCTCTAAAAGTGCAAGAGGAGAATTCAAGTCTTTGTGCAGGCGGATAAAGGTAACAGACTTTAGTTAGAGATGGTATGAGCACAGGACACAGGGACCTACCAATTTGTGAGGGTATGGGATCAAGAGGAAAGGAGGTAGTGTATGAAGATAAGAAGAGAGTAGAAACTTCCTCTTCATTTGTGAGATCAAATCACGGGAGTGTATCAGAGAGTGACACAAAGGAATTGAGCGGATTTCTTGTCAAGGGAGATACCATTTCAAGTCTGATCTTATTAATCTTGTCCTTGAAATAAGAAACAAGATTGTGGGCACTGATGGTAGTCAGAGGGTTAGTGGTGGGAGGGTTTAAATGCGTTAAAAAGACATTTGGGGTTAGAAGCCTGAGCATAGAGGAGATCGGAAGTATGTTTGTTTTGCAGTGTCCAGAGCATTTTGATAGGAGTGGTAGATAGCAGTATATGTGATGAAATCATTAGAGGTACAAGATTTACACCAGTGACGTTCTTTCCTCCATGTCTGTGTATAATATATACTGGTGCCTACTCTGATGTCTATCAATACACTTTACAATGATCACGTTTATGCATATATTTTATGCCACCAATGTCCATGTACACACAGTGCCCCCATATCATTGTGCCCCATGTCTGACACAGCAATACTAACATGAATACAACAACAACAAAAAAAGAAGAGGAGACCAAACAAAGGCAGGCATCAGAATCCTAGAATACATATCACAAAGTAGATGGAAAAATGCATATAAATTAGCAATTAAGTCCTTTGTTAAGGACAAGGTCAGACAGGCGTTTTAGACCAGTAAACCACATTGTTATGAAAACGTCTGGCTCATCTAGTCTCCAAAAAGTGATTGAACATTTAAAATCCTAAAAAACACATTTTCCCAGTTTCTTTGAAAACATTCTGATTTTATGTAAACAGGTGACTCAACTGAATTTTCTTGGTACTTTAAATGATGTATGACTATTTACATATTTTATTACTTGTACACATTTCCAACTCCCCCTATTCAGTCTATCACTTCTACTCTGCAACTTCCCACTATCTATTCTGCACACAATATCATTTTAGTGAAAGTTCCTTCGAATGGTACTGAAACCGGTTACAAGATGGGGCAGGGACTGATGTGAGTTCTCTGTACAGCGCTGCGGAATTAGTGGCGAAATATAAATAAATGGCGATGATGATGAATGCGTGAGATTAATGCGGCAACCAATTCGATAGACACCTCCAGCCTGCAGAAGTTTGAACCGGACACCCAGTGTAGTCTCCAGCATAGAAAAGTCCCTTACTGTTAAACAATGCATTGCCCAAGTTCTGCGAGAATGCTCCTAGACCAACAGTCCAAATATGGTCATGGCGAGTAGGCTGTCTTATGTCTGGTGTCCTTTTAGAAAGGTTGCGAGAAAATGTGTTGTATGCAAATACATTTTTGCATTGAAAACATGATATCCTATTGTAAAGCGCTACAGAATTTGCTGGCACTATATAAAGTGTTGATGATGATGATGATAGTTACTACCACATGACTGATGTATTTTGATCAATTTAGATGTTGAAAGCCTTTACACCAATTCTTTCTGTTGGAAAAAAAAAAATGGAGCTAGCTCGGTACATTTTTGATAATTTGTATATTGTGACTAAGAAGTAGCTATAAGCGCAATTACTTGTCTTAGGGGTGTCTAATATTTTCTGTTTCAAAACATACATATGAGAAGCTCTGCCATAGGGTCCAGTGTGGCGCCTATATATTTGCATATCTTAGGCTAGATGGAGTGTTTTCGTCCGATAATCGAGCAAATTAGCCAACATATGACCGTACAGTTTGAAGTCGGGTTAGTGTGTATAGGGACACGATGGTCGAAAATCATTCTAAATTGTTGATTGTCGCCTCATTTGGATGGTCGTACTGTTTAATATTTTCCGAGCAATCACCAACCGATCATGTAGTGTGTATACACTCATGCTCACGATCTCCATAGAGTTTACAGAGTCTTGTTCTTTTCAGCAGATGCTAGCAAGGAATGTCCCGGTGAATAAATGTAGAGAGCGCTGTAGAAGGAATAATTCATCTGTTCGTTCTGAGACAGAATGTTTCGTTTCAGAGTCACAGAAGCTAACGAAATTCGTTAGGCCATGTGGATAGCTATAACAAGGCGGTTTTAGTCAATGTGACAATAGTGAATAAATTAATATTGTACTGTCATTCTCTGAAGATTAGAGGACCAGATGAAGAGCACAGATCTGAAGGTAAATCATGTCTGTGTACGCATGAATAGTCAGACTGATCGGACCTTCAGTCGTAGGTACAATATCACATGGGTCGGACAATTCTTCAGTGTGTACCTAGCCTTAGTAGTGGAACATTTACAACTTACTTGCCTAACAATATTCTTGTGCTGGTTCTGCTACAGAGATTATATCTTTATGGTGTAGATGGACACTTATGATTCATTGCATCGTCTTGCTCAAGAACTAAAAAACATGTCTACATACTTAAAATCTACTTTGAAATTTGACTGACCAGTCATTTTTCTTGATACTGTGGCGATAATCTAAGCAGATATTGTAGTGATCGATTAGTGTGTAAATCTGACCGATAGAAGAACAGCATTGTAATATCAGATCTGTTACCTGTACCATTTGAAGCAGGCATTGCCTAAGTCTCAGTTTACAACTTAAAATAAATTTGATGTACTGTAATGTGTGACAAAAGTATTTCTGAAATATAGCTAAAATTTAAATAGCAGGTTTATCAGTACAGTAATATATAAGAAAAAAAAAATAAGTCAGCAGTATCCATGTAGCAAGAAGAGGACTTGTTACAATCTAGACTCAAATAAGCTAGTGTTTGCATCCTCTTAATGTTGTCTGCCAGAATCACTGAAGTAGTCGTAAACACTGCACTGTTGTCTGGATACGAAGAGAACTGAACGTAGTGGCGATCAGTCACCCACCTGTTTTTGCATAAAAACGGACCAAGAATTTCAGGGACTATCTAGTTAGGACAGATAAAAGTACCAGTTTGGGCATTTCTTTAGACATCATAGAAAGGGACCATGCTTTGCTTCAACTGTGTACTTAGTAAGAATTTAAGGAAAGGTTAATGGTTTAATCATCCAGTGAAGAACACTTGTCTGCCCTTCATTGGATGCAATATATAATTGGCAAGCAATCCAGTGTTGGAGAATGGAATTTTTACTAACTATATATTTTTGCAAATGGTCATTCTGTTCAATTACATTTTTTTGGCCACTGAGTTTCCAAAAGTAAGAAAGGGGAACACAGGCTCAAAAGTTTTATAGTGTATAAAACCTATAGAATAATGCTCTTAAATACAATGAAGTATGGTGGGTTAAAATGCTTTTCTATGCTTTTATGATTGAATCATCTATGCTTTTCAATGCATCAGTCTTCTACTTATGGACATTGCAAACATATTACCATGGACTTTTGTTATGTGGCTTTATTTTTAGCATGCCATGTCTTTTCCATTCTTAGTCTGTACAATATATAAATTGAATTAACACTGGTTTCAATATTGTTTGTCAATTGTTTTTGTAAATTGCAAGTCTATAATCTGCGTACAGTATCACTGTGGTTCATTTATATATTTAAATCAATATGCCCATAGATTGTAAGCTTGCGAGCAAGGTTCTCTTACCTCTCTGTCTGTATGTATTACCCAGTATTGTTTTATTAATGTTTGTTCCCAATTGTAAAGCGCTACGGAATTTAAATATAAATATATAAATAAATGATGATGGAGCTGGTCATTATGATGGGTCTGTGGTAAAGGTTTATTGGCTTATGTGACACCACATTGGGAGTGAATGTGAAACCCTGCATGGTACCCATATACTATTAACCTAGAGTGTATATGTATATTTTTACTTAATGGACTCATGGTTTGAAAAAGGGTTGAGAGACCTAAAACGATCCATTGAAACACAAAGGGCAGCACAGTGGTTAGCATTTCTGCCTCACAATGCTGGGCCATGAGTTTTATTCAATGTTTGAGTGGATTATCACCCACATACTCGTAGGTCAATTGGCTTTGGACAGGATTCACCCAAGTGACTGATGCGAGTTATTAAGTACTCTCTGTAATAGCTCTGCATAATATGTTGACATTCTATAAATGTTAATAAATAACATGATGCAATTATTTTAATCTATAAATGATCTAATAGAGTCGGAATCTCATTACATTGTTGTGTGCTCACCCTATTACGTAAATCCTGTTATCGCCAGGAGACATTAGCTGGTGCCACCTGACATCACCTGTCTAGAGGGGAACATGAGTTACTAGGACGTATGTGAGTGCAGCTTCTCATATCCACTGGCATTAAATTACACACTTGAGGGATTTTAAACAGTAGTATAACGCACACAAATGGATCTGAAAAATTAATCTGTTCCCAATAGGAACATATGCACTTGCATTTGGGTGCATTGCATTAGGGATGTGGTTTTCTCCAATGTTTCTAATGCAAGATAAATGCACTGAGGTCAATGGAGTGACCTCTAATGACCTATTAAATACTAGTAGTGGATGAGACCCAGGGCCGGATTAACCATAGGGCTAACTGGGCTACAGCCCAGGGGCCTCTGGCATCCAGGGGGCCCTTGAAAGTGCTCAGCAGCAGTATTGATCGGTCGGGGGCGGGAGCGCCCCCGGCGTGATCAGTGCTGCTGAGCACTTTCACTGCGGTCCTTCCCCGGCGAGCTGTAGTCTCCTTACTGAGGAGATCTCGTGAGTCTCACTCTCACGAGATCTCCTCCGTAAAGAGCGTACAGCGCGCCGGGGAAGGAGGTAAGTGCCGGGGGGAGTGGGGGCGGCTCGGATCACTGGCTCATCGAACATTTCAATGCATTTCATTAAACTACATATTAGCTGTATCTTAAACTTGATTATAGGAGGGTGCCCTCATTGTAAAGGGGAGTGTGGAAGTAGATAGGATGCTTCTGTGACATTACCAAGTTATTTTTTCAACAAAGGAGCTAAGACAGGGATACTTTTGTTTTACAGAGTACCCGACGTCTACAAACAAAACAACGGAAGCAGACATTTTGTGGGCTTTAACAGTATTCAAGAGAATGTCATCCATCAATTTTCTAGGAACTGGTGACATCATAAGCACATATGGCAGATCTCAGTGCTGTTAGTAGTTACTAGAGGTTAATTGTGCTGAGCAAACATTTGGGCTGCCTTCACTGCACAGACGACAGACGCACTTTAAGCAACAAGGGGACCTATTGAAAAAAAGTCTTATCAACATTATGCACCTTCTTGCCACCCAAGAAAAATAGTCAAGCTGGTCCTTATTTGCATTAACCTCTCCTGCCTATATACAGTTAATCTAAATGAAAGCTGCTCAGTCAGTAGCAAGGGCAAACTGGTAGTCACAGCAGGAGGAAACTACACAAAGGACGTCTGCTGAGACATTTGTTTTCATGAACCAACTGCAACTCTCCTGAAACATCAGAATAGCAGGAAATTTCATGGTTTTTAATATGATTGCAAAGAAGGAATCTAAACTGAACTTTATCAGGAGAGATGGGGAAATCTTCAAACTGCATAAGACTATATGACATTACAAACATTTCTATGTAACCAACTTCCAATATTTGAGAAGTTGTGAAAAAATTATTTCGAACCTATTTTTGGAAATGAGGTTCCAGAATTTTCCTGTAATTCTTCGGTATGTTTCCAAAAACTGTACTAACTTAAAGGACCCACGGGGTAGGCACAATATCTGCCATATTTCAGAACAAAGCTTCTACTGGTCTCCATAGTTTAATCGTTTAAAAACATTTGTACCTTTGTTTAATGTACACGTAGATTATGTTTGTAAACAAATTTCTGTGTATGCAGAGGAATACAGATCACTTTGCTGATAAATGAAGGAATGAAATTGATTATACATTCACTTGAATTTTTTTTTATATAATAAAAAATATTTCCCTTTAGTAATAATATTTGTTCACAAAACATGTGCTATGTTTTTTTTTCCAGTAAAGTAAACTGTTGAAGTTGTCCACAATGCCAGGAATAGATACTTTGGTAACCGCACGAATTTACATCAAAAAAGTCCCGATTAGGAATTTAAGAGCATAAATGGTTAAGACAACACTTTCAAAGAACCCAACAGACTTTTTAAAAGTTGAGAATGAAAAGGGGAAAAACAAGAACTGAAGGGGTTATTGAAATGTAAAAGGCAGGAGCAGTCTTTGTGCTTCTGCTGCTTGGCTTGAGATGCTGGAAGCAGACAATGAGCATTCTGTATGCAAAGCCCACACCATTGGATGCTTCCCCTGCCCAGAAGCCATGAGGTAATGCCCCTGGAATGTGATGGGGGGAAGGGGTGGGGAGAGGGGATGAGAAGTGAAATTTTTTTTTCCCCAGAATTTTCCCAGACTATGGAGGCAAGGCTAATTAGCATCCACCAGACAAGCAACACCTTCATCCTCTTCAGTTTCCTTTACAAAACTTCCACTGCAGAAAGGAAATTTAAAGGAAGGTGCTCGTCTGTCAATCATCAGATCATCTTCTTGTTGATGGACAACAGCTGCTAAGTTTTAGGTTTAAAAAAAAAAAAAAATAGTTGCAGTTCTCACTTGGCAAATAACTTTTGAAAGCCTTGAAATCCACAGAGCGCCGTAATCCGCTAACTGGAGGATCCTTGCCAGAGGCAACCAGTTATTCGTACAAAACGCCTCACTTTGCATCGAGCTGGCACGGGTGCAAAAAAAAAAAAAGTGAAGCTGTGTAGATCCCAGAGTGCATAAGTAACATTGGATGGGTTTACAGCATATGGATCAAAGGGCTCCAACAGTACCAGGAATCATAATTCTTAAATACAACAGGAAAGCAGCCAAACTCCATGTCAGTCATTCCAAAATTCATATATCCTCTAGGATACAATATATACAGGTGATAATCCCATGCCATTCATGTGTATATGTCCCAAATCAATACATTAATATGGGGTTTACAGTTTACAATTCACAAAAGAAACTAAGAACTACAAAAGAAAAACACTGTCCCTGACCATCAATTCCCAGTATAAGAAATTATCTGTAGTAATGCACAGTAGTTTAAGTATTCAGATTCTAAAATTAAAGCCATTTTATTTCCCTTTACAATATAGCAAACACCCACTTTCTATGTTATAAGGAGAGTATAACATCTATGCTATCCAAGTCAGAAAAATTATATATATATATATATATATATATATATATATATATATATATATATATATATATTTATTTAAGGCTAAAACAGACCAAAGTGGATGGCATTAGAATGGAATACATTTAAATGTACTTCTGCACAAAGAATATTCCTGATGGTAAACAAGTGTGGCAATACAAAGGGACCAATATAAAGAGGTACCTCCCAATATGTCCTACAGAAAAAGATACGCAGTTGTTTATTATTATTGCAATTTGGTTACAGCCAAGTCTTAGGTTGGATTAAAGTAGATAAATTCTGCAAATGAGTCCAACTCCCACTCTGGGGAAAGCGTCCAGAACCGGCCTATGCAGAAGAGCTGGGAAGGGTGTGGGAGTGTATAATGTGAAGAACGCATCCCCTATAGAACATATGGATTAACCTCACGACCAACATCCACAACGATGGGTGATTTACAATAACCAGCATTATAATAATATGTTATATATGTTAAGAGGACATATAAATACAATGCACCAATCCATGTTCACGGAGCCGCATCGCAGGACAGTGACTTTGGGGGAGCCCAGCAGTGATCCCCACTTCTACAGACTATAACGGTCTCACTCTCTGTGCAGTTACCTTGTTCTTGACCTCTGCGGACAGCCCGTACGCCGGACCCTTGTTGAAGTTAGACATCGCGTGAGCCCCGATGTGTGGAATGTGCAGCGCCCGGGTCAGTGTTCTACTGAGACTCTGACAACTCGACTCAACCGGCGCGAACAGAACCTTCCAGCCTCTGCTTCCAACAAGGGATCGCAAGTGGGCGTATCCCTCCACGGAGATGGGCGTGGCCACAGCGGGCTGAGGGACGAAACGCCCGAACCAATGGAAGCCCAGCGCTGTCCTGAGGGGCGGGGTTAAAGTGAAAGCTCTGGATTGTTTGTGAGATGGAGACTTTCCGTCATTAACCCGTTCACTCCAGTAACACATTGTTGCTTTTGGATAATCTTATTCTGGGATTTCTGTGTCTAGGGCCCCAGGGGCCCAGTTGCAGAGCCTGGACTTACCAGTTAGCAAGAGGGAAGATTAAAGCAATGTAGTAGCTATTACTCTGATATCAGCCAATTCTCTATATGGTATTGCTAACAAAGATATTTTTATATAGGGCAGCAGGGTGGCTAAGTGGTTAGCATTTCTGCCTCACAGCGCAGTTTGTATGTTCTCCTTGTGTTTGCGTGGGTTTCCTCCGGGTGCTCTGGTTTCCTCCCACACTCCAAAAACATACTAGTAGGTTAATTGGCTGCTATCAAAATTGACCCTAGTCTCTCCCGCTCTGTGTGTGTATGTTAGGGAATTTAGATTGTAAGCTCCAATGGGGCAGGGACTGATGTGAATAAGTTCTCTGTACAGCGCTGCGGAATCAGTGGCGCTATATAAATAAATGATGATGGTGATGATGATATTATCGTTTTTAAATTCTGTAGGTGCTTATTATGGTGCTAAGGGCAGGTTTTTCATAACCAACGTTTCTGCCTAATTATTAGCATTTTTCCTCTGGTAGCTCCTCTCCAGTGCCTGATAGTGCAAAATATATGAAGGAGAGAAGGTCAATAGGTTGGTAGTCACTCCTATTCTGCTCATTGCCTTCCCTAGCTCCTAAGTGTTCTAGAATTCACTTAGACCTCTTAGCCCTATGCACCAGTTCTCAGCTGAGTTGGTTTTAAGTGCACTTTATTTTTATACTGTCCTGTATGATGTTTCTGTTATGTTTATGCTCTATGTACGGTGCAAAAGGCCAATGACTACTATAGGACTTAGAGCCCCTTTTTCTCGTGTTAGGTATCTCATTTTGGGGCCTATTTATCAACGATCTCCCCCCTGTAATTTAGAGGTAAATCCCTAAAAACTGCTGTTTCGGGGATTTACCACTAAATTACTATGTATTATTCTAGCATCGCAGCAGATATCTCAGATATCTGCTGCTTTGCTTCTCTCATCGTTTTACTGAGCACTCCCCATAACAGTGTATGGGAAGTGCTCAGTACCGCTATGTATCAATGACCAATACTTAGTTTTCAATCATGTTAATGTACACCATCTGAAGCTGGCGCCATCTGAAGCTGGCGTAGATTACCATGATTGAAAAGTTTCACTGAAAACAGCTCTGCTCCAAAGAGCAGAGCTGCACAGCGCATGTGTGGAGGGATCATATGATCCCTCCCTGTCATACTTCTGGTTCCTTCAGACAGGGATTTCTGTGCGCATGCCCGAGTTTACCGGTCGGCGCATGTGCACAGGGATTGAAAGAGGGGCGATCAGCACCGCAGAGGGAGGAGAAGAGAAGACCCAAGTGAAAGGTAAGTGATACTCTTCACAGGACCAGCCGTTTATCGGAACGGCTGTTCCTGTGCTGATTTTTTAATACATATGAGAAACTTTTCAATCCGCATCTATGCGATGAGGATTGAAAAGTTTCATTCATAGTCTGCAGTGATTGATAAATAGAACCCTTTACCACAGTTCTAACAGTGACTGTAGATATATAAAGACTCCCAATCCTATGTTAATTTTTGTCAGTATTCCAGGGGTTGGCTAACCCCAGTTTCATTATTTATTTTACTATAAATATATATACATTATTAAATATTATTATTATTATTATTATTATTATTATTATTATTATTAACTACCGATTAGTATAATAGCTGTTAGAAAGATAGATAAATTCAATAAATTCAATTGTTTATCCTAAAAATTTACATTTTTCATAGTCATTAACCTAGCCTGTATTTAGATTTAGTCACTGATTATGGTATGTGCTATAAATTGAAATTGTTATATCTCATGTTTATTACTGGATGCACCGCATGAATTTCAAGGTAAACGTTAAGTGAATAGTTGTTCATCATCAATACATCAATACATCATCATTATCATTATTAAGTGTTTATTTAATATAACTTAAAACTCACCTCTTCCTCAAAGCTTCTGGAATCTTGGTTTACTAGGTTTTTGTTATGTACTGTTTTACCCTGTAATATCTACCTTTTTTACTGTGTACAGCACTGCGGAAACCTTGTGGCGCCTTACAAATAAACAATAATAATAAATGCTTAAGAATGGAACACAGAGGTTTTTTTTAAATAAAGAAATCAATCAATCTGTACTAAATCTCTATTAAGGCTATCTATATTAAAGAACAATTGGAAGTTATACTAAGAGACGTTCATGGAGGAGCAAAACACAGTTTTTGCCCACCCAACAGAAATTACGAGGGGCAACTGCCCCGACTGCCCTCCTCCCCTAGTCACAACACCTGTGCCCAGGGGCCCAGTTTCAGAGCCTTACTGGTTAGCAAGAGGAAGGATTAAATCAATGTTTCTATAAACCCGACATGTCCTGGAAACTGATGTTCACTTCTGGTGATATAATTCAGCAGAAAAGGCATTTGGGTTTCCATCTACTTGTTACTATAGTCATATTCAGATAAGCTTTTATATTTTGTGCTGATTTACATGTGATTATAGCTTTGCTATTAAAAGTTTTTAAACTGGGTCACACTATGCATGCGCATTCCTTTTGGAGTTTGCAGAAAAATAAGCACCTGTTGCTTGGTCACTTGTGGAAATTACTTAGGTCAACTTTAAAACATATGAAGAGATCCTGTAACAGGTTAAAGAAGATCCTTTTGTGTTTCAGGTAAGCTCCTAATCCTTTTCTATCTGCTATGAGGCCACTCATCTCATCACGGAGCAATAATTGAGTTTCTTCTCCAGTGGGCGCTCATTATATTTGATCACAGGTTTATCTTTTCACCCAGGAGAAAAGTTGTTTTATGAACAGCTGCCGCCCTTATAAAAGGAGTGAAACATTGAAAAAAAACTGCTATTGACGTTTGTTTGCATCGTTTATATTGGGTTTTACTTACTTAAAGTTACACTATCTAGTTCCTATAACTTCTTCAATTAGTTTCTGTAGGCACTGGCTCTATGTGAATGCTAGCTGTACAAGCACCAGCTTCCAAGAACCATCATGGGCTATCGTACATTAACAGTATTAAGCATCGAGTCAGGAAACTTAATGGTTTCCAAACCGCACATAAAATCACCAAAACACTTTAGTAAATGCCCACCCTAGTATGGGTAGCTGGTATTTATGATTTGAATGGGGTAGCATGGTGGCTTAGTGGTTAGCATTTGTGCCTCACAGCACTGGGTTCATGAGTTTGATTCCTGACCATGGCCTTATCTGTGTGAAGTTTGTATGTTCCCCCGAGTTTGTTGGGTTTCCTCCGGGTGCTCCGGTTTCCTCCCACACTCCAAAAACATACTAGTAGGTTAATTGACTGCTATCAAAATTGACCGTAGAGTCTCTCTCTCTCTCTCTCTCTCTCTCTTGGCAGGGACTGATGTGAGTGAGTTCTCTGTACATCGCTGCGGATATAGTGGTGCTATATAAATAGATGATGATGATGATGATGAATGCTTGCAGATAAATACTCCATTTGCCTAAGGAATGCAGCAATGTAACAGAGACTAGCTCATTCACACATATGTTCTGTAAAATGGGTAAAAACACGCACTTTAGGCATATTTTAGTGATGCGGTTAAAACTCATTCTGTAATGTGCTTTTCATAGGTTGTAATTTACCAAGACAATCTATTGTACTAGTAGCGAATGCTAATGAATGATAAACAGGTTAAGCAACATTAAAAAATGTTAAACGTGTTGTTAGAATACAATGGTATTGATTTGATGTTAGTTAACATAAGAAAAGTGTTATTAGCAGCAGATTGGTGGGAACAAGCCCTGAGGTCCACATTAGTTCAGGAATTTGTGTTTAAAGCAGCAAGGCCCATTGATAAAAATAAGCCCTGTTAAAAGACTTTTTTCATATGAACATTCATAATGGAGTTGTTTGATATTCTGTGACCTGACTATTCACCTGACTCTGCTGTAACCTCTCTGCTGTGTTGCTGATAAGTTTCTGTTCAAGAAGGGACCTCACATGTCTATGTCTGCCACAGGGCTGTCTCTTCCATAGGGCACGATGGGCAGGTGCCCGGGGGCCCTGCAGCCCAAGGGGCCCGTCAGAGGCAGCTAAAAAAAAAAAGTTCCTGAAAAAAAGAAGAAGAAAATACTTACCTTGCTCTCAGCTGGCGATCCGGCTCCCTCCCTGGTCTCCTCCTGCGTGCTGCGCTCACAGTGCATGTCGGGCGTGACGTCATCACGCCCGCCCAACATTCATTGCGGAGCGCAGCACGGAGGAGGAGACCAGGGAGGGAGCCGGATCGCCAGCTGAGAGCAAGGTAAGTATTTTCTTCTTCTTTTTTTCAGGAACACTTTTCTCTCGCTGCCTCTGACGGGTACCCTGGGCTGCAGGGCCCATATATATAATATTTTATTTATTTTTTTATATATATAGGGGCCCCGGTGCACTGCTTTGCCCGGGGGCCCCAAATGTTGTTAAGAGGGCCCTGGTCTGCCACTGAGTTGTTAATGTGCTAAAAAGTAGAATGTGGGTCAATACAATTCATGACATTTTACTCTCTTCTGGTATGTGCTCCCCCTAATTAAATTGGTTTCCCCTGGGTGCCTCCAATTTCTTTCACAGTCCAACGACATATTGGTAGGTTAACTGACTTCTGATGAAACTAACCTGTGTGCGTGTTTGAGTCCATGTGGTAGGGATCTAGACTAGAAACTCCACTGGGGTAGGGACGGATGTGAATGTTTAACTATTCTCTGTAAAAAGCTGTGTAATATGTAGGTGCTTTATAAATAACTGTTAGTAATAATAATAGTGACATCACAATTCTGCCGAACAGTAAGGTATTATCCCGCACGCACACAAAATGTATTCCCTGGTGTTAAGCAGCTATCTTTAGCTGATTCTTTTCTTCATTCCAAACCTCAAAATCACCAGAAAAACACTTCATTTTTTTGTGTAGCAATTGTCGGCTGCAGAAAGGTTACTCAACATAAACTCAGCTACATTCCAGTGTGGAAAACTGCAGCTGAAAACTCGCCAGTGTGACACTTACCCTAGGGTGTCACACAGGTTATTTGTCAGATGCAGTTTTTCACAGTGTAAAACTCACTGCTGGGAATCACTATTTTAAATATTCCAAGTTTTTCTCACGATTTTCAGGTTTGACTTAAATAGAAAAAAAAACTTACCAAATCGGTGCCTAATAGCAGAGAATACCCTTTGTGTGCCAGGCAATAGTCAGATTTCTTTGGTTTCAATAGAGCTACATATTCCAGTAGTGTTTTATTCATACTTGCCAACCTTTGAGAAGGCGATTCCGGGAGATCCCGGTCAGGGGGTGTGGTTGGAGGGCGGGAGGGGCGCTTTGAATTGCATCATTTTGGCCCCGCCCCCGGTACAAAACCGTCATTTTGTCGCAGGGGGCGGGGCCAAAATGATGTGAATTGCGTCATTTTGATGAGTGAGTTCCATATAAGTATCCCGGGTATGTCTCCCGGGATACTTGCCCTCTCTCCCGGGAGACATACCCGAATTTCAGGAGTCTCCCGGACATTCCGGGAGAATTGGCAAGTATGGTTTTATTCCATAGGCTAAATCACTGTCACCATTGATACAACCCTGAATAAACAATCTGCTGAATCTTCCACATGCTCACTAAGCTACCAGCACCAACAGGAATACACCATTTATAATGTAGGTAATCACAGGAATGGCCCAGCATCACTAAGCTACACACACACAAGCAATCCATCCCATCTGTGCATTATGTAATAAACTGTAATATATAAACTGCTCTTTATATGAAGGCTGTCCTATGAGATCATGTAATACATCAGTGTATTCAATCCTGTGATACCATGAAAAGTCTTGTGATGTTCTGTGTCCTATCTAATAAAGGATGTTTAATAGACTTACTGCTTAGTATAGCAAGTTTCAGATATGGGGATGAGACATGCATAGGAATATTTTGAGCTATAAGGACATTATTTTGGTAAAGGAACATGTAATCTATTGTCACCTTATGTGCTACTGTGAATGAATACAAATATGTATTGTTCTTTTTTTTTAGAATAAGAAGCACTTGTATTGGGTGACATTTTTGTTCCATTGCATATGTTTGACATATGAATATACAGAGGTTTTGGTACAGGGGGACACAATCTGTGGAAACATATCTATGACAATTCTGTTATTGAGCAGGCTGCTGTACATTTATATTTTTGATTGTGCAATCCATTATGCAATAGGATCCTAACCCAATTCTAAATTACAGTATAAAAATAGAGCTGCACGGTATTTATGTGCTACATGCAAAGCAGGCCGTATTTTCTCTGCATGCTAAAAAAAAGTTATCATGTTTTAATATTTTTGTACAACCTACCATCTTAAAATATATTGTATTTTAACTGTAATATTCATAATGAATATGCAAAGTAAATTAATTTAAATAAATTACTGTTATGTATTCAAAACTGAACCGTCTTTATAACACCATGGAGAAAAGACTGAAACAATGCTACAGAGCAGCACTCTCATTGGTTACAGACTCATACTTCCTACTGAACTTCAGCCAATTGCAGTTCTCTAGGACGAACAGCTGCTGTAACTAATGATAGCGCTCCTATGTAGTAATGGTAGTAAGAGCTGTGCCTCAGGATGCAGCATTGTGGTCCCTAACATGGGAAAAGTTCTCTGGGCCACTGGCTGTTATGGCATGAGGACTATATAATGGCAAAATGAGACTGTGTTAGGAATTATATGGTAATTTGGTCGCATTATGGTGCTATATAGGTTTGGAACATACTTGCCAACTCTCCCGGAATGTCCGGGAGACTCGTGAATTTTGCGAGAGTCTCACGGACTGCCGGGAGTGTGTGGCAATCTCCCGGATCTGCCCACTTCCTAATGAAGTGAGCAGAATTAGGTCCCAAACGCCGCGATTCCCGTTGAATCGCGGCGTTTGGCCCTGCACATTTTGGAGCCCCGCCCCCCATCACGCCCACCTCCCTTGCAAGCTCCCAGAAACCAACTTACCAAAGTTGGTAAGTATGGTTTGGAACTGTGTATTGCTGAGCTATGTAGCCAAATTTGTGTAGAGGCCAGTAATGCCGCCCTAGCCTCCTGGGCCTCTTCTGAGCATGCACGGTCAGCCGCGTAGTTCTGTCACTAACGCTATATGTGGACAGGGGTGTAGGAATGAAAATTTTCATGGGGAAGGGGGGGGGGGGGGCAAAGGCCAAGGACTACTATAGGGCTTGGAGACTCTTACTTGTGTTGGTATCTCATTTTACGACAGTTGTAGCAGTGACTGTAGATATACGAAGAATCCCAATCCTATGTTAATTTTTGTGTTTCAGGAGTGTGCCAAAAATGTATTTAGACATCATTATATAAATATTTTTATTAATATTAATTACCAATTAGTAAACTAGCTGTTAGAAAGATAGATACATTTAATTGTTCATCTTAAAAATTTACATTTTTCATAGTCATTAACCTAGTTTTTATTCAGATTTTGTTAACAGCCTAATCTTATATGATTGGGAGTATTTTAAAATCTATAGTCACTGTCTCATTGGTTATGGTATGTGCTATATCTCATGTTTGTTACTGAACCGCACAAAATTCACGGTAAAAGTAAAGTGAATATTTGTTCACCATCAATACAGGTTATTTATTACATGTTTATGAGCGGAATACTTAAGGGTAAATGTATTAATCAGCGGATTCTGCAAGTCGTCGATATTTGGCGACTTTGCATGGGAAATTTAAATCGACAAAGGCTTTCATAGCAAAACTTGCCTTGAAAGCCATTGCTGTTTTAAATTTCCTCTGCAAAGTCGCCGAATATCGTCGACTTGCAGAATTCGCTGCCTAATACATTTACACATTAGAGTTTTTTAAATAAGCAAATCAATCAATCTGTTTTAAATATATACTTAGGCAATCTATATTAAAGAACATTTGGTAGTAATACTAAGACAATCTATAATTGAAAAAAGTTTTACAAGTTTAGAACAGATGCCATGACTTCAAAAAGTAGCACGAAGGCTTTTGTGTAGAATTTAATGGGGGTCAAATCACAGTCTTTGCGCACCCAACAGAAATCAGGGGTGTGCAACTGCCCCCTGTGCCCTCTGCTTCCTACACCCCGTATGTGGATATTATAAGGTAATGTTGTTTTTTTTGTTTTTTTTACTTAGTTTTATTAGTTATTGATTTTGAAGTAAAGGGAGGGGAACAGAATAAGGAAAAAAGGAAGGGAGGGACAAGAGAAGGGTACAGTGGTATATGTTCTACATTCTTATGTCAGACACAGAGTGTCTTTAACATCAATCACAACGTCCGCTAGTGCAGTAAACAAATACATGCAGTAACAGTTTATATACCATGAGAGATACTGGTTAAATGATAACTCCAACTCTAGAACTCTAGAGCGTAAATGTATCAAGCTGAGAGTTTTCCAGCGGGTTTGAAAAGTGGAGATGTTGCCTATAGCAACCAATCAGATTCTAGCTGTCATTTGTAGAATGTACTAAATAAATGATAGCTAGAATCTGCTTGGCTTTTCAAACCTGCCGGAAAACTCTCAGCTTGATACATTTACACCTAGATGTTAATCTTCAACAACTGTATTATAAACATGCCAATTATACCATCTGATCTGTGGGGATGACGCTGAGGTAGAGTACTCATACCCTGCATTTTCCATTTCAGGACTTCTTTGTACTTTCCCCTTCATTTTGCATCGTGGAGGGGTAGGGTAGTTCCACTCTTGGGCTATAGCCCCTCTAGCAGTAATGAGGATGTGTCCAGCAACATATCTGTTAACTAACGGGAAAGTAACAGGGGTTTTATAATTGGGTGACCCCAAAACACATGCAGCAGGTCCCTTATACATCCGCAATTCCTCCAGCTTAAGGTATCATTTTAATTAGCTTTTTTGAATGATTAATACATTTGGATATTTGATGGCTGTCTCTAAAAATTCTCTCCCAGTTCTCTTCAGGAAGAGTGGCTTTTAAGTCAGCCTCCCATTTTAGCACCCGGACCACTTCTGTCTGTCATGTCAGAGCTCCCCAGCTGCCTCACTAAAGAAGCCAAAGATGACTGAAACGGAGCTGCTGCGCATGCTTTATATATATATTGAATTGAGGTGTTTCAATCAGACCCGTTGCCAGAGGTGTATAACATCAAGCACCCAGCTATGCAGTCTCCATTTGCAAACATTTGTGATGCAAAATGGGTTGTTCTGAAGAGCTCAGTGGCTTCATTCATGGTACTGTGATAGGATGCCACCTTTGCAATAAGATGGTTCATGAAATTTCTTCCCTGCTGAATATTCCACGGTCAACTGTAAGTGATATTATTATAAAGTGGAAACGTTTAGTAATAACAGTAACTCAGCCACGAAGCGGAAGACCACATAAAATCACAGACCTGGGCCAACAATTGCTATGGCGCAGGGTGTCGCCAACGTTCTGCTGATTTTATAGCTGAAGAGTTTTGAACTTCCATTGCCATTAATGTAACATCACCAAGACCAACGCCAAGTGTCAGATGGAGTGGTGTAAAGCACACTGACACTGGACTGTGGAGCAGTGGAAACATGTTCTGTGAAGTGAGGAATCGTACTTCTTTGTTTGGCAGTCAGATGGGTGAGTCTGGGTTTGGCGGACGCCGGGAGAATGTTACCTGCCTGACTGCATTACACCAACTGTGAAATTTGGTGGAGGAGGGATAATGGTATGGGGGTGTTTTTCAGTGTTTGTGCTAGGCCCCTTATCTCCAGTGAAGGGCAATCTTAATGCTTCAGCATACCAAGACATTTTGGACAATGCTATGCTTCCAACTTTGTGGCAACAGTTTGGGGAAGGCCCTTTTCTATTCCAATATGACTGTGCCCCAGTGCACAAAGCAAGGCCTACAAAGACATGGTTTGATGAGTTTGGTGTGGAAGAACTTGACTGGTCCACACAGAGCCCTGACTTCAACCCCATCGAACACTTTTGGGATGAACTGGAACAGAGATTGCGAGCCAGACCTTCTTGTTCAACATCATCATCATCATCATGATTTATTTATATAGCGCCATTAATTCCGCAGCGCTGTACATCAGAGCCTCATCTCATAAATGCTCTACAGAATGAATGGGCACAAATTCCCACAGAAACAGTCCAACATCTTGTGGAAAGCCTTCCAAGAAGAGTGGAAGTTGTTATCACTGCATTTATAAAGACAGTTCTTATGCCCCCTCATGCTCATGTCTAATTTAAGATATTCCTGAGACTTAAAGACTAAACCAAGCATTAAGTTAGGTTGGAACCATTGACGTTTAAATAGAGGGAAGGCCATAATGCATACTTTCTGGATTATTTTCAAACATGCAAATATAGACACAGGTTGATTCTACAGGGGACTTTCGAAAGACCAGTAAATGGACATGCACGTTGAGATGCAAAATCCAGTATGGGAGTGCAATTTCTAAACAACCATTACTGACCACAGTTCTCTCTTAATCAAAATTCTTCATATTGCTGCAGCACCGAACATGATGTAAATATCACAGGTGTGGGATCCTCAAAATTTTCCACAATTAGGGGAAGGTTTTTTTTTTTAAAATTATAGTATTTAAATTGAAT
This sequence comes from Mixophyes fleayi, assembly GCF_038048845.1. NCBI lineage: Eukaryota > Metazoa > Chordata > Amphibia > Anura > Limnodynastidae > Mixophyes > Mixophyes fleayi. The sequence goes on from NC_134409.1 coordinate 32,336,121, forward strand.
TTAATCAATTTAAATTAATTCAATCAATAGTGGAATAATGCTGTATAGATCTTTTTAACGCTATATATATATATATATATATATATATATATATATATATATATATATATATATATATATATATATATATATATATATATAGTATTTAAAATGGAATATTTATATTATTTCATTACATTAATTTAGCTGATCAACTTGAAGTCCTGAAACCATATCATTGCAATACCTTACAACACCTTCCAGAGTCCAGAGAGCTACAACAAGATAATATTATTGAAGTAGAATGCGTGTGGCTCCCGCAGTGACTGCCAGGAATGCTATATATGTATGTTATGCTATGTTACTCTGTAATGGTCATAAGTATTCAAAGGCTGCAATGCATAGCTTAGTTTCTGCAGTTTGTAAATACATTTTTCTATAATCACAGTTGTTTGTTTGTATTAGTTGCAGGGGGTGATACTATTTATTTTAAACAAAACATTTTTGATCTCGGCAATATTTTTCTGTTCTTAGACACTTCTTCAGCTACAATCTTTAAATTATGGTGCAAAGTTCACTCCCCTATAATTTGAAACATACAGTTTCAGTATGAGTGCAAATAAACACTAAGAAGCACATCTTATCAGCAAACTCTGTATGACCCCCATCACCTGATGCAATAGTGCATTGTAAACAACATACATAATATGCCAGTAATTTCCCATATCAATTCCCCCTCCCCATATCACAGTAGATACTGCACTCCCCCCTCTCCCCATATCACAGTAGATGCTGCACTCCCCCCTCTCCCCATAACACAGTAGATACTGCACTCCCCCCTCTCCCCATAACACAGTAGATACTGCACTCCCCCCTCTCCCCATAACACAGTAGATGCTGCACTCCCCCCTCTTCCCATAACACAGTAGATACTGCACTCCCTTCTCCCAATATCACAGTAGATACTGCACTCCCCCTCCCCATATCATAGTAGATACTGCACTCCCCCCTCCCTGTATCACAGTAGATACTGCACTCCCCCCTCTACCCATATCACAGTAGATACTGCACTCCCCCCTCTCCCCATATCACAGTAGATGCTGCACTACCCCTCTCCCCATAACACAGTAGATACTGCACTCCCCCCTCTCCTCATATCACAGTAGATACTGCACTCCCCCCTCTCCCCATAACACAGTAGATACTGCACTCCCTTCTCCCAATATCACAGTAGATACTGTACTCCCCCTCCCTGTATCACAGTAGATGCTGTGCTCCCCCCTCCCCATATCACAGTAGATACTGAACTCCCCCCTCTCCCCATATCACAGTAGATACAGCACTCCCCCCTCCCCATATCACAGTAGATACTGCACTCCCCCTCTCCCCATATCACAGTAGATACTGCACTCCTCCTCTCCCCATATCACAGTAGATACTGCACTCCCCCCTCTCCCCATAACACAGTAGATACTGCACTCCCTTCTCCCAATATCACAGTAGATACTGCACTCCCCCCTCCCTGTATCACAGTAGATGCTGTGCTCCCCCCTCCCCATATCACAGTAGATACTGAACTCCCCCCTCTACCCATATCACAGTAGATACAGCACTCCCCCCTCCCCATATCACAGTAGATACTGCACTCCCTTCTCCCAATATCACAGTAGGTACTGTGCTCCCCCCTCCCCATATCACAGTAAGTCATCATCATCATCATCATCAACATTTATTTATATAGCGCCAGCAGATTCCGTAGCGCTTTAAATACTGCACTCCTTTCTTCCCATATCATAGTAGAAACTGTGCTCCCCTCCCCATATCACAGTAAATGCTGTGCTCCCCCCTTCAATATATCATAGTAAACTTCTTTCTAAATTTCATGTACCCATTTTTCCCAAATAGGGCCCCCAACATTCTAGGATCTAGACAAGCAGCAACTGATCTAAAGAAAACAGGAGCCACAGGTGGTGATAGTGACAAGAACAGGTAGGAGAGAGTAGGACAGTCTGCCAACTGTCCTGAATCTGGAGGGACAGTCCCCAATTTGGGTGACTATTTCCCTTAGGACAGTTGGGAGGTATGTCCTGCTTCACCGTGTACTGCTCGTGAAGGCAGAACTGTGTGCACCTAACAGTAGTGCACACAGTATTGCCTGTGTATTTGTCTAAAATTATAACCATGCTGTATCATATGGGATTACCCTGTCTAAAGTGCCCAGGCCCAGAGCTGGATTAAGACTGAGTGTATGGTTATGCCTCATGTATAGTTCGAAATGCATGGTAAGAATATTTGCAAAGTACCTCTTTTAAAAGTTTATTACAGTACCAGGGCACTGGTTCAAAATAGGCTAATAGAGCTTACATCTAGTTGTCTAGAAAACACAATACAGCAGACCTCTTTATGACTAGGAACAATATATTTTCCTGCTGCTGGCTTAAAAAAAAAAAAAGCCAGTGGCTGGCTAGGAAAAGAGTGCCTTATCTGAGCTCAAACCAGCGTTTGGCTTGGTTGTCAATGTTCCTTTTCCACTAGCTGCTGACGTAAAAAATATAGCAAGATGTGTTTGATTGTTACATGACATGCCTCTGCGGGCAGCAGTTACTGTTCCCTAACAGGACACCTGCAGAGAAACATACTAACCTATGACAAAATGGGCTACATAAAATCAGGAAATGGTAATACAATAATGCAGATACACTATAAAGGGTTAAGGTTACAATCTCATACTTAATCTAGTGGAGTAAAGAGCATCAATAATAAATGGAAATACACCCAGTCTGAAATTACTACACAGAGGTTCGAAAGCAAATTAGAGTGCAGAGTGAGATTAGTATCGATCATCTACAAGTACAGACCATTCAGCTGACTGTGCTCCTAAATTAATTATATCTGTTATAGCTAAAATAGTCCAAAATATATTTGATGTCCACAATATTCTTGGTCTTGCCAGCGCCACATTTATATAGACATGGGGCAAATAGCGGACAGGCGATGCGCCCCCTCAGGCTTGCTCCCTGTGCGATCGCACTGCCCTCATTATGTCCCTGAGTTTTGTTTATGCAGGGATTTGGTACAGTGTTTAGGAATCATGTTTCAGTGTGTGGTTGAGAACTTTAACTAGAGCTGATCTTGCTTCTTTGCATATAATTTGAAATCTGCTAAGTATTGTGTGCATGTCAAGTTAAACACTCTGGGGTATGTTATGCAATATTTCTTTCCTGGGCTTGAGCTGTCTCCTTATTGACTCTGACTCCTTTTATGTGTATTCTGAAAGAGATTTGATTCCCTCCCTTGATACAGTTCACATATACTTAACTCAGAAAATATTAAATTACATTAAATTATTATCATTTATTTATATAGCGCCAACATATTATGCAGCGCTTTAGAGAGAATGTTTAATCATTTACCCCAGTCCCTGTTCCAGTGGAGTCTAAATGCCCTACCCCACAAACATACATACTTCCCAACTGTCCAATTTGCCGAAGTCAGGTTCATAAACCCCAAAGATGTCAGGACTTGGAAGTGGGTGGTGCTTTGATAAAACATTTGGGGGTAAATGTATCAAACTGAGAGTTTTCCGGCGGGTTTGAAAAGTGGAGATGTTGCCTATAACAACCAATCAGATTCTAGCTATCATTTTGTAGAATGTACTAAATAAATAATAGCTAGAATCTGATTGGTATATCAAACCCACCAGATAACTCTCAGCTTGATACATTTACCCCTTGGAGTGTTTATGTGAAATAGGGGTCTGTCTTACACAGATTGTGGTGGGTCTTATTTGTCCCTATTTTGCCTATTTTTATGAACTCATTAACACATGGATCGATTTCCTCAGGAGCCAATTAATCTATCAGTCTGCTTTTGAACTGTGGAAGAAAATTGGAGCATCCTGACATTTACACAAACTCAGGGAGATGATACATAATGGATAATTTAAACCTTATTAACATGTCAACATTACCCAGATTTGTACTTTCCCCATGGTTTATAAATATAGGTGTTGTTATAACTGAATATTGTGAAATAGGGGAGTTTTCCTGTAGCTGCAGTGTGTTTTTTGTTCTGGGGGTTTGTTTTATTTTTTTCTTTTAACAACCTCTTGACAACAATATGAAAACATGTCTGTGTTAGTAGTGATTCAGCAAACTACCTGTCCCTGAAAACATGCAGACACATATGAAATGTCTAACGCAGTTGAGCAGTGACCTAATATGTCTCTTCCTGTGACAAGTAGGAATGTTCTTTTACCTGATAAATGGTTTTACTAGTTGCCCTTATAAACTTTTTAAACATTTTGGTTGAACATTCCTTTGGTTTAATGTAAAAGATTTCCGGTGGCCAAATCAGGTAATTTAGAAGCCCTAAATTTGTTCTTTTGATACACATTGTGTATTCGGATATATGGCTCTGATGTACTATCATACAAACATGAAAACAAAACAAAAAGAAACTGAATCCTTAATTTCATCATCATCACCATTTATTTATATAGCGCCACTGATTCCGCAGCGCTGTACAGAGAACTCACTCATATCAGTCCCTGCCCCACTGGAGCTTACAGTCTAAATTCCCTAACATATACACACACAGACAGAGAGGGAGACAGGTAGAGACTAGGGTCAATTTTGATAGTAGCCAATTAATCTACTAGTATGTTTTTGGAGTGTGGGAGGAAACCGGAGCACCCGGAGGAAACCCACGCAAACACAGGGAGAACATACAAACTCCACACAGATAAGGCCATGGTTGGGAATTGAACTCATGACCCCAGTGCTGTGAAGCAGAAGTGCTAACCACTACGCCACCATGCTGCCCATATTTCCACCTTTATTTTACCTTTCTCTTTTGTTTTCTTTCTAAGCATTCTTCCAGTCAGTGTTGGAAAACTTGCTACAAATCCCCTCTCTAATTGTGATATAAATTTGCATATGTTATATATTACCTATTTCTACATTGCAAAAATTAACCCTCCTCCACCAGACAATTCAGCAGCTCTTATCCTCCTTGTGAGCATTATGTGCAGAGCATCAGTGACATCATCACCCAGAGTCACCGGCACTCTGCACAGAGTGTTAAGGTCATTTTTGTGTATTTTTATGGAATGTTGTGTCTCTTGTACTTCTTTGTTTATACTACTAAAAGAACACTCAGGGTTAGATTTACTAAGCTGCGGGTTTGAAAAAGTGGGGAAGTTGCCTATAGCAACCAATCAGATTCTAGCTTTTATTTATTTAGTACCTTCTACAAAATGACAGCTAGAATCTGATTGGTTGCTATAGGCAACATCTCCACGTTTTCAAACTCGCAGCTTAGTAAATCTAGCCCTCAGTGTAGTCTGCATTGCTGCTATAATTTAAAAATTACACATTGCTTGTATGGATCATGTTAGTTGCAGCGAAATTTGATGAATGGCATAGATTCCATATTATCTTGGGATTAGTTTATGTTTAATTTAATCCTTATTATATTATTAACAAACAAAACACAGGTCCTTACACAGAGAGGCACTAACGTAGTATCTGACTGCCACTGCTGGCTGGGTGTGGTAAAGTGGCGGACCATTGGTAAGTCTACTACAAGGGGAATCCCTTCTAATTCCCCAACTGTCAATTCAAGCATTCATTTTAATAATGTGTAAGAGTTCAATATGTCTAAAATGCCTTGTTATTAACGGTTATTATATAATGATATAATAATCACTTACAATGGGAAAATGCAATGCAAAAATGCATGTCTTATGCACGCTTGTTATTGCGGGGTATTCAATTGTCAGTGCGATTATTATTATTTTTCCCCGCCGTGTAAAGAAAAAAAAATCTCCCGCAGATTTTTGCCGGCAATAGCGACCGTTTTGAGTTAGCGCAACGGGAAAACTCGTGCAATTCAATTAAAAAAAGAGGGAACGCTTCCCCCGCCTGTTAAAAATTGTGTTTGGGAGATTTTAGGGGAGTGAAGGGGAGTTTTAACGCTGTCACGTATAACACAATTAAAAGGTTTTGCATACATTTCCATACATTAGATTGCATTACACATTGATACACATTGATAATATCTACATTACAGTACTTTCTTTTAGCATATTTTTTTATTTAACTATTTTTTACCATACAATCATCTATACCATGTCAAAACACATTAATACATTCTATTTTGTACCAAAAACATACATAAATCTAATTAAATAGTGATTTATTTATTTATTTTATTTCAATATTTTTTCACAAGAAAATGAACTTACACAAGTTAGACATTAGTGATAAACATAAGTTTAACTTTTTTTCAAAATTTTTACATGATTTCCAATACTTTTCATAGGTTATTTATTTTTAACATACCTCAAGGAGGTGCGAGATAAAAGAGCATATTTGCCTGTTTTACCCGCCGTGTTAAAGACAATCGAAGAACTTTAACGCGGATGCCTCTCGCACACCCTATACTTTCAATAGACCTTCTACTGGAGCGCGAGAGGACCGTTTGATGAAAAATAACGTAGCATTATGGAATTGAATTACAGGTAAAGTTAACCTGCTCGAAAATGATAAAAAAAACAAAACGTTAAACTGACTTAACATGCTCAAAAAAAACAACTTGCTGACAATTGAATACCCCCCAAAGTGTGTTGTATGTTCAACTGACAGTCTGCATGTAAAGACTGCATACCAGGTTACATACAGATATAGCAGTGCACCTAGGTTAAGGTATACAGGTGTAAGACATGTCTGACAAAGTAAAAGTATAAAGTGTGATTTAACTTACATGCTTGAAAATGGTTTGAAAGTGTCTTTTCCACAACTAACAGTAAAGCTGATAGGGTATGTCTGCAGTGAAGAGTAATTACAGAACACCTGCAGAGAGCTCCCTTTAAAGGCAAGGTGGGAGTGTCACCTGTCCATCAAGCTAGGACTGTGGGAGAAGTGTCAAGTATTTAAACCTCTATTGTGCTACTGTGAAGTGCAACTAAAGCACTACGGAATTTGCAGGCGCTATATAAATAAATCTTGATGATGCCCATGTCACGATTATATATATATATATATATATATATATATATATATATATATATATATATATATAGACAAAGGAGCTGTATGACATTCATTTAAATAGTCTGTTGGATTTAAAGTTTTATTCCATTTCTTCAATGTTAGCCATTCGCTCTAACAAATATGAGGTTCAAAGCTGCCATTTTGTTTTGGTGCTTTGGCGCAGAAATGGCACCTACTTTGTAAAGTTTTTGGCCTGCCACGATCTGCATATTGTCATGTCCAATTCTGCCTGTTTTATTTGTAGTGGGTGTGAAAACAACTGATAGGAACACATTCAATCCTTCTGTCCTTAACTGGCATTTTTATCCAGCAGTTTCTAAGAGATAGAACTGAACATGTTTCTTTCTCTTCCTCCTATAAACCTATCAACGTAGTTACACAAGTTCTTGTAATTCTACCTACAGACAGTAGTAATGTACCAGTGTTCCAGACTATCTATAAAGTATTATACTAAGGCGTGTGCATCTATTTTCCATACTACATTTTGATAGCAAATTCCCAGTTCAAATATACAGCGTAAAGACTGGGAACTAAAGCTATATTTAGTAGATTGCTGCTTCTGATTGGTCCAACCATTCACCCACTCTCCCTTTTTCACTCGGTCTGCAAGAGAAACGGAGGAGTCTTGGGAAAAACAGCTGCAAAGCCTCCGGCGAAGGGAGGGGGGCACTTTAGTAAAGTCTTTTACGTAGGTGGTAGTGCAGATTTAACACAGTGATTACAAATGACTGTGCTGGGCTAAAAACAAACTTAAATTCTTTCAATTGCAAATCAGTGAACATAATAATCTTAATATGAACAATATTCAATAAGAGATTTGCATATAGCTACAAGTAGCTCTACTTCAAGCACACTGATCCATGCTTGCAGAATAAATGCAGCTTTAATGAAATATAAAATGTCTAATATAAACAGAAAAGAAAGTTGAGAAATGCTTCAGGTTGTGCAGAGCAGGCAATTTTGCAGCCAAGTCACTTATAAATATCTAGACTTATGCAGAATAATAAGATTTTCTATGCATAAAAAGTACAGCACATATATTTGAATTGTTTATTTTTATTAGACAAAAAAGAAAAGTATAAATAAACACTAGTAAAATACGGTACACTTTCTCTTTAATGCAACTAAGCATGATAGTGGGGGTTTACTGTAGCTGCCATAGACTTAGATAAACATAACGGTGATTACTGTGGATGACACTCCCTATTGATCATCCAAGGATTATTCTTCTAAAACATCTGCACTTTTTAAGAAAGTGAAACTGCAACCCAATTACTGAGGCTTGAAATCTATGACCTTTGACCTCCTAGTGACAAAGCAGACCATTCTTTATTCCTGCTGGCTGCTGGTGGAGATGGGATTCATTAAACCTTTGAAGGATATTCTTTTACAGATAAACTGGCTGCACATGCTTGTCTTTCTGAGCTGAATTCTGTATCATGAGACCTGTACTCCATAATTGCCCATATATACAAATATGGTGTTAGTTCAGGATGGCCACTAGACAGTGTGTCTGTGAACGCTTTATTTGTGGCCATATGCATCTCTAGAATGCACATTCAGTACTGTATGACAATAAAGGTAATTTATGAAGTGCAAATCATCATCATGTGCATGCACCCGCGTATGTGCAGCAGCTCCGTTGCCACCCCATGAGAATTTAAAGACAATTTCACTCGGAAGAGAAGCTTTCTGGATATATAGGCTGGACATGTTACCCCCGAGGGGTTTAAATGATGACTTTAATCTGAGATGTTTTTATGAGAACTTGTCTTCATATGGGGTTTGAAATGTTATATTCCCATGAGTATAGATATATCTGTTTATATTTACCATTGCTACAATATATTAAAATTAGAGATGCTCACTGACCCCCGTGTTTTGGTTTTGGTTTTGGATCTGGATTACCGTCGTGTTTTGGGGTAAATGTAACAATCTACTGTTTTGTCAACTCGCGGGAGTTCGCGAGATCACAGCTTAAATTTAAAGCGGCGCTGCCTTGTAAAGGTATCAATCTCCAGTTTTGTCAACTCGCGGGAGTTCGGCGAGATGACAGTTTAAATTTAAAGCGGCGCGGCCTTGTAAAGGGAAACTTCCATAAAAATGTGGGCGTGGCCACACTGCAATAGGGGGGCATGGCCACGCCCCCAGATAGCTGCCTATCACCGTAAAGCACTGGACTGCCCATTTCATACCTCCCTTCCCCCAACCTTCCCACAAACATGTCCCCGGGCGGGTCAGGGGGACAGAGCCCTAATATTAGACAGTCTCTGTGAAATCAGGACAGTTGGGAGGTGTGTACTATGCTAAATTTACACATAATTGCATCCTTTTTAATGCATTTTACTCCTGTGTTTTTTCGCTGTGTTCAGACTCAGCAGCATGCCCAAAGTGTCTTACTACCAGAAATATACTATACATACTGCAACTTCCTTTAATATTATTTTATTATTTCCATTTAACATGGACATTATTGTTTTTGACACTAAGATAGCAAAGCACAATTGTTATGTTTTGGTAGATTAGCCAATGTCTTCTCTGTCATGTCATTCTGATCTTTACTGTAACTTACAGCTTCCCCAGTGAACTTCACTTACAAGCAGACATATACATGTTAGCCATAAATCACCTGTCAGACCTGACTCACTGAAACTTGTAAGACACAGATTTCATGGCGTAACTATGATTCAGACAATTGTCACCTTTCAGTGGAATTTCGAGACCTCTGAAATATCACATGAGCAGATTCATTGTCTAGTTTCTTTTTACTTTACAAACATTCTCTGGAACTCAAACACATTAAAAAATGGTAAAGGGATTTTCTACAGAAGCAACTGCCACAACTTTAATTGTAACCCCCCTGGGGCCTGCTGAGTAACATCAACAAATGATTTTAAACAGTTCAGCCTTTGTCATACACACAGGGATCTGCTGTAGAGTCTGGGTTCGGGCACACATGCTATGAGTGATTGCGAATCATTTACTCTTTATCAGCTTTGTGAGATTTTCTTTTCATGAATTGTTTTGTACTCTTTATTCAAGCATGCTCTCATTTCCCCTATTCACAAGAAACCCTCCCTTGACCCATCCCGTGTGTCTGTTTCACTATGTTTCTGCTTCTCTTTGCTTCGAAAATTCTCGAAAGACTTGCCTTCAATGTTCTGACCCACTTTCTGCCTTCCCACTCTCTCCTTGACCCTCTACAATCTGGCTTCAGTCCCCTTCACTTAACTTAAACTGCCCTCACTTAAATAACTAACGCCTTACTTTCAGCCAAGTCTAAAGGTCACTTCTTCTTTTTCATACTGCTTGAACTATCTGCTGCTTTTGACACCATTGATCACTCTCTTCTCCTCAGTACCCTTCACTCTTTAGGTCTTTTGCAAAATAGCTCTCTCCTTGTTTGTCTCCTACCTCTATGGACGCTTTTTTAGTGTCTCTACGTCCGACTCCTCCTCCCCCCACTCTTTCATTTGGAGTCCCACAAGGCTCAGTCCTTGGTCTTCTGTCTTCTCGCTCTACACCACTTCTCTCGGTGGACTTATTCAATCATTTGGTCTCCAATAACACCACTACCGATGATCTTTCTCCGTCAGTCGTATCCAAAGTATCTAGCTATCTTTCTGCTGTCACTACCTTGATGTCCCAGAGCTTCCTCAAACTCAACATCTCCAAAACATTCAAGCTCATCATCTTTCTTCCTGCCAATGTTGCTATCCCTCCCAATATTTCCATCTCGGTTGATAACATAACTCTCTCTCCTGTCACCCAAACCCACAGCTTTAACCATCATATCCAGTTCCTCACCAAATCCCGCAACTTCCTTGTCTGTGACATCACTAAAATCCACCTCTGCCCTCCTCTTTAATTCCCCTCTCATTACCTCCTCCCATGTTCGCATCCAGGACTTCTGCCACGCTGGCCCCAATCTTTGGAACTCCCTACCCTGCCTCACTTGACTCTTTCCCAAACTACAGTCCTTCAAACCTCTCACTCAAAATGCACCTTTTCAAGCTCGCCTATCCTACCACCTCCTGACCATCTTTTCCATCTCCTCTTCCTTTGCCCACAATCTCTATTTCATCTCTGTTAGTCCTACTGTCCCTCACTACCCCTCACTCTAGAATGTAAGCTCTCACGGGCAGGGTCCTTTCTACCTATTGTCTGACGCCCTCTTACATCCTGTCATGTCTTTTGCTACACTCTGTATGAGTCCCCATAGCATTACTCACACTGTGCTACTTATCATCATCATCATCACCATTTATTTATATAGCGTCACTGATTCTGCAGCGCTGTACAGAGAACTCATTCACATCAGTCTCTGCCCCATTGGAGCTTACAGTCTAAATTCCCAAACATACACACACAGACAGATAGACTAGGGTCAATTTTGATAGCAGCCAATTAACCTACCAGTATGTTTTTGGAGTGTGGGAGGAAACCGGAGCACCAGGAGGAAACCCACGCAAACACGGGGAGAACATACAAACTCCACACAGATAAGGTCATGGTCGGGAATTGAACTCATGACCTCAGCGCTGTGAGTACTTATGTATATTACATCATATATTTGTGGCATGCTTACTGTGCTATAGAAACTGTGGCACCTTATGAATCATAATAATCTAGGCAATCAGAAGCGGCTACATAGTGCTGCTGGTGTCATCATTATCATTGCATATTTTTACACCAAGCCTCCAGTACTGTCAAAATATGAGACACGCTACCCCTATGTGAATTCACACTAATTGTACTTAATTTACAATTGCCCCCTACAATTGCCCCAATCCGTCTCTTAATGCAGATAGGCGTAAGATGCGCACAAATTTTGGTAAGCATGTGCAGTATGGAAATGCCTATATTTACTCCAAAAAGATAGACATATGCTCAACACTAAAGGAGGCCCTAATTATGTAAGAGTAACTATAAGAACATGCAGCAAATGGAAATTGTTTTCCCTACATCATGGCCATAAAATAGCAATATATATTATTTTACTAAAAGAAAGCCCTATCGGTTATGTATACTAAGAAATAAAAAAGTTATTTTCTATCAAACTAGATTTTTGCCAAAGTGAGAAGATTGTCCTGGCCATGAAGAGGGAAACCCCTCCAGCTATAAATTGCTGAAGATGTGGATATTTTTCCATGTTTATTAATGAAGTTTGCACAATATATTCCCATATTCAGAAATTTAGGTATTTAGGTACTTTCTCCTTGAAGAGCAATTTATTGTACTCTAGGGGGCGTATTCAATTGTTAGCGGTAACGCTGATAAACGAGCGCTCAAAAAATATTACCGGTTATACGGTAATATTGCGCGCGAAAAGCGTTAATACGGTAGTTTACTCGCGAAATTTCAGCTCGCCGCTCAGGGGGCTGCGAGCTGAAATTCTGTGAGTAAATACCGTATTAACGGTAAGATTTTTTGAGCGCTCGTTTATCAGCGTTACCGCTAACAATTGAATACGCCCCTAGGGGCCTGATTCATTAAAGAAAGTAGGGCAAAAAAGGAGTACGTTTTCTCCTGGACAAACCATGTTACAATGCAAGGGGTTGAAAATGAGTGTATTATTTACATGTAAGGAAAACACTGGTTGTTTATACATGTAGCACACAAATACTTGATAGCTTTATTTTTACACTGAAATTTAAAGTTGATCTACGACATGTCCTACCCCAATTATAAATCTAACCCCACATTTTAAAATGACCTCCCCCTCCAATGCAGCATGGTTTTGCCCAGGTGCAGAGTTACTCCATTTTTTCATTACTTTCCTTAATGAATCAGGACCAAGATGTTTATGCCAAACAATTCCACATAACAGTGGTAAAAATATTATGACATTCCTTGATACAGACATAGTTCAGATAGTCTGCAGGAGACAAGTGAGCCTAAACTACATTCTCAGCTGCCTGTGGCATGGACCTTGATCATATAACATCCTATTACTATGTCTATAATGTAAATATGGTTTTGTCATTTTAAATTGGCCACAAATCACTGTGGGTTGGCCGACGACGAGTACTTATCCCAATCAACACATAAGTGTCAGATGACGACAGTAATCTGAAAGTGCCTGACCCCACTAACTAGACTTATACCAGGGCATTTAGTATAGTGCTGGAAGTGGGTTGGTATACTGTGGTATGCCATACTGGCACTATCAATACCATTTATTTACATTTTCCATACACCAAGGGTAAATGCAAAAAGGTATTCTCCTGGCGCAGTAAATATAGTTGTTGCAGAGGTAAGTGCAAGGCAAAAACAATGTTTATTCAAAGTATATGATAAAATAAAATATTAACCTCAATAACAGGTCAAAATATATATAAAAAACAACGGTCATAAAAAATGGAACCTCCTGGATTACAGCACCAATAGTCTCGAGTGAAAAGCATTAGGTATCAGATGACAGCATAATATCTCAAAATGATGTACCAATAAACAAACTGCAGTCTCTCATTTCAGTTTCATAGTCCTGTTAGGCAAATAATCCAAACGCTGCTTGTGTAAATCACAATGAAAGTTCAAGCAGTGAACAACCAGACAACTACAGTCAAGTCCATAAATATTGGGACATCGACACAATTCTCACCACCACAATGGATTTGAAATGAAACTAACAGGATGTGCGTTAACTGCAGACTTTCAGCTTTAATTTGAGGGTATTTACATCCAAATCAGGTGAACGGTGTAGGAATTACAATGGTTTCTATATGTGCCTCCCACTTTTTAAGGGACCAAAAGTAATGGGACAATCGACTCAAAAGCTATTTCATGGACATGTGTGGGCTATTCCTTCATTATTTCATCATCAATTAAGCAGGTAAAAGGTCTTGATTCTAGGTGTGACATTTGCATTTGGAATCTGTTGCTGTCGACTCTCAATATGAGATCCAAAGAGCTGTCACTCTCAGTGAAGCAAGCCATCATTAGGCTGAAAAATCAAAACAAACCCATCAGAGAGATAGCAAAAACATTCAGTGTGACCAAATCAACTGTTTGGAACATTGTTAAAAAGAAAGAACGCACCGGAGAGCTCAGCAACACCAAAAGACCCGGAAGACCAACTGGTGGATGACAGAAGAATTTTTTCCCTGGTGAAGAAAAACCCCTTCACAACAGTTGGCCAAATCAAGAACACTCTCCAGGGGGTAGGTTTATTTGTGTCAAACTCAACAATCAAGAGAAGAATTCACAAGAGTGAATATAGAGGGTTCACCACAAGATGTAAACCATTTGTGAGTCACAAAAACAGAAAGACCAGATTAGAGTTTGGCAAACAACCTCTACAAAAGCCATTACAGTTCTGGAACAAGATCCTATGGACAGATGAGACAAAGATCAACTTGTACCAGAGTGATGGGAGGAGAAGAGTATGGAGAAGGAAATGAACTGCTCATGATCCAAAACATACCACCTCACCAGTGAAGCATGGTGGTGGTAGTGTCATGACGTGGGCATGTATGGCTGCCAATGGAACTGGTTCCCTTGTATTTATTGATGATGTGACTCGAGTAAACAACGTTCTGAATGCAGGACATCTAGTGGTGCGCATGTGTGGGGTCTAGCGAAAAGATGAGTATTTACCAACTATTGCTGCCAGCTATCGCTGTAGTTATGATGTTCCAGCAAAATATGGTATATACAAATGTTGAAATAGTATCAGCATACGGAACCTACGCATTTCACCCGGCAGGACTTCTTCAGGGAATAAACAATAGTGGTGATTGGTGTACCATGCAGGGTTTATAAAGTCCTCCCATAACGAACAATTCCTCATGATTGGCTCAGAGAGAGTGAGCTGGCTTTTTTCATTAACCCATATGTAGCCTGACTTTTGATGTGGCTGAGCAATGGGGTAAAAATAGTACATTCAATTGGTTGTCCCTAAACAAATGGTAGCCATGTTGTAGTCCTCTCAATCCTATACAGGTGCTTTAGAGGAAACTCTGTTCTATGGGAAGCCTAAGCGTGGACAGCCTTTTGGAAAGGATGAGTTTACAATTAATTAAAGGATTGTCCCATAACTCTAACAACAATATTATTGTAGTCACACTGTCAACCAGACTCCTCAAGCTCAGGACTTTTAGGGAAAGACAAATCGTGTAGTAACCCTAAAACAACATACACTGGGTGAATCAGTATCATAGGAAAGTGTTAATATCAAAATCTACATTCAAGCCATGGGACCAGAGGGTTTTTAGATTAAAGATTATTATTTTTTTTATTATTAATTTTTATTTATAGGGCGCCACTAGGTGTCCGCTGCGCCGTACAGGGACAAATGAAATTACAATACAAGGTGAGACAGCACAGTACAGTAAACAATAATCACAATAACTCAGTGAGCTCAGGGCACAGCTAGAGGGGGGAAGAGGAGAGGGGATGGTCTGCCAACAACGGCACCTAGGAGGGAGGGCACGGATGAGAGGGAGACCCCCAGGGGGAAGAGGAGGGAGCGAGAGGGGGCGGGGGAAGAGGGTCCTCGAGGAGGAAGCAGGGAAGCTGGCGAGCAGAGTTGAAAGTGGAGAAGACAGGAGGAGAGAAGACCCTGCTCAAAGGAGCGTACAATCTAAGGGGTGGGGTAGACTGACAGAGAGACACAGGGGAGAGAGGGAGAGAAGGAGGAATAGAGAGGGGGAGAAGGAGGAAGGAGGGGGAGAGAGGGAGAGAAGGAGGAAAAGATCCATTTTGCGTCTTCTTGTGAAATTTTCTTAATATAATTCCCTCCTTGCCATGACTTCTCAACCTTGCAAATAGCCATAAAATTGAGACTGAAGGGATCATTATTGTGAAATTGAAGGAAGTATAAGGGAACACTTTGATTTTCAACTTTCTAATGTTCCTGTGTTGTTCTAGGATTTTAATATTGAGTTTTCTAATCGTCCTACCAACATATTGCTTTCCACAGGAGCATTCTAATAAATAGATAACCCCTGCAGTGTCTCAAATAAGTTTTTCTTTGATGTTATATGTAACTCCAGTGGTGTTGGATCTGAAAGTTTCGGTAGGTTTTGTATGTCTACATCTACTTGAGATACATTATCTATTTATTAGAATGCCCCCAATCACAGTCTCATTATCTACTTATTGTATCGCTAACTATACACATGTATGCAAATTAGCAAGCACCGAATCTGTACTTTTTCCTCAATATTTAAGACACGGACAGACTTAAAATTCTTCGCTGCTGCTATCCATTAATTTGTCATATGCTCCATAGCAACTGGCTGTGCGCAATTCAAATAATTAACAGTAAGAAGGATAACAAGGCATGGGAAAATGTTTTCTGAAAAGTGACCCAGTGGGGATATATACATGTATGTGGGCTCAGAGTATAGTAGTGGCGGTGGGTATTTCATGGTTTGTATTCTCATTTCAGTCCTATATTTCAGATTCATGATGGCCCCCAGTTATGCTGTTTTTTTGTACATTTAGTTACTTTTTTTTTTATTGCCGGGTAGTGCGTTTTAAATCTAGTGCTTTCGTTTGACATTTTGACTATTGACTTTACAACACTGTAGACATTTTACATTTATGTCAACATTAACTGTGTCAACCTCTTTAAGATGTAGACATTATGACTGTCAATAGTATAAGTGTGTTGACCTTCCGACTGTGTAGATATTTTGGTGTAGACATTTTCACTGTCAACATTGCAACTACATCCCATTTCTCCAGGATAACTTTAGATAAACAACAAAAATCCCTAAAATATATATTATGAAATTGAAAACAGAGCTGTCCCTCTCAAAATAATAGAAAATTGAAATGTATGTTAACAAAAAGTAGGCAGAACAAGCAGTATGGTAGTCTTTATTAAGAAGTTTGTTTTGGCATAGTATTTTCTATGGTCCTTTATCATGGTTTCATCCGTTCAGCAACTTGTTCAACATGCAGTTTATGATACAGAACAACAGCGGACATTCAATAAAATCCTAAAATAAACATAAACTAATCCCAAGATAATATGGAATCTATGCCATTCATCAAATTTTGCTGCAGCTAACATGATCCATACAAGCAATGTGTAATTTTTAAATTATAGCAGCAATGCAGACTACACTGAGTGTTCTTTTAGTAGTATAAACAAAGAAATACAAGTGACACAACATTCCATAAAAAGACACAATAATGACCTTAACACTCTGTGCAGAGTGCCGGTGACTCTGGGTGATGATGTCACTGATGCTCTGCACATAATGCTCACAAGGAGGATAAGAGCTGCTGAATTGTCTGGTGGAGGAGGGTTAATTTCTGCAATGTAGAAATAGGTAATACATAACATATGCAAATTTATATCACAATTGGAGAGGGAATTTGTAGAAAGCTTTCTAACACTGACTGAGAGAATGCTTAGAAAGAAAACAAAAGAGAAAGGTCAAATAAAGGTGGAAATATGGGCAGCACGGTGGCTTAGTGGTTAGCATTTCTGCTTCACAGCACTGGGGTCATGAGTTCGATTTCTGACCATGGCCCGTGGGTTTCCTTCGAGTGCTCCAGTTTCCTCCGACACTCCAAAAACATACTAGTAGGTTAAATGGCTGCTATCAAATTGACCCTACTCTGTCTGTCTGTGTGTGTGTCTGTGTTAGAGAATTTAGAATGTAAGCTCCAATAGGGCAGGGACTGATGGGAGTGAGTTCTCTGTACAGCGCTGTGGAATTAGTGGCGCTATATAAATAAATAGATGATGATGATGATGATGAATAAAGGATGCTACTCTCTTAGAAACCATTGAATGAATACCTGGGGATCAGCTAATTTGCCAGTGGAAATGTGGAAAAGTCTTGGGGGTATATTTACTAAACTGTGTTTTTGAAAATGTGGAGATGTTGCCTATAGCAAACAATCAGATTCTAGCTGTCATTTTGTAGAATGCACTAAATAAATGAAAGCTACAATATGATTGGTTGCTATAGGCAACATCTCCACTTTTCCAAACCCGCAGTTTAGTAAATATACCCCTTGGGATTTTAAACCGCCACACATTACCAGTGGATTCGTGCTCCAAACCGCGCACATTACATAAAGGGCAGGTTTAAGGCTGCAATGTAAAATGTGTGGCAAAACTGCTGGTGGTTTATAGACAGTTTGTTTTTTATACATGCTTCTGATTATCTTGATTACTCATACATCTGTTTGAGCTATCTTGCCATTCAATACATAAGAGGAAGCACCACTGACATATACATGAGGGAAATCGTTATTTATTAAGGAGCAAAATTAATTTCTACTTAACATTTGGGGGCATTTTATTTTCCATTTTACTAAGGTGGCAATATTATTGTATTATTTTATTATGAGGACACTATGTAATGCCACATGTGTGCAACATAAATAATTATATCCCCCATTAACAATAAAATAGTATTGCCCAGTCAATATAATTATATATTCATATTGCCTCATTATCATCATCATCGCCATTTATGTATATAGCCCCACTAATACCGCACTCACTCACATCAGTCTCTGCTCCATTGGGGCTTAAAGTCTAAAGCTGGGTACACACTACACTGTTTTCGCCCAATAATCGCCTAAAACAGCCAACATACGACCGCTCGTTCAAATCTCGGGTCAGTGTGTGTAGTGACACGATGGTCAAAAGTCTGCCCAAATGGACGATTATCGCTTCATTTGGTTGGTCGTCCAGTTTAATATTTTCGTTTCAATCTCGTTTCCGCTGTGTAGTGTGTATAAACTTCAGACCAATCCACAACAGTGAGTATGAAATTACAGTCATTGCTCACGACAACATGGCTGTAAAAAGTCGCTAAAGGGACGTCCGCTCTTCCCTTTATCGTCCTAAACAAGGCTAGTGTGTATGCAGTCCATGGACCGAGCGATCGGAACATCGATCGCATGTAAAATCGCTCAGCATTAAAAGTTGGTCGAAATTTCTGTAGTGTGTACCCAGCTTAAGTTCCCTAATATACACACAGACAGAGAGAGACTAGGGTCAATTTGTTAGCAGCCAATTAACCTACTATAACATAATACGATAATATAATAAAAAATAAAATATGCCCCATAGGTTAATTATAAATTAATTTTGCCCTTTAATCAATAAATAATGATTGCCCCCATCATGTATATCATCATCATCACCATTTATTTATATAGCGCCACTAATTCCGCAGCGCTGTACAGAGAACTCATTCATATCAGTCCCTGACCCATTGGGGCTTACAGTCTAAATTCCCTAACACACACACACACACACACACACACACTAGGGTCAATTTGTTAGCAGCCAATTAACCTACCAGTATGTTTTTGGAGTGTGGGAGGAAACCGAAGCACCCAGAGGAAACCCACGCAAACATGGGGAGAACATACAAACTACTCACAGATAAGGCCATGGTCGGGAATTGAACTCATGACCCCAGTGCTGTAAGGCAGAAGTGCTAACCACATAGCCACCGTGCTGCCCATGTATATGTCAATGGTGCTTCCTCTTATGTTCTGAATGGCAAGATAGCGCAAACAGCATGCAGTTTGAGCAATCTCGCCCCTCGCAGCCACCTCTTTTTCTGGCACTTTTCCTGCTGGTTTGTCAAACAGCAGCTTAGTAAATCTGTCTGTTTGTATTTTGATCATGTTAAAAATTAGGATTTGTAAAGTGGTGGTTTGTAAATTTGTGGTTTTCAGCCTTTCAGTAAATCCGCCAGTTTTAAACAACGCCGAAAACTGGATGAAGGAGGAGAAGGTAAAGCAACAAGCTGCTTCCAGGTAAAACATAATACCAGCTCCTTCCTCCACTCTCTTCCCTAGAGCAGCCTTACCACTTCTAATGTGTATGTGCACCAAAAGCCAAGGGGATATAGCGTAAAAAGGCTTCAGACAGTAATTTGTTTATTCTGAAATCAACTTATGTATTTGTAATTAACGTTCTGAGATTTTTCATGATGATTTAGCCACTGGGTGGCATTGCACTATCACTATCTCTGAGATTTAATTTGGCCTTGGCAATATAAGTAATAAGACAGATGCTATTCCAATCACTAAATGTAAATGGACTCTCAGTAATAAGGCTGTCAGTGCGATAATTTGTGTCTATATGTACATGAGTGAATGAGTCCTGTAGACTTCAAAATCAATTGGATTTTAGCTGTATTAAGGGTCTTGGGTTAACATGGAAACTCTAAGTGCTTTTCTACCAGGTGATTATTTTATAAGTCGAATTGTTAACAAATACCTTAAAATTGTATTTTGAACAACAAATTCTATAAGTTATACTTGTCTACTTTGAGGGACACCCCTGAAGAGGGGTGTGGTGGGAGGGCAGAAGGGGGCGGGGTCAAAACCACACGATTCGCCATGAATCGCGTCATTGAGGCCTGTCGGGAGACATACCCGTAATTCCGGGAGAGTAGGCATGTGTGCTATAAGAATGAAGAAAAAAACAAATATAGAGTATAAATAACTTTCTTTTCTTTCTCTATATGTTGTGCTGAAACTGCATTAGAAAAAAAGGCTGTAACTTTACAGTAACTCTCATGATGGTGGTTTGTTACTCAGCAAAAATATTTCATGGATCAAATACAGTTTACATTGATTTAATAGTCATACTTATGTTTACATTGCTGGCATAGTTTAAAAAAGCCAGATTAAACATTTCTCACTGGTAGATTTGTTTCCATATAGATTTCATATTGGATTCTGGCACCAGGGAGAGGGGAATAGTTTGTGTTCTAGAGATTTGATACGGAACATCTGGCAGAAGCTACTCCGAGCTCTGCTGGGAAACCCTCAGGGGACAGACAGATATTCAGGCTATATACCATGAGCACCGTGTACCTATAACACGTGAACAAAGACATCAGTATGATTAATGCAGTGTAGATTCATACAAAGATTATAAGTTTATTCCATACAAATGATAAAATGTGGGGTTTCTTGAGGTGTTGCTTTTGCTTATAAGTATAGATCAGACTGAGCTAGCATGTACTGATGCAGACATTGGTTACAGTCAGGGGCAGGTTATGCTGGGAGGCAGGGGGGCACCAGCCCCCCGAGCCAGTCCTATAGTGGGCTACCTTGGGCTGGGTCATTGAACCACCTGCATTTTTATTCCTTTAAAATTTTTATTTTTAAAATAATTATTACTTTACTCATGATGCACCTAAATATATAGAGTAATTGCAGTTTCATTTCTTGGGATACCTGACATTTACTTACATTTTACCAAACTTAGAATGTTAATATAAGAATGCTATATATTCTGTTTCAGTAATTTATACTTAGTAATCTAAACTGTTATAAATTATAAACCATCAAAGAAATGTTGTTATATTTTTCAACCTGATATTTATGATTTATTGTTTGATAAGTGTTCTGATTACCATGGCAACCAGTCACATGACATATGATGTCATGAGCTGACAGTCTCTGTAGCACCCCCCTTCACAGCCATAGTTACCAATTCCGCTTATAACAAGCGGAATTGGGCTTGTTTTTTTTCCAAGTTGCGGGTTTCAATTGCTGGTCGCGGGTTTTTGGGCTTTACAATACACGTGTGTCAGAACCTTCATTTTTATCATTTTTATGCCTTCCCAGCTATTTCCTCCATTCCACTTCATCCTCCTTCCTAAAAAGAAACTTCCTGTGTCAATCACGCAAACACCTGCCTCCCCCTAATGGCTGAAAGTCATATGAGAAGAGATGAGCTGGGCAATATACTAAGGCAGATTTTGATTGGCTGCTGTATTCTCAGTTTGTGGCTCACCAGGAAGACGGATCTGCAACAACCGGCTGAAAAAAGTGCTGCAATTATAGCAGGTAACACCGCAATATAACACTCTCCCCTCCCATTCAGTAAGCTGCTGATGTTAGATGACACTGTTATATCATGGGGCTGTGTGGTGTAGACATACAACTATCCTTGCATACATTATACTCAATTCACATATGTTGTGGATCTTGCCTTTTTTTCTTGCCGGGGCGATGCTGTGGTGTAATTATGGTTAATAAGAAACTGTGTGCATTTGGGGATGATTATTGAACCTGCAGCCACATTGGTTTCCCCCGTTGCAAAAGGGTAATTTACTGCATTTGCTTCTTCTTTTGCCATAGCAGTGTAGAAATGTGTCCTCTTGTGTTTATAAAGGTTTTCTAAATGGGAGATTCAGTGTAGTAATTAGTGTTATAGAAAAGGACGGTCCCCTGTAAGTTGGGCTTTTTAGGATTGGTTTGGGCTTGTTTTTCATTTCAGAGTTGGCAACCCTGTTCACAGCATGCACCTTCATAGCACTAACCCTTTTCCCCTTCCCATGTGATGAGTGAGGAGCTTTCCTGACTGACTGGCTCTGACTTGGAGATCAGGTTACCCTCTCCTCATGTGCATAAAGCTGAAACACAAATGTTTCCAGCTGAAAAACACTTAAGTAGCAGTGGCAGACATACAACTATCCTTATGCAGCTCAATACACACGCACACACCTCTGACACCTTGTCTGTGTAGCTCTAAGCTGTAGTTCATTCCTCCACAGCGGGGATGATATCACAAAGTTTCTGAACGTAGCATCTGACACGCTATCTCCATTGTAGTCCCAGCCTCTTCACTTGCCTACTTAGGCTCTGATTCTCCCCCTCTTCCCCGGTGTACTCTCAGTCGTGTTTTGGGGGGTAAAATCCCTTGAGCGATAGCACTTTTCTCTAGTGTTCTCCCTGATTCCTCCTGGGTTTCCCAGAGCTGCCTCTCTGCTGTAGGACTATTTACGTGAACTGTAGGCACACTGCCACCTGCAGCACCCCCCCTCCCCTTATTATTATGGGGACTTCCCTTTCTTGTGGCTTTCTGAACATGGGGACTCCTACCCCTCTTTATATGCAGCTACGTTCTGAGGTAATTTCCCTCTCAAATCTGTCCCATTTCACTTATATTCTCTCAGTTATAATGTACTTTGGCACCACGTGGTAATAGTCCACAGATGTGCTCCCGAATGTGCCAGGGGATCCCGGAAGCTCCTCCCCTCTGTCCCAGTTCCCTGGCTGTTACTCTGTCACCACACACTTGTTCTCAGCTCATACCAGCCTTATGTTGCTAAGCAACATGTTCCTGGTGTGTCTCCTCTGCAGGGCCGGACTGGCCATCGGGCACTTCTGGCAAATGCCGGTCCAACGGGGCAGGATGTCCGTCCGAGCAGCGCAGCTCACTGCGCGCTGCTCAGCAGACAGTGTCAATGCGATGTGCGGCGCGCCAGTAATCACATGGGAGGCGCATTATGTGACAGCACCTGTCACATGATGCGCGTCCCATGTGATTACTGGCGCGTCGCGCATCGCATTGACACTGTCCGCCGAGCAGCGAGGTGATAAAGTAAGTGTGTCTCTGACTGGGGGAGGGGGCTGGCTGGCACTGTCACTATGTCTCTGACTTGGGGGGGGGGCTGGCTGTCGCTGTCACTATGTCTCTGACTTGGGGGGGAGCTGGCTGTCACTGTCACTATGTCTCTGACTTGGGGGGGGCTGGCTGTCACTGTCACTATGTCTCTGACTTGGGAGGGGCTGGCTGTCACTGTCACTATGTCTCTGACTTGGGGGGGGCTGGCTGTCACTGTCACTATGTCTCTGACTTGGGAGGGGCTGGCTGTCACTGTCACTATGTCTATGACTTGGGGGGGCTGGCTGTCACTGTCACTATGTCTATGACTTGGGGGGGCTGGCTGTCACTGTCACTATGTCTCTGACTTGGGGGGGGGGCTGGCTGTCGCTGTCACTATGTCTCTGACTTGGGAGGGGCTGGCTGTCGCTGTCACTATGTCTCTGACTTAGGGGGGGCTGGCTGTTGCTGTCACTGTCTCTGACTTGGGGGGGGCTGGCTGTCACTGTCACTATGTCTCTGACTTGGGGGGGGGGCTGGCTGTCACTATGTCTCTGACTTGGGGGGGGCTGGCTGTCACTGTCACTGACTTGGGGGGGGAACTGGCTGTCGCTGTCACTATGTCTCTGACTTGGGGGGGCTGGCTGTCGCTGTCACTATGTCTCTGACTTGGGGGGGCTGGCTGTCACTGTCACTATGTCTCTGACTTGGGGGGCCTGGCTGTCACTATGTCTCTGACTTGGGGGGGCTGGCTGTCGCTGTCACTATGTCTCTGACTTGGGGAGGGGGCTGGCTGTCACTGTCACTATGTCTCTGACTTGGGGGGGCTGGCTGTCACTGTCACTATGTCTCTGACTTGGGGGGGCTGGCTGTCGCTGTCACTATGTCTCTGACTTAGGGGGGGGGCTGGCTGTCGCTGTCACTATGTCTCTGACTTGGGGGGGGCTGGCTGTCGCTGTCACTATGTCTATGACTTGGGGGGGCTGGCTGTCACTGTCACTATGTCTCTGACTTGGGGAGGGGGCTGGCTGTCACTGTCACTATGTCTATGACTTGGGGGGGCTGGCTGTCGCTGTCACTATGTCTATGACTTGGGGGGGGTCTGGCTGTCGCTGTCACTATGTCTCTGACTTGGGAGGGGCTGGCTGTCACTATGTCTCTGACTTGGGGGGGGGCTGGCTGTCGCTGACACTATGTCTCTGACTTGGGAGGGGCTGGCTGTCGCTGTCACTATGTCTCTGACTTAGGGGGGGGGCTGGCTGTCACTGTCACTATGTCTCTGACTTGGGGGGGGGGGCTGGCTGTCACTATGTCTCTGACTTGGGGGGGGCTGGCTGTCACTGTCACTGACTTGGGGGGGGAACTGGCTGTCGCTGTCACTATGTCTCTGACTTGGGGGGGGGCTGGCTGTCGCTATGTCTCTAACTTAGGGGGGGCTGGCTGTTTCTGTCACTATGTCTCTAACTTAGGGGGGGCTGGCTGTTTCTGTCACTGTCTTTGACTTGGAGGGGCTGGCTGTCACTATGTCTCTGACTTGGGGGGGGCTGGCTGTCACTGTCACTATGTCTCTGACTTGGGGGGGCTGGCTGTCACTGTCACTATGTCTCTGACTTGGGGGGGCTGGCTGTCGCTGTCACTATGTCTCTGACTTGGGGGGGGCTGGCTGTCGCTGTCACTATGTCTCTAACTTAGGGGGGGCTGGCTGTTTCTGTCACTGTCTTTGACTTGGGGGGGCTGGCTGTCACTATGTCTCTGACTTGGGGGGGGGGGGCTGGCTGTCGCTGTCACTATGTCTCTGACTTGGGAGGGGCTGGCTGTCACTGTCACTATGTCCTCAACTTGGGGGGGGGGCTGGCTGTTGCTGTCACTATGTCTCTGACTTGGGAGGGGCTGGCTGTCGCTGTCACTATGTCTCTGACTTAGGGGGGGGCTGGCTGTTGCTGTCACTGTCTCTGACTTGGGGGGGGCTGGCTGTCACTGTCACTATGTCTCTGACTTGGGGGGGGGGGGCTGGCTGTCACTATGTCTCTGACTTGGGGGGGGCTGGCTGTCACTGTCACTGACTTGGGGGGGGAACTGGCTGTCGCTGTCACTATGTCTCTGACTTGGGGGGGCTGGCTGTCGCTGTCACTATGTCTCTAACTTAGGGGGGGCTGGCTGTTGCTGTCACTGTCTTTGACTTGGGGGGGGGGCTGGCTGTCACTATGTCTCTGACTTGGGGGGGCTGGCTGTCACTGTCACTATGTCTCTGACTTGGGGGGGCTGGCTGTCACTATGTCTCTGACTTGGGGGGGGCTGGCTGTCGCTGTCACTATGTCTCTGACTTGGGGAGGGGGCTGGCTGTCACTGTCACTATGTCTCTGACTTGGGGGGGGCTGGCTGTCGCTGTCACTATGTCTCTGACTTAGGGGGGGGCTGGCTGTCGCTGTCACTATGTCTCTGACTTGGGGGGGGGCTGGCTGTCACTATGTCTATGACTTGGGGGGGCTGGCTGTCGCTGTCACTATGTCTATGACTTGGGGGGGGGGCTGGCTGTCACTGTCACTATGTCTCTGACTTGGGGGGGGTCTGGCTGTCGCTGTCACTATATCTCTGACTTGGGAGGGGCTGGCTGTCACTTTGTCTCTGACTTGGGGGGGGGCTGGCTGTCGCTGACACTATGTCTCTGACTTGGGAGGGGCTGGCTGTCGCTGTCACTATGTCTCTGACTTAGGGGGGGGCTGGCTGTCACTGTCACTATGTCTCTGACTTGGGGGGGGCTGGCTGTCACTATGTCTCTGACTTGGGGGGGGGGGGGCTGGCTGTCACTGTCACTGACTTGGGGGGGGAACTGGCTGTCGCTGTCACTATGTCTCTGACTTGGGGGGGGCTGGCTGTCGCTGTCACTATGTCTCTAACTTAGGGGGGGCTGGCTGTTTCTGTCACTGTCTTTGACTTGGGGGGGCTGGCTGTCACTATGTCTCTGACTTGAGGGGGCTGGCTGTCACTGTCACTATGTCTCTGACTTGGGGGGGCTGGCTGTCGCTGTCACTATGTCTCTGACTTGGGGGGGCTGGCTGTCACTGTCACTATGTCTCTGACTTGGGGGGGCTGGCTGTCGCTGTCACTATGTCTCTGACTTGGGGGGGCTGGCTGTCACTGTCACTATGTCTCTGACTTGGGGGGGGCTGGCTGTCGCTGTCACTATGTCTCTGACTTGGGGGGGGCTGGCTGTCGCTGTCACTATGTCTCTAACTTAGGGGGGGCTGGCTGTTTCTGTCACTGTCTTTGACTTGGGGGGGCTGGCTGTCACTATGTCTCTGACTTGAGGGGGCTGGCTGTCACTGTCACTATGTCTCTGACTTGGGGGGGCTGGCTGTCGCTGTCACTATGTCTCTGACTTGGGGGGGGCTGGCTGTCACTGTCACTATGTCTCTGACTTGGGGGGGCTGGCTGTCGCTGTCACTATGTCTCTGACTTGGGGGGGCTGGCTGTCACTGTCACTATGTCTCTGACTTGGGGGGGGCTGGCTGTCGCTGTCACTATGTCTCTGACTTGGGGAGGGGGCTGGCTGTCACTGTCACTATGTCTCTGACTTGGGGGGGGCTGGCTGTCGCTGTCACTATGTCTCTGACTTAGGGGGGGGCTGGCTGTCGCTGTCACTATGTCTCTGACTTGGGGGGGGGCTGGCTGTCACTATGTCTATGACTTGGGGGGGCTGGCTGTCGCTGTCACTATGTCTATGACTTGGGGGGGGGGCTGGCTGTCACTGTCACTATGTCTCTGACTTGGGGGGGGTCTGGCTGTCGCTGTCACTATATCTCTGACTTGGGAGGGGCTGGCTGTCACTTTGTCTCTGACTTGGGGGGGGGCTGGCTGTCGCTGACACTATGTCTCTGACTTGGGAGGGGCTGGCTGTCGCTGTCACTATGTCTCTGACTTAGGGGGGGGCTGGCTGTCACTGTCACTATGTCTCTGACTTGGGGGGGGCTGGCTGTCACTATGTCTCTGACTTGGGGGGGGGGGGGGGCTGGCTGTCACTGTCACTGACTTGGGGGGGGAACTGGCTGTCGCTGTCACTATGTCTCTGACTTGGGGGGGGCTGGCTGTCGCTGTCACTATGTCTCTAACTTAGGGGGGGCTGGCTGTTTCTGTCACTGTCTTTGACTTGGGGGGGCTGGCTGTCACTATGTCTCTGACTTGAGGGGGCTGGCTGTCACTGTCACTATGTCTCTGACTTGGGGGGGCTGGCTGTCGCTGTCACTATGTCTCTGACTTGGGGGGGCTGGCTGTCACTGTCACTATGTCTCTGACTTGGGGGGGCTGGCTGTCGCTGTCACTATGTCTCTGACTTGGGGGGGCTGGCTGTCACTGTCACTATGTCTCTGACTTGGGGGGGGCTGGCTGTCGCTGTCACTATGTCTCTGACTTAGGGGGGGGCTGGCTGTCGCTGTCACTGAGTCTCTGACTGGGGGGGCTGGCTGTTGCTGCGTCTCTCACTGGTGGGGGGCTGGCTGTGTCTCTCCCTGGGGGGGGTGTGTCTGGCTGGCAATTGTGTGTGTATCAGTACATTGTGTGAAGTCTGGACCTATATATATATATATATATATATATATATATATATATATATATATATATATATATATTCATTAGTGTGTGTGTGTGGGGCCATGTATATATTAGTGTGTGTGGGGCCATGTATATATTAGTGTGTTTGTGCGCGCAGTATTTTAATATAATATGTGAGGGAAGGGAGGATCTTAATATAGTGTGGGAGGTAGGCTATTTAATGGTGGAGTGTAGGTGGGGGCTAACTATTTAAGTTGAGGTGAAGGAATCTTTAATTTCATGCTTGGATGGTTTAGGGCTATCAATTGAATATGGTGCTGATTTTGGGGTGGAGGGCTATTTATTAAATGTGAATATAAATTATTTATTGCTGGCCATGGTTGTGGAAAATGGCTATATTTATTAAACTTTAATGCTATTTAATTTATTGCTTAGACTGCAGGGAGGGAAATATGTTTTGAGTAAATGGGTATATTGTTAATTTAATGTTGGGGCTGGTTGAAGGGAAATAGGTATACTTATTAAATGTGAATATTATTATTGTGGGGACTGGAGGGAGGCCTAATTATAAAACGTGAGTTGGAGTTTTCTAAATCTCATGTACCCCATTTTTTTCAGAATTGGGGATCTAATATTCCAGGATAAAGACAAGAAAGAACTGAGCTAAAGAAACCAGCTGCTACAAGCGGTGAAAGTGACCAAGACAGGTAGGAGAGAGCAGGACAGTCTGCCAACTGTCCTGAATCTGGTGGGGCAGTCCTGAATTTGGGTGACTGTCTCACTTAGTCAGGATTTGGTTTAACTGCAAGGACAGTTGGGAGGTATGTCCCGCTTCACAACGTACTGCTTGTGAAGGCAAAGCTGTGTGCTTCTAACAGTAGTGCACACAGTATTGCCTGTGTATTTGTCTAAATTGATAACCATGTTACATAATAGGGGCCCAGCTGTTTTAAATACCCTGGGCCCCCTGAGCCTTAATGCAGCATGTTAGGGGAAGGGAACTGATAGCTGCTCTCAGTTCCCGGACAGGACACAGCCTGCAGAGGAAGCCTAGGAGCTCCAAGTATCACAAGATTTGGTTATCTTGTGAGACAAAGAGCTTCCCTGCTCATTCTACAGGAAGTTCCCACCCTGATGGATGTCAGCAGCACCAGAAGCATCCATAGTGGGCTGGGGATGGCGTGATGTGACTGGGAGGGCGTGATAAATGTAATGTTTTATTATAATATATGTATCAATGCCACATGTTGGCCACACCCAAAACACAATGTGGGCACGCCCTTTGCGGTGGCGCACGGTACATTTTATGCTGGGACTGAGGTAGGCCTGTGTACTTTAAATGCCAGGGCTGATTTTTAGTCCCAGTCCGGCCCTGCTCCTCTGTGTCCTAGTGTTGCATCCGCATATTCAGTCACTTTTGAATAACTACGCCATTATATATGTAATGTCTAATAGTGTAGCCTGTCACACTTACAGGCAAACAGTTTTAGCCTTTGCCATTTGTCTAGGTTGTCTTTTGATTAATCTGTATTCCCCCAGCCACAGGGCCACCATCAGGGGGGTACAGGGGGTACTGTTGTACCGGGCCCGGGCTCACCAGGGAGCCCAGCGGCAGTGCAACAAATACTTACCAGGGGGCCCGCTGTCTTCCAGTCTCCGTTGGTCTCTACTGTGCCTCCGCTGGTCTACGCTGCTGTCTTCAGCCTGGCTGTCAGCGTGACAGCCAGGTTGCAGAATGCGATCGCAGGGGTGGAGGAATCATTCCCCTGTGATCAAGTGATCTGTCTGTGACAGCCAGACAGATGCTAATCATGATCGCAGGGGAATCATTGCTCCTCCCCTGCGATCATGTGATGTTCCCTTCTCACTGTGTGGTGTGACCTCACGTCCCACCACTGTTCCCGCCGCCACAGAAGAAGAGGGAGCAGCGAGCAGCAGCTGCAACATCTCAAACTGTAAGTATAATTTAAAGTTGTTTTTTTTTCAGGTTTTTCTGTTTGGGGGGGGGGGGGCGCTCATCGGGGAGGGGGGGCCCAGGCCCGCGTCATTTGTGCTGGGCCCCATGATATCAGATGGCGGCCCTGCCCAGCCATACCTTCCACCATTCTCACTTAAAAATTAGGTGAAATTAGGCCAACCCCCTGATCCATGGAGGGAACGGCTCACTGTGCCCATAAAACACCCTGACCATGCCCGTTTTGTTCATGGCAAAACAGTACCACAAAAATTGGTATCATTGGATTGTATGGTCTGTACAAATAGGTTAAAATGAAGTTGCAATTATTTTTACTGATCTTACATTTCATTGAACATTAGACACCCCTATATAGAGAGATCAGGTTTTCTGTACCACAGATTGCTGGCAAAAGGGCGGGAGGGCAATAGCCCCAAAGACCATTCTTGTTTTTACATTTGAGCACATTGCTGAGTCACAGATGGGTCCTTCTTCAGTGCTCCACCTAGTTAAAGCAGCAGTGCGACCTTTGGGGCCATAATGAGGTGAATAGTGAAATGTGTGTGTCTCCTGGACAGTAGGCAAGTATGGCACAAACACTTTATATGTGACTGTTTACTGGATGTCATTGGCCCATCTGAACCATCATATAACAAATCTCACTACAAGACTTCAGTACAGGAAGTAGGAAGAATTACTAGTGAACAGGATGAGCTACGGAATCATTATGGCTATTTACCTCTGCATTGCTTCCCATAATAGCTTATTATTGTAAACATACAGCATAGTTGGTGCTGCTGTATGGGTCACTTACATCTGCTTGCTTACCAGCCCTCCCTTGCTCTGTACTGTTATGTTAGTGTATACGGCTTGGGCACATTGACTGACCTGTGTACAGGGAGAGGATACAGATTTCTGACAGGAAGTCATTACTCCCTTACTGGATATTTGTGCATCAGTCACAATCTGTGGACTGTATAACTAGTTTAAATGAGCTAAATTTAATTTGAGAACATTAAAATGAATTATGTATTATATATGTGTAGTCAGAGAGACATACTGTTGCATTAAATTCACAGGCTGTTGTTGTGACTATAACTTTCATGAGTCCTTGAAAAGGGAAGTGCAGCTTGATGATAAAAACTTTTTAAAAAAGTGCTATAATCTTACTGGGGCTGAGAGTGAGTGAGTACTACACCAGTTTGTGTAACGTATCTTGTGTGAAATTGCTTTTTGCATACTCAGAATACTGGTTTCAAGCATATGCATCCATGCAGTTTTGCATGATTCCACCTGCTTGCACCTTGAGAGGCCAGGTTGGGGGGACATTCTAACATAGGCGGAGTACAGTAAGGATGCACATGTACCTGAAAAGGTCGTATTATTTGCTGATCTACAATCTATGATGTGATGTCACAAGATCTCTTTTACTAATACAGAAATTACGTATATTCCGGACCAAAAATACGCAAAATTTATTTTGAACATGGTTGTCTAGCCAGGAAATTAACAAAACATTGTTGGCCCCAATACTGGACCCCCAGGATTTCATTGTCAGGGGGTTGTCCAGTGACAGCAGTTTCAATCCTCTGAATGCACTTCCAGTGATGGTAAACCTCACAGTTTTGCACACACTTGGTTAGTTACAGCACTGCTTCCTTGTACTTTAAATAAACTGCAGGTCCCCTGCGGTGTTTGGCTCCAATTAGTCTGAGTGTTCATGGTGCTAAAAAATGGGATTACCCTGATATCTGAGTATCTTGAGCCACCATCCAAATTTTTCCGGCTACAGTCTTTTTGGGTGATCTCAAGTTCTAGATCAATGTGGCTAAGTTCTGTGCCAGCAGTTGGCGACTACGTTTCAGTCAACTGGGTACCCTGGTGACAGTATTTCTTTAACAGGACATGTTAAAGCATCTAGTACATACTTGCCAACCTTATGTTGGCCGGGTCCGGGAGATCCTGGAGGGCAGGAGGGGTGTATGAGCGGAGGGGGCGGGGCATCGAGATTTGCATCATTTTGGCTCCGCCCCAGTGATGTAATGCCTGTTTTGGGTCTTAAAAAGACCCCAAACAAGCATTACATCACTGGGGGCAGGGCCCCCTTCCGCCCATACATTCTGGCTAGAATTTTATTGAGGTGGGCAGATGGGCCAGATGTGGGAGAATCGCTAGCTCTCCCGGGATATCGGGAGACCTACCCAAAATTCAAGAGTCTCCCGGACATTGCGGGAGAGTTGGCATGTATGATCTAGTAGTGCATAAGAACCTAGCTGGTGGCATTTAAGAACTGGGTAACATTAGACAGTAATACACCTATTCCAATATACAACATGTACAGGATATACAGCTCCAGGTAAAAAGCACTGGAGAGAGGACGACAAGCTGGTTTAACTTTTATTTTCAAGTACCCTCAGGGAAAAAATTTAATGCCCAGATCACAAAACTCCCTTCCTATTTCAAAGCCAGACAAGGACCTTACATGTGCTTATGAGAGTCATCAGCAAACCTAAACTTCCATTGTGCCCAATCAAATTTGATCAGATATGGATTTATTAGTTCAGATGGCATAATGTTTACATAGAAAAGAAGAATCTACTGATGCACTTTTCAGTAAATATGGTGTACAAAAATACATCAACTAGAGTGCTTGTGAGCGAACAGTCTCCAGTGAGCTGATCATTGTGTTTGTGTTAGCAGCAAATAATTCAGGACATTGTCAAGGTGTGTTGAAGTTAAAGATAGAGATGGTCACTGACCCCCGTGTTTTGGTTTTGGATCTGGATTACCTTCGTGTTTTGGTTTTGGTTTGCAATTTTTTTTAAATTCCTATTTTTGGGCTAAAATAACATAATTTAGGTATTATTTTGTACCTACATTATTAATAACCTCACTAACACTAATTTCCAGTCATTTTCATTCAATTTTGACCACCTCATAGGTCACAATATTATTTTCATACACTTTCAAACAAAGATTGCAGCAGTTCTTGCCAGTGATAAGAAAAAGACCATTGTCATGCCTGGGCATAAGACCAAAAATCCACCTCTTAAGTGTGGAATTATTTTTACACAAATACTGACAATATTTGTCTAGCCATTTGTAGCGTTTTAAAGCCACACTTAGAAGAGGTAGGGACCTTAACCATCTAGGATCCTCATTCATGTTACGGCATTTGAAGTGAGTTCATGGAAAGCTGTTGGGAAAATCAGAAACTTATGTTAAAAAAATAACAAGTAGTCCAGCATCATCTACCTCCTTTCTCTCATCTACCTCCTTTCTCTCATCTACATCCCAGCACCTGCAATCTACACCCCCAACACTTTCATCATCAATATCCCCAGAAGCAACAATTGACTGTTAAACAATCGTTTCCAAGAGGAAGCAAGTATGAAAGCTGTCACCCAGTCGAAAAAAAAGAGGATCACAGACGCCATGGGGACTATGTTATTATTAGATCTGCGTCCAATGTCCACTATTAATGCAGCTGGTTTTAGACAGTTACTTGGGGTCTTCTGTCCCTATAACCAAATTCCATCACGACACCATTTAACTAGAAAAGCTATTCCTCACCTCTACCAGAAGGTTCTTAACAATGTAATTACTGGGCTACAAAATGCCATGCTACCCACTGTACACTTAACCACAGATATGGGGACAAGCAGAACTGGGCAAACTAAAGATTATATGACTGTGACAGCCCACTGGGTTAGTGATTCAACTTCACCAGCAGGGACAGCAGCAGCATGTACACAAGTACGTCACATTTTTCTGAACTCTGTGTATCAGCAGCTTCAGTAAGAGGCATACAGCTGACAATCTGTTACAAAAAGTAAGGGATGTCATTGCAACATGGCTAATCCTGCTTGGACTCTCCTGAGGATATGTCATTTCTGATAACGACACCAATATTGTACAAGCATTAAAGCGGGGGGGAATTCCATCACATTTCCTGTTTTGCTCACACAATCAACTTGGTGTTACTGAACTTTTAAAAAATGACAATGATATGCAGGAGATGCTGTTTGTGTCCCGAAAAATGTAGGGTCATTTTCGGGATTCTGCAACAGCATGTAGGAGAATGCAGCAGATGCAAGAAGACTAGCATTTGAGGGGAATGTACTTTAGTCCAGTGACGTAGTCACCTGTGAAGAGAGAGCAGACACGGTTAGCTTGAGTCAAGTTATTGCCTTAATTATACATTTTGAGAAGGAGCTACAGAAACATAACGGATGAAATAAAACAAAGAAAATCTGCTAACTATATTGTAATTGTAGATTAAGTACTTAATTCGCTTCGTCGGGATCCAAGAGCTATCAACATCTAGTAATGACGTCTACTCCTTCAGTTTCTCTGGCAACTGCTTGTTGGAAAAAAAGTAGCTTTCCCAAGACACCCAGTGGTGATGCAGATGACTCAGCACAACATTTTGATATTTGCTCTGCTCTAAAAGAATTGCCCAAAAATCGTGACAGCTCTGCCATAAAATGAACTACTAATTCCATTCGGAAGGCCATTATCGACAACTACATCATAGTAAACAGACTTCTATGATGGTGGATTCCAGCGGGGATGAATTAGTATTGTTTGAGGAAGATTAGCACTGAACCCTGCCACCTCTCCTGTTTCTGAGTGAGCTATGGTACAATAAAATGTAACTGCAACATTAGACCAAGCCAGGCAGGCCTATAATTTCTATTTCAGCAATTACAATTAGCAATTGAGCAATGGAGCTCTTCTCTTTGGGTGTTACCTATATAACGCAGTAGAATTTGCCTTTCTACAGACAAGCCTGCTTGTCTTCCTCTTCATTAGTGACTCTTAGCAATTGAGCACTTGTCTTTGGGTGTATATTAAACCCAAACCTTATTAGTGCAAATTAAGAAAAATACAGTGTAATCCCTGCTAGGCCCTCCACCATCCTTTGCATGTTAATAGTAGGATTGGTTGGAGTTATGGGCAAATTCACACATTTTTTGGTAAAATCTTTCAAACCAGCCCAGATGTCAAACTGTTGTGGTCTGTCACCTGCGTCATCCCTGCTTCTGTTTGGAAAGTGCAATTTGGTGCCAAAACCTCGTGCCAGAACTGGTGCCACACTGCTGCCACTGGTGCAGGACTTACACAAACAACCTCATCAGTGCCCTCGTCGTCTACACAAATCTCCCCCTCATCCTCTTCTAATTCCAAAGTGTCATCCTCACTTGGTGTATCACCGGCTACACTCGGGCTGTTCAGGCACACATCAGCAGAAATGCCGAAAGGGCCCTTCTTTATGGGTACACTATCAGAATGGTCACAATTACACATGCCACTCGTGGATGGACTCTCCTCAGGGATTGGTGTCATTTTTAATTCTGAGCATACATTTTCCTCTAATGCCTTACTGTTTTCTTGCAGCTTGGCTTTCGCACGTAACAGTAGTTGTGCACCACTTTTGGACTCCAAATTACTTGGTCTTGCTTGGTCACGATCGACCCTACAAGAAGAAGGCTCAGTAACATTTTTAGATCTCGCACTAATAGAGAAAGGCGAAGGCCTCATTCTTTCTTTGCCACTGCGTGTGTAGAATGGCATTGTTGGCAAAAAACATTTTCTCGCCAGTTAACTTTTCATCAGTTACAGCTTTTTCTCTTCCACAAGGTAAAAGGTTTTTTTTTTATGTGTTTTTTTTCCCTGACTTAAAAAGACTATGTACTTTTACATAGGCTTTACCAGATGATGTACAGGGAAGACTACCATCAGGACTGGTGCCAGCAGCTGCTTGCTGATCCTGCTCATATGTGGACTGCTGTGAAATCCATTTTATTGAGACCCCGAACACTTGTAATGCAAATTCAGAAAGATATAGTGCTGGTATATAATAATTTCAGCACCAGAAAACTTGTTTTTTTTAGAACTGGGGAATATCTGACACCCCAAACAGTTTATAATGTTTTCAAAAATGCCTCCTCTATACTCCTCTCTTCCTGCTGTAATAACTGCTCTCTTCCTGCTGTAATAATAACTGTTTTCTCACTGCTCTAATGCTGCGACCTAACCCTTCTCTCTCCCTCTGTCAAATGGCAATGGATTGCTGTGGAGGCAGATATTTATGCATTTGAAACATCGCGAGAACCGAGCGCCGAGATCCGACGATGTCACGATAACGTTTTTCCTCGGCTCGGTACTCGGATACCTGAAGTTCGGGCGGGTTCGGTTCTCGGGGAACCGAGCCTGCCCATCTCTAGTTAATATGCACATATTAATCAATGTCATTAATTAACGGACTAGTTTAAATATGATAGTAAACAGAATTTTGAAGTGATGTGTTTACCTTATATGACATTTCTGTAACAGACCACAGCTGCACAAAAAGTGTCTACTCAGCATGCAAGAAATTTATACACATGCATTATACATAAATTATACTCTGTCTCTCGGTAGCTCTCGGCTTATGAACAACGTACAGAAAATTCTGAGTCAATAATATTGTTATACCTTTATTTTCTAAGTTGCTACTGTTACTGTCCTAGAGCTTTACTACACATTACAATCTCTAAAAGTTTTTGTAACCTATTGTCCATTAACAGCTTCTCATTATTGTTGCAATTTACCAGAACAGAAAAAAGAAGTGAATTTACTTTGCAGTGCATCTATGACAAGGCCTATGCAAGGTAGTATTAACTATAGGAAGAATAAGTAGCAAGCTTTACAATTTTGCAACGTTTAAGCTTTTGCAACTAAAGCCTTTTAGTTTCATATTTTTGCAATTTTCAACAACATTTAAAAAAAAACACCAACTCCTGATAGAACCTTAGTATAATTATGTGTTATTTAAGACCTTAATGAGGGTGCAATGAGCAGCACACACAGAGAAGTAACATTTAATGAGGGGGCAGTTTGTGTATTGACACCAGTGGACTTTTACCATTTAATAACCCTTGCCAACCTCAATCATCAGCGCACGTATCTTCAGATCCATTTCTTGTTGAATTCGGGAGTTCGCAGAGCTGAATTAGGAACATTATAAAACAAATGCCTTCCTTGATTAATCAGGCCCTCCGTGTGGATTGTACCATAACCGTTTTAAATCATGTTTAGTTATAAACACATTAAATTATTGGATTATGTATATAATTGTATTTTTTTTTTTTTTAAAATCTCCTGTGCAAGATGAATTATTATAAAAATAAGGCTCCCTACTCCCGTTGTTCTGTCCTCCCACCCTCACTGTTGTGGTTCAGGTGCCCCAATGCAAGCACAAAGGAACCTGACTGACTGGACTCAACATTTGGGGGCCTAATACTTGAATCTAGAGTTTGACTACATGACTGTTTAGACTTGCAGCTAATCTCTCTCTTGATACTTCTCTTACAGATGGAAGAGTTGCAGAACACGCAATAATTCTTGCACACAGACTTAAACAAATAAATTTGTGAAATGTTGTGAAATGTGTGATAATATTTGTTCCAAAGTATTTCTCTATTGTTTTCTCTATAAGTATAAAAAACGGAGAAATTATTATTCTGTCATCAATCACATAGAATAGGCTTGGTGCATAATTGTTTTAATAGGGTTTGGGTAGTAAAGTATTTTATTTCATTATTTAGATATTGCAGTTATTGGCTGAAGTAAGGGCACAGAGAACATTGCAGTACCTGTCATTATAATCAGTAATTAAGCTTTAGTTTCAAATATATTCTTACTGTAACTGCAATCGTATAACAAACATTACACTGGTTTGAAATATAATAACAGCACAAAAAAAATAAATCTCTAATCTCTTATTACAATGTTGTGATTAATTCCTGCACCATGCTTCAGAGGAAATATACAGCGACGCAGAGAGGGGGGCTGTGAAGTGGGAGGAGTCACCACTCGGAAATGGTCATGCACCCCAAGAAGTTGCTTTCATGGGGCCCAAAATTCCTCTTGGCTGCCCCGTGTCTTGTTCCCCTTGAAATGAATGGAAACAATGCTTAATTGTATGGGATCTTGTAATTTGTGTCCTTCTCTTTTAAAAATTACTTGTTGATTCAATAATGCTTATCTTCTTTCAATATAAATCATATAATAAACTTTAATAAAGAGAGTAATACAAATAAATACATTAAACAGCGAACATTTATTGTTATATGAATATGATAAATGAAGACTATGTATTCCTTGTAATAAAATTTGACAATTTTGGGAAATTAATTTGGTGAGCCCTATAGAGGAGAAAAAAGTGCTCCCTTCTTCATCACACTGTATCCCCCTTCATCACGCTGCACACCCTCTTTCATCAAACTGTGCCCTCCTCCATCATCACATTGTGCCCACTCCATCATCACACTATAGCCCCTTCATTACACTGTACCCCCTCCAACATCACATTGTGCCCCCTCCAACATCACACTGCGCCCTCCTTCATCATCACATTGTGCCCACTCCATCATCACACTATAGCCCCTTCATTACACTGTACCCCCTCCAACATCACATTGTACCCCCTCCAACATCACACTGTGCCCCCTCCATCATCACATTGTGCCCACTCCATCATCACACTGCGCCCTCCTCCATCATCACATTGTGCCCCCTCCAACATCACACTGCGCCCTCCTCCATCATCACATTGTGCCCACTCCATCATCACACTATAGCCCCTTCATTACACTGTACCCCCTCCAACATCACATTGTGCCCCCTCCAACATCACACTGTGCCCACTCCATCATCACATTATAGCCCCTTCGTCACACTGTATCCCCCTTCGTTACACTTTGCCCTCTGTCACACTGTGCCCCCTCCAACATCACACTGTGCTCCCCTTCATCATCACAACATATCCCCCTTCATCATCACACTCTGCCCATTTATCATCACACTGTGCCCTCTTCATCACATTGTAATCCCCCTTCATCATCAAACTGTGCCCATTCATCACACTGTGCGATGTCACTTTCATTCCACAGTGCCTTCCTTCATCACCCTGTGCCCTCTCCCACCCTGTGCCGTGGTGATCTGGCTCCCTCCCTGCTGTGCTCCCACTTATTGTCGAGCGTGACGTCATCACACCCAACTTTTTCAGTGAGAGGAGCCACGACAGACAAGAATGGAAGAAAGAAAACAGAAAAGAACAAAAAAAAAAAGAGAAGAAAACAATAAAGAGATAAGTGAAGGGGGACAAAGAGCAGCATAATGGAGGGCACAAAGTGTGATACAGGCAGTGTCGGAGTGGGGCATGAAGGGCCCACCGGGGGAATGCAATGATAGGGGCTCCCTGCAATAGTGCTGTTGAAGGGGAGTGATCAGCCACCAGAGAGGACCAAAGGTTTCTTTGAAAAGTAGAAACAGGAGCAAATTGGACATGACTGATATTAAACATGCATTTGCCTGCATGGATATTCTCGAAGAGAGGTGCAATTGGAGTATGCTGATTTTAAGAATGACACATATTAAACTTGATCTCATCTATTTATGTGCACAAGTATGGTGGCATTATTTTATTTAATTAGCTTGTTGTGGGTACATACCAAAGTGATAAATCAGGGAAATCTGCTGTTCTTTGTAACCCTGCACAATGTATTTTTTCTAACTAGTTCAAAATGATCATTACATATCATTAAGCTTAATTGAAATAATATCCGCACTAATCTGGACAGCCAAACAATAATAACTTGATTTCACAAATACCTAATTTAATGTTCCTCTTTCTCAACTCACAGATGGAGTAGATCTTATTAACAATTTCTAGTTCCCTCACATGTCTCTCTCCAACCCCATCCCTTTCCGTTGTCCCTGCAGCACTAACATTAAGGCTCCAATGAGCTTCTCTTCTTCTATGCTCTACTGCTCATCAGTTACACCCCCCGGCTCCTCTTCACTGACAGTGTCACAATGTCATTAGTTGATATCTGCAACACTTACAGATTCAGGTAGCCGGCAGTGGCGGATCCAGGGGGGGGCGATCGGGGCGATCGCCCCCCCCCCCCCCTAGCAGACACTTGCTGCCGACGGCTGCACAGTATGTGCAGGTCCGTCCCGCCGTGACAGGCAGGGACAGTGTGCTGCCCGGCTGCTCTGATTGACACGTCGGCAGCCTAAGATGTTAGAAAGGGGCGGGGCCTAAATCGCCCCCCCCCCCCCCTAAATCGCCCCAGGTACTGTAGATTTCTAGATCCGCCCCTGGTAGCCGGTTGTCTCTCAGCATTGTTGCTAGATTGGACGGTCTGGGCCATACCTCCAACATACTCCTATACTCCCTATGTAACGCCCTGGAGGAATGGAGTGACTACAATGTAAGGACTGACTTCTTTTTCTTCGATGCTGTTCTTCCTCCTTCCTCACAGTTTAGATTCGGTTGGTATGAGAACGAATATGGGTGACAGAGGGGCAATGGTACTGGTAGGACTTACTCTCTCGCAACTCAATAATCAACAGCAAGAACCTTTAACTTTTTATTTCTAGATTAAATAGGTTAAGGCAACTTACAAATAATACAATTGATATACATGGGATAGACAATGCATTTAGCATAGATACTTAAAAATTAGGTAAACATTCACTGCAATAAACAGATAGCCTAGCAATCAAACCAGATAAAAATAAGGTTTCCCACAAAATCTCAGACTTTTACTTGAAATTAAGGTGAAGTAAATCGGTCTTTAATTCTGTTAACAAATGGATGAAATTAAGCCGTTTCTGTAAAGAACTGATTATTACTATTTATTTATATAGCGCCACTAATTCCGCAGCGCTGTACAGAGAACTCATTCACATTAGTCCCTACCCCTTTGGAGCTTACAGTCTAAATTCCCTCACACACACACACACACACACACACACACACAGGCAGACAGACAGACAGACAGACCGACACAGACAGACAGACACACAGACAAGGGTCAATTTTGTTAGCAGCCAATTAATCTATCAGTATGTTTTTGGAGTGTGGGAGGAAACCGGAGCACCCGGAGGAAACCCACGCAAACACAGGGAGAACATACAAACTCCTCACAGATAATTGCTCCTTTATCAGCACAATAGTTGTACAGATTAATACTCTGTATTTGCCAGCCATAGTATTGTAATATAATAGTCTAGTGATAGGACAAATAACATTCCAGGGCTGGCTGGGATCTGTAGGTCCACAGAACTGAACTATATCCAATAGTCACAAGGTTTCCATAACAAAATGACTGTTTCTGTGATTAAGTGGTACTCCAATGCAGGCTGAGACTCGCAATCCTACTAATCCAAATAAAGTTCTGACAGATCATTCAGTCTCTGCACCAAACAAAATGTCTGCCCCTTGATGCTGCTTTCGCTGTCACAAAATGTTGGTGGTGAACAAACATAATTCCTTTAACTGATGAGTAGTCTTAATTACAGTTCTGGAACAATGATATCTTCCTGCTAGTGAGGTAATTTCACTAATTTCACTTGTGATGTATTACAAAAACTTTTATCACTAGGTGCTTGTATATCCTGAACCTGGCTGTGACTTGTAGTGCCACTCTGTTGCACGGATTCTATCATTGTGTGACTCCCTCTCTCAGTTCCTCTGACTACTAATACAAGTGTTCCACATACATTCTGAGGATTTATACTTAGAGCTGTACTCTTGTTACTCATTACTGTTATGCCTCAAACAGTACAAAGTCCCACTCTTATAGGGTATAGTTTATAGACTCACCCCAGCACAATGGGCTGCTGCGTTGTCTGTCAGGAAAACTTGTCAGTATAGCTGCTATTAATCTCCAACCAGTCTTTCGCTGGTCTGTCTTCTGTTTCAGTTTACTTTACATAACACCTCACATCACACTTCTTCTTTTCTCTACACAGAAGTTTCTTGCACCAACACACACCCCAAATCTCGGGGGATTTTGGCTGTAATCTCACTCAGTCTGTTCCTCCTTGACTGACAGCTGCGTGAACCAATGAACAGCAGAAGCAGGGAAACTCCTAGGTCCTCTGCTTCCTGAGCTTGCACAGATCTTTTCTAAAGGGACCATACACATATATCAAACTCTGGGGCACTACACCTACTCCATCAAAATAGCTTAATTCTTCCCCCTCAATAATCCATTCATGAATATTTTCACAACAAGTGCCATTTTACGCATTACCTAAGCTACATATACAGCAAGGTCATGGTCACTCAGCTGGTGGATCTGCCATTTAGATATAGAAGCTGTCAGGCTATGTGGCTGCTATGTGTCTTAAGTATTGCTCAGTCAGTAATAATTACAGCAGGGGCAGGCAACCTTTTTCTATTGGCGTGCCAGCTAAAATCAAGTCAAGCCCAGCTGTGCCAGGTGTGTGTACATGTGCCTCCAGGGTTTAG
The DNA here is from genome assembly GCF_038048845.1 of Mixophyes fleayi. Lineage (NCBI taxonomy): Eukaryota > Metazoa > Chordata > Amphibia > Anura > Limnodynastidae > Mixophyes > Mixophyes fleayi. The sequence goes on from NC_134409.1 coordinate 32,378,309, forward strand.
TAAAAAGCGCCCCCTTGTTTTAAGTAAACCCTGCACCCCAGTGAATACAGGAGGGAGGGGTTACCTAGAGGTCAAGTTAGGTATTTGTGAAAAGTGACACAAACTGGTTGCTGTGGTGATAACCCAGCCAACCCTGTGAGAAACTCAGTGAGAAGGAGGAGGGGCTGTCAGCAAGAGAGACACAGACAGAGACAGGTCCAGCAGGGCTGGTCCCCCGGGATTGCCCAGGAGCGGGTGAGTGGTGGCTGTTGCCTAGAGACAATCATTACTAGAGATGGTCACTGACCCCAGTGTTTTGGTTTTGGATCTGGATTACCTTCGTGTTTTGGCAAAACCGCCCTTGCGTGTTTTGGTTTTGTTTGATTTTGCTTTTCAATTTGTTAAAAAATTTAATTTAATTTTTTAGGGCTAAAATAACATAATTTAGTGCTCCACCCGTTTCTTGGATAAGTGAGGTAATTCTACAGCTAATAAATGTCAACGAGCGAATACTATTTCTGCAGGCAGAAAATAGTTTCTTGAGGAGGGAATATGACACCCCAAACAGTTGGTAATGTTTGCAAAAATGCCTCCTCTATCCTCCTGTAATAAGTGCTGTAATAACTGTTCTCTCCCTGCTCTAATGCTGCGACCTAACCCTGCTCTCTCCCTCTGTCAAATGGCGCTGAATTGCTGTGGAGGCGGATATTTATGCATTTCAAACATCGCGAGAACTGAGATCCGACAACGTCACAATGACGTTTTGCCTCGATTTCGACGCTCGGCTCGGTACTCGAATACCTCAAGTTCAGGCGGGTTCGGTTCCCGGGAAACCGAGCCCGTCCTAGTTAAAGATGTGTTTTACAGCAAATATTACAAGCAGCTTCTAACATCGCAGCAACGGACATCCCAGACAACTGTCAGTTTCTAGTTTCCCATCTTCTATATCTTTTTTTAAACTTTATTGACAATTTAACAAAACTGCAAACCACATACAGTACAGTAGTTGTCGCAATAAGAATACGGTTAAACATTATTCTGCCATTAAAACCATACTTGCCAACTTTATTAAGTGGGCATGATGGGGGTGGGGCTACAAAATTTGTGTCATTTTGGCCCCGCCATGTGACGTAATGACGCAAACGCGCCATTTGACAGTGGGGGGGCCAAACGCCGCGATTCACCGAGAATCGCGGCGTTTTGGACCTAATTCTGCCCACTTCACTAGGAAGTGGGCAGAATTCTGCCACACTCTCCCGGGAGTCTGTGAGACTCTCGCAAAATGCGGTATTCTCCTGGACATTCCGGGAGAGTTGGCAAGTATGATTAAAACGAGGTAAAAAATATTACTATTCTGCACAGTGTATATTATCTGACAGACAAGTGTGAAAAACTATCAGAGTTGATTCACCACTTGCCGTGTTTTTGGTCAAAGAAATACATAACTGTAAGGTTTGTAGCTCTGATCTTCAAGGACTCGGTACCCTCCAGGGAATACCGTAAAGTCTTTATATCAGCCAGAAAACCCTCTTCCTTCCTGAGCTTTTGTGACCCGACATCTGCTTTGGTATTTTTCATAAATAGTTGTGTGATGAAAGGGACAAGTGAGTCAGAATGTTGACAATATATTTAACAAATAGAATATAGCCTGACAATTGTGACAAAGATGGTGTTTTGTATTGTATAGTTTATGTTATTATAGGCTGGCTAGTATTTTTTATAATCTGTAATATAGGTTATTTGACTTCATTCTGTTTTGGCTCATATAATGTTATGTCCATTTACCTTGCAAAAATGTATTGGCAAAATTATGTGATTATTCATTACTGAGGAGTTATCTTTAGTTATGTCTCTGTCAGTACAGTTACAATTGACATTTGTGGGCCAGATGGCAACGTTTTTGAAGGGCCCCCCACATACCACCCAATAGTAATAAACTCACATATAGACATGGGGCTTTGACAGGGATGGGGGGCCCTCATCAGCTGCGGGTCCCATAGTAGCTGCACCCCCCTGCTGCTATGAAAGTTATGCTTTTGTGTACTCGAATAACAAACACCTCCAAGTAGTCAAACAATCTACTTTTTTGTTACTGTGACAATAGCAAATAAACTTAGTTACCTGAGTATCTGGCGACTGGATCCCCAAGGCTGGTAGCTGGATGGACCTGAAGACTGACAGTCACAATGCCTCGGTGTGTTCTGATGATGAACTAGATATAGCATTGAGGTTATCCAGAAAACAGTCCTTAATTAAGCCAGTTCTGTACACAGGTGGACAAATATATAATAAAGTGCCAAAAGGTTAGAAAGTCACTAAATCCAAAAGTTAAGCCGGGTCGGTACACAGGGAAACAATATGGTGTACACAGGGGTCCAATGGGTTAATACAGATAGCAGAATCCAAGGTCAAGATGGATGAGCACACAGATAAACAAGTAATATAGGCAGGGTACCGAGGGAGTAATACAGTCACGAAGTCCAGAAGTCAAAGCCGGGTCAGTAGACTGAGAGGTTAGCCAGAAAATAAGTTCAAGGAGCAAGGAAGCGTTAAACACAATTACATACCAATCTTTTTAATAGAGAGGAGTCCCTTTTATAATTCTTGTCAGATGCAGATTGACACGCTCAAAACGGAGTGTGCAGAATCAGCAGCAAGGAGATATGGATTGTTGACACTGCCAGAGACAATGAGCCACCCCAGCAAAGGCCCAGGAACTATACAAGTGGGCAAGCCGTGAGTACTGGCTTGCCCAAACAGGTAAGGTGCGACATGTCCAGAGTGAGGACGAACATGCCGTCGCGATAACCGCGCTGCTTGTGACTGCTGTTGCTGATCGACTTCCAGGCGCCCCAGGCTTGGTGTGAAGTTGAAGGAAAAAAGTTTGTACTAATTTTGCAGCATAAGTTTGAACATTTTGGGTGATTCTGGGTAGAAGTATGCTCTGTCTAAACATTACTTGCCATACGCAGACACACATAACAGACTGCAGTATACGCACAATAAGAGCTCACATCAGAATGCATAAAACTTTTATTTCATCATAAATTAAATTAACAACTGTTAATAGTATAATAATTAAGAAAACTAATCAAATATAAGTTTTTAAATATATATTTTTTACACTATTTGCATAAAGATGACTTAAATGCATACAGTAAATACAATGATTTTAGAAAGTATACAGTTGCATACCGTTGTTCTGTGATACCTACTTGCACACATACGTGTCATTTTTAATTCAAAGACTATGTTGCATTGGTCACCACTATCATCCAGAATTTACACTTGCCCTGTAGCGGTTGTAAAAGATATGATTGAAAACAAGCGTACTTACGACAACCACGGGACTCGAATCAGCCGCATTAAAATTGAAACTCCTTTAATGTATTGGGTCTGTTAGTCCACCGCTTCCCTACCCTCCATTCCGCCTCTCACATTGTAGGGAGTTGTGTTACTTGTGTGCGGATATGAATTGCCTGTATTTGCGTTCATTGGCGTAATGTCTGTTCCTGGGCATACACAGTGCGGAATCACGCTAGGTACACTAGACAAACCGGGTTGGGTACAAAATTATGCCCATAGCAACTAATCATTTTCTGCCATTTTATAGACTCTGCTAGATAAATGAGAGAAGCTGATTAGTCATAATTGTCAACATTATGTTGGTTACGTCTGGGGGTTCCTGGAGAAGGGGTATGGTCGTAGGGGGCGGGGCTTCATGAATTGCGCCATTTGGCCCTGCCCCCAGTGACGGGATGCCTATTTTGGGTCTTTTTACAGCTGTAAAAATTCCCCCCTAAGGTTTGATACATCTCCCCTATATCCTGATTGCACTGATCTCAATTTTAAAAGCAAAAAAGTGATACTTTATAATACTCTGAATTTGGGTCTTTTTCATTTGCATATTATGAAAATAAAAAATAATAATGAAAATGTAATTAACTTTGCAGAGCTCAACATGTCACTACTAGTTTTTGTATAAGTGATTGCCCTTTTTAAAATATTAAAAATGATCTGACATATTAAACTTATCTGATAATTTTAACAGGACTATAACTCATCTAATGAGGTAGTAGTATATATGCCTACAGTATGTGTAATAGACTAGATCTATGTCTCCAATCACTTCTCTCAGCAGTGTTCCAGAGCCAGTGATCTAACTTAACTAACTGAGCTAAATGAACTAAATGAACTACTGAGTGAAATGAGTGAAATGAACTACTGAGTCAAATGAGTGAAATGAACTACTGAGTCAAATGAGTGAAATTAACTAATCTTTTGAACTAATCTTTTGTGTGAACTAATCTTCAAAATGAACTAGATTTCCCATCACTAGTATGAATCAGACTGTTGACGTGCTGGCTGCTGTATAGAATAAGAGCAAAGCAGGGCTGCCAAGAAGAATTCAGGGCCCGGGTACAACAAATTCATGGGGCCCCCCCTCATAGTCAAGTAAGCCCCAAAAAATTTTTACGCCGCCGTTGGGTGTATGGTCATACATTCAGGGGCGTAGCTAGCCAAACGGCGGTGCAAAAATTTTGGGAGGTGTGGTCATGCATTTGGGGGCGTGGCAAACGTGCCATTGGGCGTGGCTAACATAAAAACCACTAGGCTCTCAATTCGCCGGAGCGTCACATATGTTCAAGCACTCCTGACTTTCAGGACATCTACCACCACAGTGTAGATTACAAACAATGCAGTGTGTACACAAACAGTTCAGTCTTGGCCTACACCTTACATTGGGCACAACATTCACCAAAAATTGCCATTGTCCCTACTAGAATCACAACATTTCACACACTGTGCTGCTCTCTCCTACCTGTTCTTCTCACTTTCTCCACCTGTGGCTGCTGGTTTCTTTAGTTGTGGCTTGTCCGGATCAAGAAATGTTGAAGGACCTATTTTGAAAAAAAAAATGGCTACATTTAGAAAATTACAGCCAGCCCCGGCGTTAAATCAATAGCACCCACGATTAATAATTAGGCCTTCCTCCAGCCCCAACATTAAAATAATACTATTCACATTTAATAAATAAACCTATTTCACTTCCTGCAAACAGCCCCAGCAATACCTATTTCCCGCAACCATCACTGCCATTAAATAATTCATAGTCACATTTAATAAATAGACCTCATTCTCCCTAAACTCACCCCAAGATTCAATAGCCCCCAAACCACCCCATCTTAAATTAATAGTCCCTACTATTAAATTGCCTCACCATCATCCTACAAACAAAATAGCGCCTATTAATTAGCCGCCACCTACCTCACACACACTACATTGCAACAAGCCCCCTGTGCCATCACACACACAATACTGTGCCCCTTCATCACAACTACACTGTACCCCCTTATGCTCACACTGCGACCTCCATGCTGCTTTTCCCCCTTCTTTTTTACTTTGTGCCTCTCTCCCACTTTTTTTATTCCTCTGTTCCTCTCTCCCACTTTTTTTCCTCCTCTGTTCCTCTCTCCCACTTTTTTTTCCTCCTCTGTTCCTCTCTCCCACTTTTTTTTCCTCCTCTGTTCCTCTCTCCCACTTTTTTTTCCTCCTCTGTTCCTCTCTCCCACTTTTTTTCCCTCCTCTGTTCCTCTCTCCCCATTATCTTTCCTCTGTGACTCTCTCCCCCATTATCTTTCCTCTGTGACTCTCTCCCCCATTATCTTTCCTCTGGGCCTCTCTCCCCCATTATCTTTCCTCTGTGACTCTCTCCCCCATTATCTTTCCTCTGTGCCTCTCTCCCCCATTATATTTCCTCTGTGACTCTCTCCCTTCTTTATAGCACTGTCCCTTTCTGTTTTCCCCCTTGCCTCTCCGTTTCTTTGCTCACCTTATGTCAGCTTCTTTCTGTTCTTTTCTCTTCTGTCTTCTCTTCCCTCTTCTTTCTTCATGCTTGGTCCTCCTGGCTGCAGCGCTCCTCACTGACTGACGGGCGTGATTTGATGACGTCACGCCCGGCAGTCAGTATGAATGAAGCAGAGAGAAGGAGCGCAGCTGTCACGTGAGTATGTATTTTTTTATTTTTATTTCCTACAGCTCCCCCCACCAACGATCGAGGAGGACCCGTACCCCACTACCCCCCACGCCCCCGCGCGGAGGGGGGGGGGGAATCCGCAGGGCATGAAAAAAAAAAAAATAATAATTTTTTTAAATTAACAGTAAGGTTCCGGCCCGGGCCCCCTGGCATGGCCGGGCCCGGGTAAAATGTACCCGCTCCCCCCCCCTCTCGGCGGCCCTGGAGCAAAGTTAAGTACTGTCCTATTCAAACTAGGAGGAATTAGAACAGATCTGGGGGTAAATGTATCAATCTGCGGGTTCTTCAACACCCGCGTGTTCAGCCTCTTCCGCGATTAAATTTCAAGCGGCGCTGCATTGTAAAGGGTTAACTTCCCTTTACAATGCAGCGCCGCTTGACATTTAATCGCGGAAGAGGCTGAACACGCGGGTGTTGAAGAACCCGCAGATTGATACATTTACCCCCTGGACAGCTGAAACTGGATTATGGAGAGAAACTTGATGATTGGGGCATGTCTCCTCAGGACCCGCAAATACACATTAGGTATTCCAGGATATTCCCTGACAGTTCTGCGTCATAAATTAACAAAAAATACATAGCACAGAATAGTAAAAAAATAAACATTGTATTGTTTCAGCAGTGTTTATATTAACCTGCTGTGTTTATTTACATTAATTTTCTCGTGTTGCCTTTTAAACAGAGGAAAACAAAATGCTTGACATTTATGTTTCTAAGCAGAACATGCTGCACATTTTTACATTCTAATACTTTTAATTTATATAACACCAACATACTCTGCAGAGCTGTACAATCATTCAAACAATTGTGTCACTCTCTCAAATGTTTGTAGCACAATCAGTAAATATTCACAAACCATATTCCTGGTCTATGTAAGTCCAGGCTCCTGGTTTAATAAAATGCGTCCCTTGTAAGAATTACTGTGTGCTCCATACAGCAGACTGTCTCAAGATGTGTGTTAAGTTAGGCATTTTTCAGTAGTGGAAGAATCCTTTTCCGTTATAATTTTTTTCTTGTAATATGTAAGTCTTATTCAGAATAAAATAAGTTGGGTATAGACAGGGGTGGTTATACCTATCCACAGTTGAGTCCCATTTCTGCATTCTACCACTTATGCTGACCAAGAAGGTCACTTATTTATTGTAAGTGGCACAGTCCGTTCTTTTCCAATCTCTCTCATATCGGTCTATGCCATGAATCAGACTTTTTTCTTACAAGACTCTTTAGATGCGTTGAGCAGCAGACAAGTGGACATATGGTCGTTAGAGGCGATTTTAACATAGTTATTGATCCTGCCTTAGATAACTTCTTCCCTCCCTCTAAAGGCTCCTTAGCTTTCTCTGCCTTACTTTAACAATACCGTTTATATGACTCCTGACATCTCTATAATTCCAATGCCAAGGACCATACCCACTTCTCAGCCCCTCATTAACTCAACTCTACTCCCACATTGATATGCTACATGTTTCCCATTCCCTTACACCCCATGTGTCCCAAGTGGATAGCACCCGCTCTCCTGGACTGATCACACAGAAGTCTCTATTGCACTAGATCTCATCCGGTAACCAGCTCGCTCTCGCAGGTAGCGCTTAGTTGACTCCTTGTTGTTGAATGAGACTGTCTTCCTAAATATTAAAACAACATTCACCAACTATTTCTTAGAAAACTCCTCCTCTGAGGTAACCCCCGGAGTCGTTTTTGGAGGCCTTCAAAGCCACTATACGGGCCAACTGATTAGTTCAGCCACGGCATCCAAGAAAAAGAAAGCGGAGGAAGTTCCTCTCTCAACCTCTCTGCGCTGCTTTCTTAACATCAACAACATCCTGACCCAGCCCTGCTACCACAGATAGAGTCATTGAACAGCCAATTAAACACCCTCCTTGCTCGAAGAGTGGCTGCTATGACAAAGCAGACTCTGTGCTGACCAGAAAACTGAGGAAAGAACAAGTCCTGGGTCACATTTTTTTAAATTCAGACATCTCCTTCTGGCAGTGTGAAATATGACCCCTGTGGTGATTGTACACTAATTTAATGAATTTTACTCCTCCCTGTATACCCTTCCTGGGCCCTACCAAGCGAGGACCTCTCCACAGCCACTCTAGAGGCATATCTTACCTCCACTCTCCTCACGGAGCTTACCCAATCACAGCTGTCTGTGTTAAACACTGGTATTACATTGGATGAGGTTGTATCGGCCATTAAATCCTTGAAAGCGTCATCAGCTCCTGGCCCTGACAAGATCACATCCCAATATTATTAAAAGTTTGCAGGGGACCTTGGGCCCTTCCTAACCACTTTTTTTTAATGAAGTGTTGGAGGGGGCTTCTTTTAATGCTGCCACCACCATGGCTAATATCACTATTATCCCCAACCAAGAGAAGGACCATTCCCTCTGCGCCAGCTACAGGCCTATATCCCTACTCAATGTCGATCTGAAGATCTACTCCAAGATATTGGCCTACAGACTGAATATAATCTTCTCTGATAAGCCCTTTGTTTAACTCCCCAGACTTCCCTACGGGTCTCACTTCCTCTCTGTTCCTGCCCTGGCACTCCCATGGTGTCAGATATATGAATGACATGACCACCACTGTAGTATTTCCCAAATTTTCAGCTATCCAATCATAATTCAACATCTCCACAAACTGTTTCTACCAATACCTACAACTCAGCAACTACACCTATCCTCCCGTTCTCTCACCACTCTTGAGGCTCTCTGCTTTTGTCAATCCTCTACAAAAGGTTTAATCTCGATCCTTTACTCCAAACTTGCTCCATCCACCTCGGGCCTCAAGAGACCCACACGAGCTAGTCTAGGAAAAGGATCTTGGCAAAACTGATGACGAATTGTTTGAAATCCACAAGCAAGCTGCCTCCAGCTCCATCTCCATCAAAATGAAGGGAAATGCATATAAGGTTCTTCATCATTGGTACTATGTGCCTTCCCGGCTTAAAATAATTCTTCCTGACTCTTCTGATTGATGTTGGCGAGAATGCTCTCTAGAGGATACATTTCTGCACATATGGTGGGACTGCCATAAATTGGCCCGCTTTTGGCTGGAACTGAACAATCTAATCCAGTCAGTACTTCAAATTGATGTGCCCCTATAACCCACATTTTTCTTGCTTCCACTGGCGGTCCCCTTGGTAACTCGACATCAGAATAAACTTTTTAGACACATTCTCTAGGCTGCCACTCTCCCCCATCACTCCAGGCAATAAATAACAGAGTCTGGCACGTGCATCACATGGAGTTCACGACCAGTATCCTCAACAACTATCTAAACCCTTTACTAAGACATGGGACCCGGGGCTGTCTCTCTTTCAATTTCGCTCACCCTTCTCATGACCCCTCAGTTCCTTCAGCCTTCTTTATTACCTTCATTATTCTCCCCTCTTTTCGGTAGCCACGCCAACGCCTACTCCCAATAATTTTCATGAGGCCTCTTCATCTACTCCTTTTTACACTGCATACTGTTTCCATCTGTTGCTACCAAAGTTTTCCTTTCTAACCAATACTTCACCAGGAAACCCTTTATATGGTGTTCTGAGAAATAGGAAGAGGGGGGGGGGGGTACTGTCATGCACCAGACTCTCCAATATACTTATCCGAAGTCCAGCAAGCTCTCCATTTTCTGCTGGCCGGATTACCAGCAAATCTCTTCAAAATTCTATGAAAAAGGAATAGCAGAATAGAGAATGTATACAAAAGATACTGGTGCTCAATAGAGTATTGACCAGGGGATCAATATAAAATGTACATTCACACCAAATAAACACTTCTTCTTGGGAAGCAGCTGCCTTCTTTTCAATGTGTCGGGTGGTTAAGCCGAGCTAAGCAGTAATCTATATAGAATGAAAGAAATAAAAATAATACATACAATTGCGCTCCCCTTTTGCACATAAAGATAGTCCTCAACTTGAATTCCTACTTTCAAACAGGTTTTTCTCTCATAGATAAGCGCAAATTTTGTTAGCTTTGCAATGCATGTAAATCCATGTTTGTGTAAATAGGGTACATCCTGCTGCTAAAAATAGCCTCTGTCTGAACTGTATAAAAGGCACTAGCTTGTATTTGAAACTTGTTCTTCTGATTTTCATCTAACCTGACCACACTAGTACCTTCAACCAGTGTGAGAGCAAATAAACATCTTACTTTAAGACCTGCTTGAAAACATCTTCAATATTGCTGTATTCCTGTGACCTGCCGATTAGACCCTAAATCTAATCCGTTCGCCGGCTGTTTCTGAGGTTTGAACCCAAGCTTTCCGCTACCATCGCTCTGCCTGCTACCCATGCAGCCCTGGTCAGTGTGATAGGCCAGGGGGGTGGGGGGGATCCATTCACAGCAACCCTGATCCATAGTAAGAGGTCAGGAGTACCAGCCCAGGTACACCAGCAACGAGGTACACTAGCAGCGTCAGTTACCCAGAAGAAACCCGGTTCTGGATGCTGGTAAGGAGTCCAGTGGTGGCAGCTTGAGTAAGCCCATCCTACTGCGGCAAGAGGGTGCATTTGGGATAACGAAAGGGAATGGTGGCAAAGTAAGCCCAGCCAGTTCCCAGTAACAGACAGGATGGCATAGGCGGTCCATCCTGTCACAGTAGTATATTCACATATAAGCTTTATTGCACATTGACATATAGATATTGCACTTACAAAGCATAAAAGAATATATTGCTTATCTGAAATCCCAATCTGCTCAGATGGTTTCTGCAATGTCCCTCTCGGTGAGTAGATGTTCTTGTTCCACAACTTCCAAACAAAAAGTTAAATAAAAAACTCGACAGGAACCAGAGTCAGCAGTATAGCAAATACAGTGCGCCGACACTCGTTTGCAGCATCAACACGTTTCGTCAGTATTCTGACTTCATCAGGAGGAATAAATTTGCTTTCTAGCTTTATGAAGTATTTCAATGACTTTATCAGAAACTCTTATTTTTTAGCAACATCTGCTCATTCTTACAGAGTACTTAGATTGGGATGCAGAATTAGTTTCTGATGTAGAAGATTTGACCAAAGTGGCAGGGGCCAAGGCTATTCCAGGAGCATTCTCCATGTCACTGCAAATCCTGGGTGGTGTGGCCAAAATAGAAGCACTGCTCTGGCTTCCACTGCTTTTCTCTTCCGCAGAGTGCGGGTAATGTGAAGAAAAGGAGGGAACACATACCCTAGTTGAAAGTTTAATGAATTTGATACAGCATCTACACCATTTGTTCTGATGTACCTGTGACGGAAATAAAATTAAGTTACCTTGGTGTTTGATGATGTCGTTATCAGATCTATTTATGTACTAAAAGTTTGAAAAGTTTTTTGTATAAGTCCCATTCTCCTGGATGGACTTGATATAGACTGAAATGCTCTGCTATCTTGTTGCCTGCTAACTGCAATGCGGAGAAGGATATCAAATTCTTTTCTGTCCACAACATTGTGGATAATTCTACCATCACAGTTCTGCTTCTTGTGCCACTTTGGTAGTTTAGAAAGCAACCACTATTCAGTTGTCTGAGAATACTGTTGAGATGCTAGTGCCTGAAATGTTGAATTGCATGCTATACTGTCCTTATTTCTAGAATATTTATGTGTAGATGTCCTTCATTCTGTAACCACTCTCACCACTTTTGTATTTTGATGAGAATCCCAAACTCTGGAGCTGGAGCCTGTGATCATTGCAACCTATTCTGGTTCCAAGAGGGACACTTCATGATCTATTGATCTTGGATTTTTCCACCATCTCAATTTTTTTGTCGATATAGAGATGTTGGACTGTGATCCAATTGATTATGTTCAGTTGGTGATCTCATATGCAACCTGGCCCATGGACGAATGCCTATTGTGCACCAGAACATTTCTAAGAGGTGGAAAAACTTTCTTATAGGCATATTTGTAGATAATCCAGTCTCTGTTGCCACAATTTTAAGCACTGAACACCATTTGGAACCTTAATCATCCTGAAAGGGATCTGCATTGTCTTTCAAGATTAAACTGCATTTTATCCATGCAATCCCATTCTTTATTTGTAAGATCTTTAAACACTTGTTGCACTAAAAATACTCTGAATTTCTTTTGCTGATCCCTAAAGAGGGGATCTTGGTGAATCATCTATCCCAGTTTGTTTAATTAACATATTAACTACTTCAGTATTAATCAATCTTGCATCTTCCATGCTTTTTCCCAACTCATTTGATGAGGAGTCCATTTCCAAAAGGGATTCACTAGCATATGAGGGAACAGGCTCCTTCAGGTCCCCACTCTGAGGTCTGGGTCCCCTATGACCCATACTAAGTCCTCTTTAGATATGAATTTTTCCTGTATTGAGGCCAATATTAATAAAATAATAGCTCTATTTTGATCAGAGCCTGAGCTGGGGTTTCTTTAGGCCCAGAGACACAGTTTACACACACTGGCTCTGACCCATCCTCGGCTACAGCTTTACCACATATTCCACACATAGGGATACTTTTTGAAAGACTTCTTTCTTCCAGCAGGCTCCACAAGAGTATCGAGAAGAAACAAACAACCAAGAACTAAATATGCTAAAGAAGCATTTTAAAAAATTAAACTAAAAATGGTCTTAACGAGACCAGGATTCCAGACCCGTTCTTTTGCCTCTTAGGAGAGGGCTCACGAACAGAACAGCAGAGCTCATGCTGGCACGGATTCTGTGTCCCAGCAGCAGGCTGTGGTCTGAGGTCAGCCTTGGATGACTTCCACAGAATGAAAAGGAAAACAGAGAATTTGATGGCAGAAAAGAATGTGCAGGTCCATCTAGTATTTTTGTGTGTGTTCATTTTGGACTTTATTTTTTGGGGGAAAGATTACTTGTCTTAACAATAGCAGCAGGTTTCTCACATGCATTCTTGAAATCCACAACTGCTGGTAGATTATTATATGGTGCTATCATTCTTTCTGTGAAAACATTCTTCCTTATGGTACATTCCATTCTTCATGGCCTCATGTTTTATAAATCCTGTTTAATAAAAATAAATAAAACAACGAAAAAAACAAAAAAACAAACAAACATACTGCCTTCCCGTATTCATACTTTTGACATATTTTAATGTTCCTATAATATCACCTCCATCCCTTCCCTCCTCCGGCTACTAATATCTCTTCCTCTATAACCAAATATTCCACTGGCTTTTCCCACCGATGAAGGCACTGCTTGCTTTACTTCTTATCATGTAGAACTGTAACCCCAATCCACTCTATCCACCCTGATCTAACACACTTAGGGGGAAATACAATGGGTCGCATTACTGTAAAAAATAACGCGGCCTGCGCATTATTACTGTAATAGTGAGCTTAAATACAGTTATTACAGTAGATTCATGCCGGCTTTTTACTCGCAGCTCCCTGAGCAGAAAACTGGGTTAAATTTACCGTAATAAGGGTAATAGGTTTAACACTGCACTACATGGGGGGTGGGGGGATTGGGGGGAGAATAGTTACCAAATCATAAAACAATCATTTCATGGTCCACGTATTTAGATCACATTTCTCCCCCCTTTCACCACATTATTTTCAGGTGTTTGGCATATCTGCATGCTTTTATCATCATCATCACGATTTATTTATATAGTGCCACTAATTCTGCAGAGCTGTCCAGAGAACTCATTCACATCAGTCCCTGCCCCATTGGAGCTTACAGTCTAAATTCCCTAACACACACACACACACACATACATTTAGTTGCTGCCACTTGACTTCCCTATAAGTAAACATGGAGAAGGTTCAGTGATGTTTTGGGGTTACACTGCATCTGGAACTGGGTCTCCTAACTATTTGCATGGCATCATGAAATCTAGAAATTACCAGGCTATTTTGGAGTACAAAATACTCTGGATCTCTACTGAAAGTCATGGGTTTTCCAGCAGGACAAAGACCCCAAACACACTTCAACAAGCACCAAGAATGGTTTCATACAAAAGGCTAGAGACTGTTCAGAAGTGGCCAGCAATAAGTCCAGGGGGTAAATGTATCAAGCTGAGAGTTTTTCGGCGGGTTTGAAAAACCAATCAGATTCTAGCTATCATTTATTTTGTACATTCTACAAAGTTACAGCTAGAATCTGATTGGTTGCTATAGGCAACATCTCCACTTTTCAAACCCGCCAGAAAACGCTCAGCTTGATACATTTACCCCCAGATCTAAATACCATAGAATACCTGTGGAGAGATGTGAAAATAGCAGTCGGGAGAAGGCACTCATCAAATTTAAGAGAATTGGACTAGTTTGCACAAGAAAAGTAAAACCAAACTACCATTCTGCCAACTGTGTTTAGTGCCAAAAAGCGTGTCTTGCCAATGATGTTCATAACCCATTTCAATTATTATAAATTATTTGTGTTACCTATACACCAAACAGACAATATATAAATATATTTTACATTTACAGTTTATCAGGCTTTAGTTCTTATATTCCCCTTTTTACAGTCAGCACAAAGATTCAGTGGCAGAAGACTTCATTTGGCAGGTATCAAGTATTCATGATCAGGTGTCCCTCCCATGCATAAGAATTTTTTTTGCATTACAAAAAAAATAAAAATACCCAGCATTATAGTCCATAATGCTGGATATGCATGGTACAATCTACACATATTCTAGTGCGAGTAGTTTGAAAACAATTCTTCCAGATAATCAAATTCTGATCGGATTTCATTGGGCAAGGCTGTTAATCTAATTGCCTGATAATTGCTGACCAGAATGCCTGTGTTCCATTGTGATTCAGTTAATTGTCCCAATCTGCAAATTGGCTTAATATCTTACTCATTGTAATTAGGTGGAACGACCTGGATTGCCATGCATGTGGACAATTTAAGACGTACAAGCTTTACTAAAGAAATTTAGCGATTACATGTAGAACATTACACACCAAAATACACCACACTCTTGCACCTTTTTTTAATTTATTGCAGTATATTTGTTGTGAGGTTGAATCTGGTGTCTCTGGAAGTAGTAACTTGTCTTGTACACCACCTCTGTTGGAGGTAAGTCGCTGTTCAGCTGGATAGACTGAAAGACATTTACCAACTGGCTGCATGTGGTGAAGGTTATACAATAAATAATTTCCGGTTTCATTCAACCTCTGATTGATGGTAACACCAATATTGGCTTCAGATTAAAAAAATAAAAAACAAAAACGTATGCCCATTTATCTGTATGTTACAGTCTGTTAAATCTGACAAACTATCATTGCTGTAAGTTTTCAAAACAACCACCTCCTCTGGCAAGTTAAATTCTGTTTTGAAATGTCAGACAGTCACACAGAGTTTTGTATAGGAATATTAAGCATCTGGTGATACTATGGTAAGACAAGCTCCCCCATTGTGACCTTGAGCAGTAATTTACAGTACAAGATCAGCATTAGACATTGTTATTTGGCATGATTAATGCCCAAGCAACAAGCGTTTCTTAAATTTTAAAATGCATTATTAAAAATATATTAAACAGAAAGAGACACTGGTGAAGTCTATTTTGGCAGGATTCAAAAAGAAACATAAGGTATAATTTACCTGCAAGCCTGTGTTTAATCATAAACAGCATTACAATCATTTTAATGCTAGTTTCTCTCCATAACACGGCCTCTAAAATAAAGAAACAGCTATTTCATTGTGTTTTATCATATATCAAGGGAGAACACAGAACCTTTTATGATGTTGCATTAAACAACACAGTAAAAATCCACCAAAATACAAATTAAATATAACAAGGAATGCTGTAATATTTGCAAAATATAAGTGCAAGTTCCCACGCTAGGGGGTAAATTTATCAAGCTGCGGGTTTGAAAAAGTGGAGATGTTGCCTATAGCAACCAATCAGATCCTAGTTATTTATTTAGTACATTCTACAAAATGACAGCTAGACTCTGATTGGTTGCAATAGGCAACATCTCCACTTTTTCAAACCTGCAGCTTGATAAATTTACCCCCAGGAGTTAGAATACCTGGCATTGTATACAACCTTCCTTGCTACCTACTTATTTATTTTTGCATCATTAATTTGTATAGCACCACGTTACACAGCACTTTACAAACTAGTGTCTTCTGCCATGTCACTATAACCTCTGAAAGGCACCATGCAGTATCCCTTAATAGGCTTGTTAACGAGAAGTCTGATGTGCATAGGAAACAAGGCCTTCATCATCAAAATGATCTCAAATATTTAGTCCCTGTGCTATCTACATATAAAGTTGTAGTATCTCTTATGTAAAACAACTTCTACGTTGAAGAGAAATATCAGTTCTCAGTTACAATAGAAGTTTAGGAGATTATAATAAGGGCTTTTTCCTTTATACAGGACACATGTAGAGGTGACGAGATATAAGGGTCCATAGTGAAATTCTGATGGAATCCTTTTGTACGTTAAGCTACATTGCTGAAGTCACACCCATCAGCTGAAGATTGTTCTGTCCCCCCAAGGAACCCGTAGGGGCATGTTTCTGTTCAGGCCTTGGAGTCCCCTGCAACTGAGCCCCATAGCATTTACATGGGTTACAATATACCAATAGTTATGTTTTTGCAAAGGTGCACTGAACAGTGAGAGTGAGGCTAATCGATACAGTATTATAGTCGCTGTTGATTTAGATACCACCATGTAACAAATCATCATCAGTATCCGTCTTGGAAAAAGACACATAGCTGATCCAAAAGCACAAACCTCTCAAAAGGAGCACTGGAAGTTAAATTACAAGAAACCAAGATAAGTAAAAAGATACCCAGTTTATAAGCAGTTTGCACTTCTAGTGTCCTATAAAATGCAAAACAGTCTAGCACCTTTCCATACATTTTGAAGAAGTCAGGGGTGCAGACCAAACCTCCCTGCATCTCTGCATTATTTTGAGAGTTGTGACCGCTTTCATTTTTGCCGAGCGTCTATTCATAGGTGTTTTTAATTAAAACACCATATAACCAGGTTCCTACCTGCATTATTGGTAGAATGTATGCAAATACTAGAAAGGAAAACCTTCCTGTTACAGAAATAAACTGATGTAATAGGTATCCATGTGAATGAGGTCACCTTGTTGTGATTGATGGATATTAACAATTTGATAAAATGTGCAAGAGCCTCAATTTCTATTCCAGATATTATATTACATAACAATGATGCAGATGATCACACACACACACACACACACACACACACACACACACAATCATTGGGCCCTAGATCAAAATTTGGAGTCCGTCCATCCCTGGCTCCAGGCCCCTGCTCATCTCCTGGCCCCGTATCCATTGTAAGCCTGCAACCTGCAACGGCATCAGTTCCATCATTATATACATATTTGATGCCAATTGCGCCAAGAATGCTCCAATTTCTGTGAAGTGTGCTCCTGCAATGTGGTTTCAATTTTACAAGCAGGCAAAGAACAAAAGGAGAAAGATAATTCCATGGTTCAGACCTCGTTTGTTTCATTCTAATAGACCTAAGTGGTGACCTGCTTATTTGTAACATATGAAGACAAATAGTCAGATTTGTTGTATAATGGAGATTATACTTTGATCACAAGCAGTAAATATGTTTGGCATCTGCAGGTGCTACTTTCTGTGCTTGTGTTTTAAACTATTCTTCCCAAATATATGGAATTTGGGTACTTGTCCTTCAGAAGAGGCCATTGGACAATGAAATAGTCCACAAAGTAGTACAGAAGTTTCCCTGATAATGAGAGAGATTCCACCCGACAGATGCTTTCCACATAGACTATGATGATTTTGTTTATGCCCAAGATTTGGAGCAGGAGTGCAGAGAAACACACAGGAATGCATGTCCCAGGCCCATTGCATAAGATCTAGAAGGATAAAGCAGAAATAAAAGTCACATACTCCTTATAATCACAGACAGAAGAAGAGTTATTTATCCATCAGTCACACCAATAGTTAAATGAAATTAGTAGGAGTTTAGATATCACTTACAAAACGTCTCTGTATCACTTGACGTACCTTGGCATGACACTAATGATATAATTAGTGAAGTACTAACCACTGACACGCACTCCTCTAGTATCTACAGAAGTTTTATCGTGCACAAGATAAGTGTCCCTTTGATAAGTTTAAATGGTGAAAATACAATGCCAGCATCTGTGTGCTTACTGCTGAGGTTTTATGTAATATGATATACAGCCAGAAGAAGTAATGAATAGATGATACCCTATTATCAGATTAACGAAAGGTGCATTTACATTCTGAATTCACTATTAAATCCTTGCACATTAAAATATTAGACAGAGCATAAATATTGATTGTGTGAGTGTGGGAAGTAGAGAGACCATATTTTTTATTTTTATTTTTTTTAACAAATCTCTATATTTCATAACTCCCAACTTGGGCGTGTCCAATGTCTCCTTTCTTTTCCCTAAAAACACCCTTTTAATGGCGGGTGCATTAGGTGCATGCGGCACCCACTAAGCACTACTCTGCTATGCTGAGCAGCAGTGAGTGGGACATACCGCCTAACCATTCAGTCTGATCAGGTCATCATATCGGGCCTGTCCCACCAAAATCGGGACAGTTGGGAGGTATGCATTTTATTTAAGTGAATATAAAACTAAAAAAGAAAAATTAAAAAAAGAAAAAAAAAGGAAATGCATTTGTGCACTATATTAAGATAGAATGTACAGGAGACATTGCATTTTCAGGACCTGCTATGATCTTCGCTATCAAAATGCACAGTACTGTGTGATGGATCTTCAGAGTAAATGCTTTATTTAAAAAAAAAGAAAAAAAAGAAGATTTTTGTTTTCTGGAAATGAAACTAAATAGCTCTTCTTTGTAACACTGTCATTAAGGAGGTCAGATATCGATATTTTCTTCCTGGTGACCTTGCCTTGAGTTCATGTCGGGTGCCTTGTTTTGACTAATCCTCAGAATTAATTTACATGATGATACAGTGTGACCTATATATACACATAGGATTACAATGTCAGCACTATCATTGCTAATGGTTCTAAGCCCCTGGTTCAGTTTGCACAGCCTCACATGTCTATAATTACGAGTAGAATGATTGACACCATTCTTTCGATATTATCGCCTGAACATGAGTCCTATGACAGAATAATTACAAACTAGGAAACTCCCAGAATAAATATTTACTATCATTAACATTATTATGTACAAATGACAACCTTCAAAAAGGTATAGTGAACCGACAACTTGATTCATTGGTAATGATTACAAAAATATATGAAGTTTTTCCCTATATATCAACATATATTCAGCTACTCTCCAACGTTTAAAAACAGCCAAACAGGGACAAAAACGGTCTGCACACAAGTGTTTTCTTTTCCATCAGTATTGTTAAAGCATAAAAAAAAAATAGAAACACAACACGATACCAACACGTATAAGGTTATTATGTGGTACATGCACACACATATGTATTGTCTTGCTTCATGTATTTTCTGTAGTAGTCTGTAGCCCCCTCCCCCAAATCATCGTAATCCGAGGAATAAAAAAAAAAGTTAAAACTCTAAATCCATGGACTGGTTCTGTAAAGTCAAAGCTTACCCCAATACACTAAAATGGGAGCTCTCGGAACAATATAATTTTAGATTTTTATAAAACTATACAGCAGCAGACGACAGAAACCGTATACAGGTACTCCTCACTTAACAACCTACCCATTTAATGACCGCTCGGAGTTACAACCAGGTTCTCCCTGGGTCCTCATTGTTATAATTGCTGCTGTTTGTAGAGCTTTACTGTACACATGTTTATTTTCTGTTATGCAGTGTTATGTAATGTAAAGCAAACTAACAAAATACAGTTTTCTTTAGTCTATTTCTTCATTCAGAATCAATAAAAATGATTACAATACATGTAGGTGCATATAACAGTACTGTACTCACTTAGCGACCAATTCGCTTAACGACCTAGTCGTAGGAACGGAACTCGGTCGTTAAGTGAGGAGTACCTGTATAGTCATTCTTTGTTCTGGACCACAAGCAATGATTATAGAATTGTTTTAGGAGACAGCTAAAGCTGAATACACTTTTGGGCTTTTTCCTCTTAAATTCCTATTTTCAAATGGGCCGTGTGAATAGCAGTTTTGTCTTAGACGTTTCTCAGGTAAGACATTTACTAACAACAAGCAACAGTAAGGTTCAGCTACACTGAAACAGTGGCCATGTTTTCTTGGCACTTAGAGTGTTACATTTTCAAGCCAGAACTGATATACACCAGGTACTGGGACCTATTCCTTTAACTCCGGTATTTACACCCAGGGTCGCCATCAGGGGGGTACGGCCAGTACTGCTGCGAGGGGACCGAACAGTGTAGGGGACCCGGACAGACCTCTCCGTCTGTCCGGGTTCCCTGGACTGCCCGGGCCTCTCAGTCCGACTGACAGTGCTGCCCCTTCTTCTCCGCAATGCTGCAGCTCCGCCTCCCAGGCTATGATAGGCTGGGAGCGCGACGTGGCGACATCTTCACTGCGCTCCGTGCTCCCAGTGTCTCAGTGACCGGGAGCTGCAGTGTCGCGGAGAAGGTAAGTTAATTAGGTATTCATTTTATGGGAGAGGAGCAAATAGAAGAAGGGACATTAACTGTGATTGTGGGGACGGGACGGGACATTAACTGTGAATGCAGGGAGGGGAGAGGGGGACACTTACTGTGATGAGGGAGTGGGTGGAATGTACTGTGATGAGGGATAGGGAGCGCATGTATGGCAAAGAGAGGGGGGCACATGTATGAGGAGGGGGGCCTTGCCAGATTAATTAGTACTGGGCCCCACAGTTTCTGATGGCAGCCCTGTTTACACCTATAGACAGTATGGTCATAAGTACTACTTGTGTTAATAACTCCCAATTAATGGAATATTAGACAACTATAGACTAGTTGTTTATAGGATTAGAATTCTCAAAATGTCAGACATTCAATAACAGAATATACATAATAATATGAATGAAATTAAATATCACTTTCACCCAGACCAGCTATTTTCAAAATACTATGAATGTAAGAAAGCATAAGTCCTCTGTAAACTATTTATCTGCCTCTAGTGGTGAGATAATCCTCACCTTCCCTTGGTTACTGATCCAAGGTTTGTGGTGTAAGACAAAAAAGACCGTTGTCAGCGCTTATCCTTAGCACTGCATATCTGTGTGTATCTAGCAAAATGAAAACATGAGGTAAGACAACTGTCTTTTTTGTTCTGTATACATATATTGGCATTTATATTGCCACGCAGCTGGTACCCTATACAATATGGGATATACCGAACGCGGGCACCATATATAATATGAGATGTACAGAGCGCAGGCTTGGTTTTCCTCTGGTTTTGTGGTGTAAGACGCGGCAGTAGCTGCTCCACTGCCCACAAGCAATGTGGGATATAACAAGAAAATTAAAGCACTCACACTGATTAAAGGCAGCCACCGTTAGTCTTCTTATGTAGAAACATAAGGCCTTGTGTGTTTGAGGATGTGCCATTACGGGAACAAAAATAGTTAGGCTTCCAGGTGAACTTTTTTTTTTTAATCCAAGCTAACAATGACTTCTTTTGATCGGTGTGAGTGTGATAGCTTCCTTATTATTACAGACATCCTATCATCATTTACTCCTCCAAGACATTTACTTGGAGGACAAAAAAATAAATTGAATTTATAGTAGCTGCAGCTACACGCAAAGCAACACTGTTGTGCTCGCTCCAATACATGCTCCTGTGGTGGCATCATTACGTTCTCTCTCTCGCTGCATGTGCAGCTACCACAGATGAGGAAGAGGATAACTCCTCATGGAGTCTGATAGGCCCACCTCGTCCTCACTATAAAAGGCAGGACAGCCCAGTGTTGATGGTTCCACCAGGAGCAACGAGTGTTCCCGTGTGGCCTTGCTTTGTTTAACAGAGGGTTGAACGAGTCGGGGAGCGTGTCCAGCAGGAAGCTTCTGTATGTAGCACCAGTCAGCGGCACCTCCAACCGGGGGTTAACCCCTGCAATGCTGGCAGACCAGTAACAGGAATGAATATTTCAAATAGTGGAGGAAAAAGATGATAAGAAAAGCACTTGATAGATAATTTTATTGAAATGATAAAAGCTTATACTAATATTGTTAAAAGATAAAACAGCATTAGAACCAAAAATAAAACCTAACCCTCTTATACATCGGTTAAGGTATTATACTACAATTATCTGTATATTTCAGACCAACGAAATGTATGTGTAACTTGCGCGTTCTTCTTATGTTTTCATGTGTACTGGGCTTGGGCAATTTACACAGTCCTTACCGGCTTTATGCAATGTAAATTGTCTTGTCCTCTACCAGTCCTTACTTTGTTTGTGGAAAATGTGTGTTGGTGTTTTTATAAATAAAGTTGAGATAAAAAACAGCATAACAGCAAGTAAGAGGCTGACCAGGCTGGGTGTTGTTAACTAGGTCTGAACTTTCACCATCTGTCCCAAAACCTCGCATGTTGCCAGGGAGACTGGCATAAGTCGGCCCACGTCACCCTCTGCTGAATGCGATCAAGCAATCCGGTTTTGAGAAAGTTTCAGAGAAAACAAACAGGGGGAATAAAACAGACTTAGAGCTAGATTTACTAAGCTGCAGGTTTGAAAAAGTGGTGATGTTGCCTATAACAACCAATCAGATTCTAGCTATCATTTTGTAGAAGGTACTAAAAAAATGAAAGCTAGAATCTGATTGGTTGCTATAGGCAACATCCTCACTTTTTCAAACCCACAGCTTAGTAAATCTAGCCCTCAGTCTATGAAAGTAAAGGCTGGCGCTAGCAAACTCAAGGATTTTAAATTGACACATGACTATCTCTGGATCTGGCCATCCTCACTATTTAAGGATTGTCATTCTCAGCACTCTCCCACTTTGAGCCCCAAGTCTGGATATATTTCAAAGTGAGTTGGGCTAGGCTATTGTTTCAGGTCATAACTGGTTGACCCAGCGCAATAAGATGCACTAAGGTGGAGTCTTAAGGACCTCCATAGTACAAACCGTAAGATACAAGTAAACTGGAGTCCTGTACAGAGGTATCACATAATTAGCAAGAGAAAATGCATTATTGACAAACAGTTAAGCACCGCAGGGGGTAGCTATGCATCAGGAAGAGTGATAGTACGGTCACTCTTTGTAAACATATTTAAGTAACTTAATAAGTTAACGAATAACCATGTATAACCCCTGCTAGGTCTTTTTATAAACATTCAAACATTAACCAATGGGATAAGGTCAGTCCAATAAGAAATCCTGGGATAACTAGAATTCTCTAGAGATGAAATACACCTGTTAAGCGATTAAAGTGAATATATGTGAAGTGTTGTGAATGAACGTCTGACACTCCTGATCACTTGTAATGATTTAACTCTGCATGTGGTGACTGAATGCAAAGAATCTCTACACTTCCTTTCTTGGCGAGGAAAATTAGTAGCATTCAATATGTTTTCAGCAGCTATGCGAGATCACTGATGCACCAAATGATGCCAGGTCACAGAATGTGAATTATTGCATCCAGAGGAATACAGAAAGCATGGGAGCGTTAGCAATATTTTACCAAGCGCTGACGAAACTCAATTCTCAAAGAGACCCATGTCGTTATTTTTAGAAACCGGAAAAACAAACAAAAAAAAAACATTTCTGCCCCTAATGAAAGACATCTGTTGAATAAAAAATTAAAAAAGGATTCATACAATGCTTTTAATAGGATTTCTTGATGGTCAGAAAACTGATAAAAAAAACTGTACAAACGTTATGAAATTTATACAAAGCTACTCACGGAAAGTGTCACATTTTATAAATGTAATATTTATTTAATGATATAACCAAATCATTCCCCACCTTTTCTCTAGACTTCTATGCTTTTGTTCACATTCTTTAATCCAGGCAGAAACAGTGGTTCATTTGAAAGATTTGTAGAATATCACCCAACTTCTAGGTGCAAGCTACTGCAAAGCCGGTGAGCGTTCATGCAAAGCCGGTGAGCGCTTATGCGAAGGGGGAATGGTCATGTTGCAAAGGGGGAATGGTTACGCCATACAGGGGTGTGGCCACATCATGCTGGGGAGTGCCACGTCTCCCTCGGTTTGTGTCTGGTACCTACTTCAAAGTGCTGGGCCGCCCCTTCTACACCGCTAAAGACACCCACTGAATGACATGTGTACCAGCCACTGGTATACCCACCATTGAATGGAACATCTGGCCATCTCCCAAATCAGGACTGTCCCATCTAAATAGGGACAGTGGGGAGGCATGTTGTAGTATGACAACTAAATGCATTTTATATTTTAATGTTTCTCAACTACTCTTTATTTATTACAAAAAAGGTGAATAGAATAAATTCGGATACATTTTTAGCATTTTTCGGTAATTAGAAGCACATGTCTGTTCTGTATACATTAAAAAGATCTCACTGAATTGTTCTGTAGGTATGTAGATCAGCAACTAGTCTCTTTAAACGTGTGGTTCTCAGGGAAATTTGTCTAATGCCTTTGGGGGCACTGTTATTTAAAGAGACAAAGCGCACAGTTAGGGACAGGGTTATCGTTAAGGCTGCATTTATTTTTATTAGCCCACAGCCCTTTTTTCATTTATTACCAGTTATTTATATATCACCTACATATTATAAAAGCGCTTTTACAGGGAATATTTAATAATTCATCACTCCCTGTCCTAGTAGAGCTTACAATCTATATTCCCTAGCACACAGACACACACAAGGTCTAATCTTGTCAGAGGCCAATTAACCTACTAGTAGGTCTTTGGAGTGTGGGAGGAAACCAGAGCAGCATATTATACAGTTTATGTCCACCGTGTAATGCAGCCCCCAATAATCTGCATATTTACAGCACAGTACCAGCGACTTTCAGATAGGTCATCATGTAGCCGTAACTAAACATTTTAGTGCCTGAGTAAAAAAGGAAGACGGACGCCCCCTAGTCCTCCTCTGTAACCAAAAGTAACTAAATATAGTCATTATCCTGCACATGTAGTTCCCTGTCATAAAAGGATGATGACAGACATTGTAAAACCAAATGTCAATATAAAATATTTATATAGAATGCACAAGGAAGGTTACTATACATGTAAACTCCTGTACATTTTGTGAGTATAAACAGTGTCATTATGTTGTCAATACATTTGTGTATTTTAAAGAATAAGGCACCCACAACTGTAATTGTCTGCAGATATTAGAAGTCACTTTGGAATCAGGTGACCTGTATAAAATCACTATGCTTCAAAAGGTATTTTTTTTTATTTTTTTTTTAGAGCTGTTGAATAAGAAAAGAGGAGTACACCCATGTTTGTTATAACTAATAATACAAGTATTCTGTTCAATATCAATGATGATTAGGACTAGAAGACACTTTCCCATCTTTGCCTATTAGAAATTTCATTTTATCTTGGCTGAACAAACAACTGTTGCCGATGTAGACATTTAAATATACAAAGAAATAGGGTTCTTATTGTAAAATGATTCACTTCCAAAATGAGGGTGAATATTTATTGAAGAATAAACCCATCTTAAAATAGGGAATACTCCTGTTAAGGTGGCAAATACACATTGACTGCCCGTTAAGCGGTGGAGCCAAAGTAGATATGATGAGGAGGAACAGAGAGGCCAAACAAGGAACAAAGAACCAAAAAGGAAAGGTAATGTGTCATGGTTATGGCATAATCAGGAGATTGGAAACTAATATATCAATGTGGCTATGACTACTATCCCAGATAGGAGTACCTGTGAAGTCACTATGTGTAAGGCTAGGTACACGTTTTTGTCCAATAATTGGACAAATCAGGCGACATACAACCGTTCGGTCGGAAGTCTGGTTAGTGTGTATAGTGACACGATGGTCGAAAGTCGTTCCAAAGTGTCGATTGTTGGCTCATTGATTGGTCATACTGTGTAATATTTTCCGACCAATCCACCTAACAATCATGTAGTATGTATAAGTTTCCGATCGATCCACGAGCAACTGCCGATAGTTCCTCAAGCTGTGACTTCTTTGGGGGCGTGTGTATGTTAATTTCTGATGCCTGTACCAGTCCCCCATGGTGTGGTGTCCGAAGGGCACTCATTTGGTAATTAGGTGCTTTTAGCGGTAAAGCAATAGCAAGTGTCTATTGCATTAATGCGTACAGCATATGTCTGCCAGTTTAATTAGAAACCTTTGTCAGTGTAGTGTTATTAAAAAACAACAACAATGTTTCATTTATATGTGTATTGCTTATGTCTGCCGCCTTAACTATACCTATGTGTCACTTTATTGTGTACAAATGTATGAAGAAAATGTGTTACCTTCGCTTTTTTATGAGGTTTGGGGTGGTTACTATTGAACATGCTCTGCCCCTTATATAAATTTCTTGGGGATATTGTTACATGAACCTCATAAGTCGTTTCAGTGTCTACACAATTCTAATCTTTGCTCACGACAATATGGCTGTGGAAAGTCACTGCCTGGATGGTCGGTCTTTCGTTAATCGTTTAAAACGTGACTAGTGTGTACGCCTTAATCGTCCGAGTGACTAGGCCTTCGGTCGAAGGTAGAATCGCTGTAGATAACACGTTGGTCGTAAAATTCTTCAGTGTGTACCTAACCTAGGTAAACCAGGGGTTAAATGTATATTGATGCACTCTTAAGAGACCTGGTTGTTGTCAGCTAGTTGGAATTGATTATGCAAGAGAGGCCTGTGTCCAGAGGACCTGTCCACTATGGTTTATGATACCCCACACACCACCTCATATGTGGAAAGATTCAAGCACTTGCCCAAACCATGTATCAAACAACATTAATGTTGCATATATATCCGTGTGTAAATTCATATTTGGCTTAAGGGAATTATTAACTTTTGTACTGTTCTCGAGAAATATTAGTAGAACTTAGTACTAGAGTGTTGGCGAACAAATTCCATAAAAGGTTTGTAAAACCAATCAGCATACTCAGACATTTTTTTTTTATCATGCTCACAGTGACGTGGGTTTGTGAGCAGCAAATGAATGTTTACAAAATCATTGAATTACTATCAGGTTTTGGGGGGGGGGGGGGGGGGGGGGGGGGTCAGTCTGCTACGTAGAAGCTGTGCTATCCCCCAGGCAGCAGTTACATGAAAATAGATGTGTGTTTTTTCCCCCACTATTTTTATTACGTGTTTATTTTCAGAGACTGTTTTGCAATTATATTACTGCATGTCATGTTGGTATCCTTTTTAAAAACAATGAACATATTCCGCATATTAAACTCCATGTAATAATGCTCTGTGTTCTTAAATAATTCACATATCAGTCAGGCTTGGTTGTGAGAAAGAATAAAAACAAAATGGAACCAAAATCTTTTCATTTAATAAATTTTTTTTTTTTTTTTTTTTTTTTTTTAAAACTAAAAGTACCCAGTGATCCAGGACCAAAAGAATTTCAACATTTAAACAGACACAGGAAAAGTAGTTATACCACAGTTCAGACATCAGTAAAGCAAATCACATATAGTGAATTATTGATTCAATCATGGGCACTTCAAAATGAAGGAAAGAAGATAATCAGGTCAAACACTTCTTTCCAAACCCTATATATCCTATCAGAAAGGGGGACTTGACAAATGAAGACGTGTATTTATATCACCATAAACACAAATCACAATGTAAAAACAAAATCACTTTGTCCAAATGCCCCATGTTGCTGTATAAATTACCTTGTTTAGGTCCTAAACATTAGCTTTTGTATGAAACAACATCTATAAGATGTTCGGCTCATAAACTCAATTACAACCACCAAAACAAGCTACAATGGAACTATCTAAAGTCACACAAGCATTTATATTATTGCAAACTACTTTCTATTAAATAATTCCCCTTTTCATTAATATATTGCAATATTAGGATCTATGAATCTACAGTTGTTGTGTAGATAGGATATTAGCAGACAGGTAAAAGGTCTTTATAAAGTATCTGCCACCATCAGCATGCGATTCATGCGTACAAAACTATACAGAGTTTTTTTTAGTTGTCAGCGCTTATCCTTTAAACTGCATATCTGTGTGCGTCTAGCAAAATGAAAACATGAGGTATTAGTTCATATTTTTCTCTGGTTTTGTTTCAAAATATTGCCTTTCTGTCATAGCAGCTGTCCATCAAGCCTATTTAAGGCACATTTGGGTGTGGCTCACAAGCCAGCCTTTGCTAGATGTAAACCCCTATACCTGGGAGGTGAGTGCATCTGATTTGAACTGCATTTTAATAGTGTTTAAAGCATATAGGTCAGTGTAGGACCTGCATATAATGAGGTACCCTTGACGTTGGGATGCAGGCTTAAGTCTTTTGATCAAAATATGAACTAATACCTCACGTTTTCATTTTGCTAGACACACACAGATATGCAGTTTAAAAGGATAAGCGCTGACAACTTTCTTTCTGTTTTGTATACATATATGGGCATTTATATTGCCACGCAGCTGGTACCACATACAATATGGGATATACCGAGCGCGGGCTTGTTGCCAAGCAGCTGGTACCATATATAATGTGGGATATACTGAGCGCGGGCTTATTTTTCTCTGGTTTTGTTTCTAAATGCATGTTAGCCTGAAAGAATGAGCTGTAGTGGTTCCAAAAAGTAACAGATCTATGTTTGTTTTTTTTAGTTTGTATCTACACTGGTATATGTGGATACAAAGGACCACTGTAAACCTTCACAGGTGCAATTCAACAAAACAAACATTAGATAAATTAACCCTGAAGTGGCTTTAAAACAAACCGCTAACAAAAGATTGGAGAGATTCTTGTAGCTTACATATTGGTTATGTCCTGTGTCCCATGGGAGAGTAGTTTTTCCCTCACCTTTACTTTTAATATCCAGACAAACAGTTGTCATATGCAACGTGATTGATTCCTACAGATCCCAATAACCTCTTAGAGGCAGCACTGCTAGTTATGGCTGTATTTGCCATATAGCTACTTGAGGGCACCAGGTTGGCACCAATTATAAGCTGGTATAATATTTTTCCCCCCGATATTTGTCTTGCAACAGTGCTGCTTCAGGTACATGTGGAGTAAAGTGGGCACAGCACACCACCTACAGTGCCAAGATGGCTGTGTTTCAACTGGGTTGATGACTTCGATCCGCTGCATGGCACTTCTTACTCTATTAGCACCTCAATCCACTCTCTGAATTAAAACATTTCAGATGAGTTTGGGAGTGCTGTACGATGATATCACACTGTGTCCCCACGAGAATTCCCAACCTAAAATAGTCTATATTCATTTAGCATGCCGTGATGCTATTGGAAGAGGAGGTGGAAGAATTTGGAAATGAAGAGGGTTCTTGCCATACCCATGCGTGAGTGGTGGCAGGGAAGCAAGGACAAATCAGATAAGGAGGAGTTCATTATATTCCTCAAATTTACATAAGCAGGAGCCATTTTTGTCTAATAGCTTTAACTTTTTAAATGCATGCCACACCCCTTGTACCTCTGTTGGCTTCTTTGTTAGAGCCCATGTTCACAGCCCTGGTGGATCTCTGAAAACGTCAGGACACCATACATGTGCAAAGCTAGTCACATAAGCATATGAGTAGGTATCACCACAGTTTACCATGCTGCCACCTCATTTGTCAAATCCTAGGACTGACCTTACCGCAAGTGAACTTTCATATCTCAAATTTTTCTCGGTGGATGAATGGACCCAGCATTACACCCCACAGAAACCAACTCTGTACCTTCAGCCCACTTAGGGTTGGAAGTGGTAGTCAGTAAAGAGGAGGTTGGGGAAAATATTTAAAACCCTAAACAGTTAAAAAGTATTTGTGAAACGGAACGGTAAGCCTAATATTTAGGTGTTTTTTAAAAAAAAAAACAAACCCAAAAAACAAAAAAAAAAAACCCTCAAAAGACAATCTTTCATTCAACCAGTAAATGGAATAGGCAATAATAATCAGGGATAGATAATAGACCACTGTGCCCTTAGCACTTTACACTGGTTAAACCTAAATAATGCAGTCAAATGGGCATGACATCCTTTATTGAAGGATGCCTATGGGTCACTATCCACAAGCCAGCCCCAATTATTTCAGGACAGAGTCAGAAGAGTAGTCAGGGATAGCCCAATGGCCAAGACAGACAACAAAAAGTCAGTGTCTGTAAAGGAGCAGAGATCAAGATCACAAGCAAATAAAAAAGTCAATAGGCAAGTCAGACCAGGAATGGGTAAACAATAAGAGAATCACCCAGGTCACTTAAATATAAAGGAAACCTGTTTCTCAACCACAGACTGGACAGAATTTAGAATTAAGGCATGTGATGTCAGAAAGGCACATAGATACAAACAGCTATAAAAGTATCTGTATGAGGGCCAAATATTAGAGGAATCTAAGGAGAAAACAATATGTGGCAGCAATAATGTCTCTACTTACTGTACCTTACACATAGGGGGTAAATCATATTTGTATATAAATATACACCAAGATAAAGAGCTATTTTGTGTAAGGTTTCTAGGTGAACCAATAAAACAAACATAAGGAAGGACTACAGTGATTAATCTTTTAACAGCTCACAAACGGCCTCTCTGAAACTTATGAAAAATTAACAGAAAAATGTCAGTTATACAGTCATGGCCAAAAATATTGGCATCCTTGCACTTTCAAATAACTCACAATTTCCTCTGAACAAAGTGAAATTAACAATATAATCCGGTCTCCACAATTCTCTCTGCTAATATACAGAACCTTTGTTTTTTTTATTCTGAATTGAATACTGTATATGCTTTTAAATCAGAAATGAAAAAGAAAAAAGAAAATGTAATTTACACCCTAGATTTAATATTTGGTAGCATAGACTTTGGTAAAAAAAAACGCAAAAACAATCACTTCAGATAGCCATGGATGAGCTTCCTGCACCTCTCTGTTGGCAGTTTGGTCCACTATTCTGGTGCAAACTGCTCCAGTTCTCCCAGATTTTAAGGTTCCTTCTCCCAACTGTTGTTTTCACATCTCTCCACATGTGTTCTAAGGGAATTACATATGGACTCATCACCGGCCACTTCAGAACAATCCAGAGTCTTCACTTGAACCAAACCCACATGCCTTTTGAAGTGTGTTTGGGGTCATTGTCCTACTGGAAGATCCATGAGCTTCCACGGAGACCCAGCTTCCTTATACTCTGTACAACATTGCATTCAGAAAAAAGCCTGGTAATCTCCAGATTTCATGATGCCATGAACACGCTGCTCAAGACTCAGTGCCAGATAAACCCAAAATCATCACTGAACCTACTCCATATTAGACTGTAAGGAAGGTCATCTTTTCATTTTACTTTTTGCAAACAGACATGATGAGCTTTACCAAAAAGCTCTAATTTGGTCTCATCTGTCCACAGGTCATTCCCATTGAAGGTATTTGGATTGTTCAGGTAGGTTTTGGCAAACTCCAGTTGTTCTTTCTCATGTCTGTCTCTCTCAGCAGTGGTGCCATCCTAGGATTCCTACCATATAACCCGTTTCAATGAATTGGCGACAGATTATGCGAGTTGTAACCGTGGAATCACATATATGAATGTCAACTTGAATCTGTTTGGCAGTTGAACGAGGCGCTTTCACCGCCCTTTGAACAATCCTGTGCCGCAATCTTCGATCCAGTTTTCTCTTGCGGCCACATCCAGGGAGGTTGGTTACAGTGCCATGGGACTTAACATTCCTAACAACATTATGTACAGCGGAAACAGGAACATCAAGCTCTGGAGCCTGATTTGTAAACTTGAGATTGTCCATGCTTGGCTACAATCTTATATCTGACCTCTGACTTTCGCTCCTTTCTCAATGTTATTTTTTTGAACTAATTAAGCTCATTTAATTAGTGATTTATTATAGTGCAGGCACTGTGCTTTTCACCACAGTAGAGGTCAGGTCCAAAGTGACAAAGAATCACATGCGTCAAATGGTCCATTATTAGAAAATTGTGCAAGGGTACCAATACTTTTGGCAATGATTGTATAACCATGTCCCACATTTGTAACAATTTTTTAATCACATATTCTTTTGTAGGCATGCTCTAAAACCCAGTTCCAGTTGGAGTGACTGCTCATTGCAAAGGCACACGTATGCAAGTGATAAAATATAGGTGTCCGGACTCTGTATATAGACAATATAATATGTGGACATCAACATGGCACACAACAAACTTCATCTTTTCTCCGTAACATCTTTTTCCACCCTGGTCTCTTGACCCAAAAGGTGGTAAAGCCCCAACTCAATATATCAATTGCATCTCCCATTATTCAACATTCTACCATGTACTGAACTTACTTCCACAATGACTAGACAATTCTGATATTAGAAGTCACAGAAGTTGCTGATGTTAACGAAAATAAAAATCTACTGTATGAATAAAATATGTCCATTAGGCTGAACACAATACAAAAATGTTTTCAATGTTGAACGTATAATACAAATGGACAGTAAATTGTGTAAGCCATCTGTTGCCTCAGACATTTACTGTAAGGAAGTGAACTTCAAAGCATAGTTAGAGTGATACTTTTATGAACCATGTAATCGCTGTGTCTGGGGGAAAAAAAGCTTTGTCATAATGTGCTCTATGAAAGACAGATGTGTTAAAAAAGGCTTTATTGTGTATTGTTTTACTATATACTGTATTATTATGTTAATACCTGTGTGTTGTGTGTCAATCTCTACTGCTATGGGATATCATACAGGAGTTTGGGGGGGGGGGGGGGGGCGTGCAAGCGTAGTACTTTCGGCCTGGTGGCAAATACAAGAAGGAGCGATAATATTCAACTATGGAACAGTAGTCAGAGAACTCATAATGAGCCAGATACAGAATCTCCTGATGCCTTCTAAGAACATGTGGCACTGCTATTATGGACCAATGAGAACAAGTAAATGGCAGTATTAAATGCACCATGTTTCAGCACTAACTTTAGCTTCTAAAAATAAAGTGCCCATAGCAGGGCATGACAGCCTGTACACACAGCAGGCCGGATTAAGAAATGGAGGCCCCCGGGCTCAGGGTATTGTGAGGGCCTCCCTCCCTGTGAGCCCCCCTACTCAGCGCTTACCTCCTTCCGTTCTTCCATCACTCCCTGTAGTGCTTCTGCAGCGCGCAGCAAGCTCCATACTGAAGATCTCTCGTGAGAGTGAGACTATGACCCAGTCTCACTCTCACCAGATCTCCTCAGTAAGGAGATTACTGCGCACCGCAGAGGCACTACCGTGACAGCAGGCAGCTAACAGCATAACATTTGCCGTTAGCTGCCTGCCATTCTCCTTGACCAGCTGACAGTCAGAGCCGGGGATGCACCAGACCTGATGAATGCCGACGGGCACCCCAAATGCCCGAGGCCTTAGG
Organism: Mixophyes fleayi; assembly: GCF_038048845.1. Lineage (NCBI taxonomy): Eukaryota > Metazoa > Chordata > Amphibia > Anura > Limnodynastidae > Mixophyes > Mixophyes fleayi. Next base: position 32,411,612 of record NC_134409.1, read on the forward strand.
TTAATCCATCCCTGACACACAGCAATTGGATATCGGTTTAATGTGGAACAGTCCGCTAGCTTTGTTCTCAGGCCGAGCAAGGTAACCACACGTGGCCCAGTTAGTGCAATCTGCATAATTGGTCGGCTGTATTTTAGGTAGTTCCGATCAACATCTTAACAATGCGAGAGGTTGACTGTTTGCTGTGTTTTCATTTCTGGTTCTGACATATAATGACTTCAGTCAATTCGAACTAAAATTATATAAGGAATGGCTACGTGGGCAAATAGTGTTCTCGTTGCCCTCTCCAGGGTACCCTAGAACCCCAAAAGCTCTAGCCACTGTATCTAAAAGGTAAACTTTGTGTTCTTATGTCGCAAAATATTTACTCAGTAGCAATATAGTAAGGTGTACATTTGTTGTAGGCTGTGTTAAAGGGGTATATTATTATATGGTGAAAAAGCCATATGGTGGCGAAAACAGTTGTTCGCTCTGTACATCAAGAAGGTCGGGGAGCCAATCATTCAACAAATACATGTACCGCCACAATCCTTGTTCTGTTATCACCGAAAAATACCCAATTCCAAATTTTTATCAATTTTTTTTTGTTTTTTGTTTAAGTCTAGGCATTCAGTTCCACTTTGGCTAGTTGGGTCAGAAATGCACATATTCACCGAGTCTGGCCCATCAAACCAGTAAGTTACCTAGCTGAGTATCGCTCAATTGCCCCGGTGATATTTTATTGGAAAAAAAAAAATGAAAAAAAATCATCTCACAATAATAAATAGATCCCCTAAGTATCACGAGCATTATTCCCCACAGCTAACATGAAACGCGTGATATCACAAGAGTGCTGGTGAACATGATGAATGTGCAGCTTTGTGTTAAGACATAGACTATAACTCCGTTACAAAATACAACTTATGACATTCTAATCCTCCTCCTCCATGCACATTACCACCTTACATGAATAAAATAAAACAGGAGATCAGTATAAACTTAAATATCTGAAATGCAGAAGACTAGAGAGGACACTCAAAACATAGTATTTATGGTTCAGCAGAGAAAATACAATGATAAATATAAAAAACAAAAAATGTTCAATGAACACCACAAAAATATATACGCAAGTCTGACCCAGAGGTTCCAGCGAGAGTCATAATTGATCTGTAGTTGTCAGAAGTGCAGATGAACAACACTGGTGAGCAGCTAACACTATTTTTCGGCACAAATACACAGGGTACAACTTACCTCTAAATGAGCTCTGTAATGTAAGATTTGCACCAAGTCCAAAACAATCCTGCTAATGTTCTAATGCACTTATTAGCTACAGCTTTGTTTTAGTCCCACCAAATACTGGCCAGTCCCTAACGCACATCTCATGTCATCTGTACAACTATTGCTTGCATGTATCCAAATTCCTGGTCAACTCCTGCTTTCAGGGTTAACCTGGGGATCGTGACCTTGCGGGGTCACTGATTGATACTGGGGAGTTCATTATAATCTAAGCACAGTTAATCTATAAACCACCTCTCAGCCAAAGCTGCGTAACACCAGGTATACTGTGCTTATTCTAAATTTGTCCCTGTATAGCACCATTAATTTGCAAAAATAGAGTAGAGAATATAATAGTGGATTACATAGGCAGGAACTTTTAGACTTGCTATTGTATTTTTTTCAGTATTCTCAGCCAGATTCAAAGGATACTTAAGTTCAACTTTCTGTGTTGGCAAGTAATCCAACACTGTATATAGTGTCAAACTGGATATCCCCTGTGCTTTTGTAAATCTAAGTGGCAGATTTAATTGGCCGCGATGTTCCAGAGAATATCACGCAATTTATTACCGTTTATATGGAAATAAGTAACGTTTACTTTTAAGAAAACATGTTGAGAAACCTTGTTCTGCAAAACAGACATATGTCAAGTTAAGCAGGTAATGTTCGCCGGAAAACACAGCATTCTGGTAAGATGTTCGACAGAAGTCGTCAGCAAATTTAGTGTAACCGCACTTTGAGGAACAAACCTGTCCAATGAAAATGTTCAGTGAAAAAAAACAAGCAGTTCCCTGGAACTTGTCATTCAGAGATAAACATACTGCATGTAAAAATATTAGTTGCTCTTGAATTATAAGATTTGGAATAGAAAATGCCAGTTTCAGAATCGATTGACTATAATGGTGCCCTAGATGTACCTGACCATACAATCATTTTGAAAAAACAGAAGCTAAATAAAATACTGTCCTTTTAAAGACCAGGGACAAACTTGTAGTTTATAAATAAAAAAAAGAACAGTCTCCCCAGAACACTACTATTCTGGGAAGGACACAGTACTTAATTATTATCCACAACACCGGAGAACAAGATTTTCCAAATGTCAGAACACAGAACAAGTTGCCATTATCAATTCAGCTGCAACAAGAACAGTCTTTTTCCAGTAGGACAACAAAGGTTTCATACAGCTCAAGATAACCACAAATTGTATTTGCTGGGCCACCGAATGTTCTAGAAGGGTTATTGTTTGTTTCATGATCGCAACTCAAAACAAGATTAATTAATAGAGCAGTGGTAATCTTGATGTCCTTGAATGGAGTGTTCAAGGCTCAATTAATCTTCAGTCTTAGTACAGCGCACGCACAGAAAATTAAGTTCCCCACACACAGTGTGTGATTGGGTGGTTTGGCATGACCAAACGACCAGGTCAGTGGCCAGTTTCACCACACATGTTGATCAAACTGACACCAAAACTGCACCATGTGTTGACAGCATAGAAAGACTGCTAGACTAGGGCTTACCGCATACTTGACTACTCTCCTGGAAAGTCCGAGACACTCCAAAGTTTTGGGTAATTCTCCTGGACACCCGGAAGAGCAGACCATGCTCCTGCTACCTGCCCATTTCCCAGTGGCAGCGAATTGCGTCAATTTGGCCCCATCTCCATAGAGCCGACACAACTGCGACATTGCACCATGGGGGCAGGGGAAAACCAGTACGAATTGAGTCACCACACCTCCCCCATCACTTGTGTCGAAGTCAGATAATTGGATATGGTCATTTCAATTAATATCTAACACCTTGATCTTGTCTTTGTAATTAGCTCATATTAAAAGTAGTTGCAACACATAGTTATTTGTACTGAAATGTAGCAGAGTTATGGTAAAATATTATAATGTTATATACACGTTAGTGAGATCTAAGGTTCAGGTCACAGGAAACATATCATGTCTGGTATCATTCTAAACCCCTATTTATCCGCAGTCATCCGGTTCATTCGACGAAAGGAACGCCCATTCCGTAAGCTAGTTATGGATGATAGGGAATAAATGATTATAATGGTATTGTGTGTGTAATGCTAATAGACCAGTTTAAACCAGTTCTTGGCGGGAAGATTAAGTATGCATCTTCTGGAGAGCTGACCCTACCGCTGGATGGCATCGTTTGAACTGGCCAATGACCTGCATTACACTGGACATTCCTGAAGCCTGAACCTATGGAAGCAAGCCACATAATGTGTATTGTTTTCACTGTATCACTGACTGTATATAAGTGGGGGTTCTGGGACCAGTGTTCAGTCTACTTGACCAGAGCCTTCAGACCTGCATGACTGTGCACTGGATCCAGAGCACCTGCTAAAACTAACGGCTGTACTTATTTTATTCTGACTTGTTATTCTGCTACTTTTGGCTATTAAATCACATTGTGCTTTGGAACCACATCACGGGAAGTGGACAATCGTTATTAGATAGCAACTAGGCGTACTTAACACTTGCCACTTAACCAGCCCTCCGGGACCTCCCAGACGGGGGAGGAGTAACGCTGGCAAGTATAGCACTTAAGTTCCAGCTTCATACTTGTGAGATTGCAAGAGCCTACTGACCAACGTGGAAGCGCTATGCTCTGCTGCATTATACACATTCTTTTTCTGAGTTTCAACTCTGTGTGCAGTGATGAAGGCCCAAGCACCTTAAAACATATTTTCTGGCCACAAGACTGAGCCTCAGGCTGTCATGGACAATGAGGATCCAGCGACAGTCGAGTCCAGTGACAGTCAAGCACTTGGGAGGGCACGGTCATCATATTTAACTAAATGTATGCTGGTCATCCGATTTGCTCTAGGTCAGAAAAAACTTTATGGATATTATTTAAAAATCACCTCTTGCAAGATTTATTGTATCGTTCATTAGAAACATATTAAAAAATACTTAATAGGCTAAAAGAAAAAGAAAAACAATTTATTCCCAGCCTACTCAAAGCATTGCAAGAATGTAAATATTGCTCTGGCCATTCAGGTGTACAACAATCCTCTGTATATAAAGAGCTTAAATAAGACAGAGCGTTGGGTCAGCCTCAGAGCCCTATAGATTGCCGATTCAGGTGTAATAGAAGAGCGTGGATTTACAGCAGCCTGGAAACGTCACCTCAATGTCGCCAAACAGACATACAATGTGCCGTACTGGAGACTGTGGTCTTATTGTTTGCTCTTAGATTAATTTGCAAGGAAATTATTACAATGTCTGCAAGCCAATGTTTTCTTTCATGGTCCTCTAGTATATCACTATGGTGTCCAAGATTATGTCCACTGAATTTTTACATCACCTAATTAACAAGAAACCAGCCTAGTTACAAATGGATGGACTAAATCCAACCTACAAGGTTTTGGATAAAAGAATAATATACTTATAGATAAGATCTCTCATTGTGACCAAGGAACATTTCTTACAAGTATGTTGGCATTTACACTGTCACATGTATGGCTCATACTGTGCCATATGAACGATTTGCCTAAGGCGGCACTAGAAGCTCCTCTATAGGGCAGCCTCTATGCGTCTTCATTAAGGAGAGAACACTAGCAAAAGGAAATGGAATAGACAATAAAGAGTAAAAACACTATACAACAGTGCATACATGATGGTAATCATAGATCACAGTCTGGTTTTAAGAAAATGGCCAAGGAGAGGTTACAAAAAAATAAAGCAATAATGTGGTATTGCTGAAGTTACCCAAGTGAATGCAGAAGTTGTTCAATGTGACCTCTGCAGACACCTGGTGTAACGAAGGCTTCTGATACCTGTAAACAGTATAGAGATATCTCATAACATATGTCCCTGTAACTTTAACTCTTTGGGGCAAATTTAATCAGGATTCCGGTCCGTGGTAAAGTGCGCAGTATTGCCGGTAATACGGTACCGCAATGATGCGGATTTTCGTACACAACCCTTTTGGGCTGCGAACGAAAATCCACGTTATTGCGGTACCGTGGATTAACTTGGCGGCCCGTTCCGGCGCGATCCCGCGGACAAGAATCGTCATTGAATATGCCCCTATGTGGCTCATTTGTAAGGGGTCGTTTGTCTTTTCTGCTCCAGTGCAATGCCAAAGGAGACTGAACAAACAAAAATGATACAAGTATGAGAATGAACAAGGGGCTGGCAAATACTACTACTAATATATATGATAAATAGATAGATAATTATACACCTCAGACTAAGATGATGCTTTGTGTTTTACCGATCAATACTTATGACATACTGTATGTAAGGAAGCCATTACTAACAGAGGCCCCAACTATAATGGATTTCTGCCCCTGAAGCCGAAATAGAAATAAGTGCTTTAATGTGCTCTTGGGATTGATGTAGTTAAGAGGGTCTCCTGATACAGTACTGAAGGTGTTAATTGCATCCTTGGGTGTTTAAAGGGATAATAAGAGGAAGCTGGCTTATTTATCCAACTATTTATAACATTCTTTGTTTACAAAAAGTATTATTCTGTGTACAAGAACAGGAACCTCTGCATTTTAGTGCTCTGAACAGCATGATGTTATTTTAGTTCTTTAAAATCAAGCTGGTTGAAATACCATACATAGGTTTAGCCTAAATGTTGGCCTGAAAACAGAAAAATCCAGACTTCTGTGGAACACATACAATGCGGAAATCCAGAGGCGTCCTTTTGTAGGTCAAGACAAAGCCCCAACAAAAGGATTATAGAGAGCTAGAAGATGAATTATAAGGTGTGAAATTGCATTCCCACTTACCCACAGAGTGCCATGATTTACCGGGCAGCCAGGACTACACTATACTCTCTAAAAGTAAGCAGTGCACATTTCGTGGTGACATAACAAAGAAGTGTGACGTGTTTATGCTAGTTTACACCCAGCTTTCCTCTATAAAATATCAAGCACTAAAAATGGGTGAAGAATTGTTCATTCTGTCAGTACCATGTTCACTGCTATAGTAATAAATGTATACTACAAATTTCCCATGCATTTGTCATTTAAAAAAAAAATAAAAAAATAAAAATCTATGCAGGTTACCCCATCTGTTTCTCCCTGCAAAGCAATTGATGTAGATCGCTTTACAGCCAGCTGCAGAACAATAGCACGGCCACACCGTATAATACTTAAGCATGGACTGCTGTTCATTTGGCACAGCAGTATAGTCAATAACTCTTCAGTTGGGGGAAGGGTGTACATTAAATTTAATTGATGTTGGAACATAAAACTGCAAGTTGAAATTCAAATTGTGTAAATTTTTTATAGAAAAGGTATGATTTTTTTTTCTTAGAAATATTTATTCAAATAAGCAAATAATGACAACTTCTTTCATCCCTTAGATGAAGAGAGAAACTAAAAAAGAGATTCAATTAGCCATGAGGTTCCGAAGCAGCCTGGCACATTATATTTCTGTGCAGATTGCGATAATGATAAAATTTCTCATTTTTGTTTGCACTTTAAAATGAGCAAAGATCATTAGCTACACATCAAATAGAAACATAACACACGAGGATAAAATGGAACATCATGGCTAATTGAATTGCCTTGACGACATAGAGTTACCCACTGATTGCTGCCATATTTCTGGTATCGTCCTTCCAACTTCGAGGATCAAAAACTAATCTCTTTTCATAGCAATATTGTCTTTTCAGGTTTACCTTTATCTCATGCTGCCCTTTTCCCTGTATATTCTAAAGTCTTTTATAATCGGGGCCCTGCTTAACCTTGTTTTCACATGAGCATTTTGTCTACCTTGTATGTGCGCTCTGATTTCCCCATTGTCCAGCACCTTACAAATCAACCTCAATAATGAGAGATCAGTCGAAGATATATTAAAAGTTATAAAAGCATATAAACCTTAAGGAAATGAGTATATTTAATGCAAGGCTATATAGCAAAAATGAATTATAAACTTAGTTCTGTGAGCTACTTTCTGGTGTAATTGCATAAGTGCACTATGTACTACTTACCAAGTCCGGCTTTAACCGAAGAGTTAATGGAATGGAGTAAAATAAAGACTGCAAGGTGGTCAGAAAGGATGAACTCCAGGACTGTCTGACTTCTCTGCTCCTGGGGATGCGATGAATGGTATACTGCATAAAATAATACACACAGTCAGGAAGCAGGGGCAGATGTTTAAAAAAAAAAAAAAAAAAAAAAAAAATCGAGGAAACATAAGTAAACTATATTATTGCTGTAACATTATAGAACATATTTTGAGTTTTAGGATAGACTGAAGAGCATATGTTTGGCTATATGCTATGGATATGTTATGGATTGGCTATATATTCTGCATAGTGCAGTACTCCCCATTTAGACTTACACTTATGGATAAAAGCAGTCACTGGAATATATGTATTAAATGCATACTTTCCTGGATTTTATACCTCGATTCCGGGAAATCCAGAATCAAATCTGAGAAGAAGGGGACCAGGAGCTTGACGACGCCATTCACAACTTCAAATTGACGGGAGCAAACTGTATGAAGATGCGAATTGTATCATCAATCCCTACCCACCTCACTAAACACCAATGTGGACGGGGATTTGATGACACGATTTGTGTTAAACAGTGGGCAGGACAAAGCCCATCATCATCTATTTATTTATACAGCGCCACTAATTCCGCAGCGCTGTACAGAGAACTCATTCACATCAGTCCTTGCCCTATTGGAGCTTACAATCTAAATCCCCTAACATACACAAACACACACACAGACAGACAGACAGACAGAGAGAGACTAAGGGCAATTTAATAGCAGCCAATTAACCTACCAGTGTGTTTTTGGAGTGTGGGAGGAAACCGGAGCACCCGGAGGAAACCCACGCAAACACGGGGAGAACATACAAACTCCACACAGATAAGGCCATGGTCGGGAATTGAACTCATGACCCCAGTGCTGTGAGCAGAAGTGCTAAACACTAACCCACTGTGCAGCCCATGCAGATCATCACATCCGTGCTCACTTGGTGTTCACAGAGGTGGGCTAGGCTATTTGAAGCAGCATACATCACTGTGGTATGTCTCCAGTCATCTTACACACCTCCCCAGAGAATTGCCTGCTCTTAGGAGTCTAGAAGGACTTTCCCAAATTAATAAGTCCCCTGGATCTTCCAGGAGAGCAGGAAACTATGATTATTTCATAAAGAGCTGCATACACAAAATTAAAAAGAGTTGCCACAAATTTTATTTATATATATATATATATATATATATATATATATATATATATATATATATATATATATATATATATATATATCTCAAGACTGCAAAAAAATAGAAGGATCCTGTGATTCAAAAGATAATTAATGTTGGAAGGAAGAAATATATTTCACGGGGAACCATTAGAAAAGGTTGTGTGTCTGCAAATTAAATAAAGACTAATGCAGAGCATATTCTGACATATGTTCTGATGTGAATTAGTCAGTTTTCTTAATTGACAGGATTTAAATGTACATGGTATTGGGGAAAAAAGAAAAGAAAAACATTCCATTATTAATGAGAATAAAAAGCTAAACTTTTACATTAATATATATCAAAAGAATGCCCTTACCCTCCTCGGCAGTATATTGCCAGGTTAGGAGGGAGGGGAGTCAATTCTGGAATGTGTTAATATTTTAGAATGTGTAATTAGAGAACTTATTGAGTTGACTAAAGCTGGGTACAGGTTTTTCACCCGATTATCGGGCAAATCACACGATAAACAACCGTTTGGCCCTATGTTGCATTAGTGTGTACGCACTAACGTTGAACGATTATCGTTCGAAAGTACATCACATAGTTGGATTTGATTTTATAAACGGACTAAAAATCTCGAACGATGTTGTTCCATTAACAATGTTGCAGCGGGAGAAAGTTTCTATAGTGTGTACCTAGCCTAAAACTATGTCACTGAAGTATAGTTCAAAAGCTATGTACTGAAAAAAACAGACAGAGAAGTGGTGTCCAAATTGTAATGATAATTCAGCCACTAGGGGCAATGTTCTATGCTGATATTATTACACAGCACGAACTCATGCAACCAATGCACGTGTGGAGAAAAGTTAAATTCTGTGTGCAAAATGATTTATGTCCATAAATAAAATCTACTTCATATATTTAAAAATAGGACGTTTTATAAAAAATAAAAATTATTTTTGAGACCATAACACACTTTACGGAGAACATGCCATCTTACTGGATATTTTATTTGATACAGAATCTACAAGTGCAGTTTGGATCAAGCACTTTAGCACATCCAAAGAATCCTACTGGACGCTGCTTCACTTATTATTAAATGCAGCAATAGTTTTGTGGCATATGTTTGTTTTACTTTTATATGTTGTTGTGGTCCAAATATTACAGTGCTTGCTATTCAACAAGTTAATTAGGACCAGAGATAAAAAAACAAAATGCTGACATTCAATCAAAATAGTCAACCTGCTAAAAAAAAAAGCAAATAAAACCAACAACAACTGTGTCACTAGGGAAGACATCAACACATCAAGAGTATGCTATGAATAGCTTTGTATTTAATAACACTATTAACATTAGATTTCCTTGTTTATTTTCCTATTTAAGGCTTTAAAAAAAATCTGACCTTGGGATATCATGTTTATACTGCTTTTAACAACTATTTATGAATTGTGCTATTGTGGTCTATTACACTATTGGTATCCTTCCCGTAAGAGTGTGATGTCATGAACACTGGAGGCTAAATTCAGTGTACACAGTCAATTTTACATATTAGAGTGGTGCGCCACCTAGAGGTAAATACATCACAGCATATGCAATCTAAACAGTGCAATTATCTGCAAAATAAAAAAGTAATTTATGAACCGCATTAAAAAAACAAACAAAAACAAACTTGTACTCTTTTTTATGCAAACGCATCTATTTGTATATCAAGAGGCATTTTAATATGAATATGCACAAACCCCATCCTATGTCTTTTTAATTGAAAGGGAACATCTGGACTGCCTTGTTTGTCTGCATCATTAACGTACATTTGCATATTTTTACTGCATTGGTCCAAGTGAGTGTTCTTATAGAAAAAAAGTCACCTTGAAGGAACAAAGGGCATTCCATTAAAAGAATAGAAGGAGGCCTGAGCTGTAACACCTTTGAGGACATGGAAAAATATATTTCTTTTGCAGGAATAAAATAAAAACAAAAATCTGTGCACTCTCTGGAAAGCTGCAAGCACCCCCCTAAAACTGTATTGTTCACCCCTTTATCACATATAAATAACCTTGGCCTGCTAAACAAAATTTTGTCTCGTCATGCAATTCAAACACCTGGCCTGCTCTCAGCAAGACATGCCCCCCAATCTGCTCAGCTGTTCCCATCAAATGGGACTCAATTTTCCACCACTGCATATGTCTGCCCTCCGCAAATGAATGCACACTAGGGCAAACGCAGGATTTGTAGAGGGGTTTCGTTTCCACACCACGCCGCCAGTGGGTGTGACCAGCATGCATGGGGGCATGGCTATAATTTTACAGTGCTTGGCTGCTCTCCAACTCTCCCTATCCCCATAATATACATGGCCAATACTGCATGCACTACTGTTAGGTGCATGCAGCTCTCTCTTTTCGAGCAGAGCCGTGTGAAGTGAGGGCAGGGTCCAGCCACTTCAATCACACAGTGCCCCAGGCTTGGAGGGGGGTTTCCAGGCACTAGGAACCCCCCGACTCCCCTTGGTTTGCCTATGGGGAGACTCATGAAAACTGGTGATGTCACAAAACTGCTTTTGCATTGCTGTAAATGACCCTGTTACCAACCATAAGTACATTTACCGATAAACAATACAAATCAATTTAAAAAAAAAAAAAAAAAAAAAGGTTAATTAGAATATTAATACACATATCACTTACTGCAAGAGTAGATCAGAGTATGACGCCCTTATGTGCACTAACAAACACTTCATAGTATGGATGCTGCAATTTTTATTTGCTGCATTTTAGAATTACATAAAGATTGTATAATTAAACATTTTGGATGCAAATAATTGTTTTTAATAAAACTTCCAGGGTTAGCAGCTATTGCACAATCCCATCTGTACATTGGCATAAATGATTTTACGGGAAATAGTAAACTTAATACACTTTATTAATAAATACTGCCAGATTGTTAGGCTATGTGACAAGCTACTCTACCACTACAACACTTGAATTCTATGATGGAAATGGCTCCATATGAGTGATTGATGTGTTAGACAAATGGAGGTTTCATGTACAGGGCTAAACGTTACATTTATAGAGAAACATTTCAAAGGTGCTTATACACAATCTTCTGTTAAGAATGTAGCTTCACACCTTAAATAAACAATCAAATCCAAGATTAAAAATGATCATATATGAATTATAGATGTACTCTGACTTTCTAATACAGCGCTGTTAAAAAGGATTAGCGGCCCACACCATTACAGACGGCTGAAGCTCCTAGAACATATATAAGACTCAATCCTGATGAGATCTTTTATAGGGCGAAGAACTAAAAATGCAGTTATCTTAGTTGTGAAAATCCTAACCCTCTGTATGAATTCACCAATGTACACAGAGCATTTCTATACAGCAAGTCTGCCAAGCGGTCAAACAAACTCCACTTCATTACAGACCACTACAACGGTGTCCTGATGGGATGTGATACAAGTGAAAAACCGGAGACTGAGTTTCTGTGACATCACTGGTCATACATATCAATCACTGAGCCCACACTATGCATTACTACAAAGTAAGTCTGCCAATCTGTCAGTCAGTCTCTGCCTGTTTAGTTGCAGAAGCACCCACTTCATAACGCAGCAAACTGCTGCAGATGAGTTAAAGAGCATGGTGGACATATTAAGTATAAACCCTTCACTTATTTCATGTATATTACACGAATATACAGTCTATATTAAGTTTACATGGCGGGGTTACTCACTCTCCAATTAATAGAGTAATACATAATTGACACTGTATGGTAAACAGTGGGCAAGAGGACATCACCAGTTTATCACAGAACAAGCACCAGGCTGGCACTTTCATGCCATAGGGGACAATATAACGAACAAGGAGGACTGATGGCAAGCCTCTTTAGGATAACATGTTGCACTCACTGCATTAAAGTAAAATAGATATGCCACTTTTAGGAAACACACTGCAAAAAAAAAATAAAAAATACAAAATCAGTGAGAAAACTACATGCGAGCTGTCTGGATCATCTTAATATGAGATCTTATACAGATTTGGGACTTTAAAATGCAAAGTAGGGCCTTAGTGAGGGAAGTACGTTATCTTATGTGAAAAATGATGCACTTATTTAAAATAGTACACGTGTAGTAATATAATAATTAAACCTTTGTAGAATGCAGGTTCAGGACAAATTAGCCAGAGTTTTTGAAAACAGATTAATTTATATCAAATCATGAGGAAATCATGAGAAAATGTTCAACTGATTTTTACTAATTCTACAACAGAGTCTGATAATATAATGAGTGCGTTTTGCATGCTGTCTTTCAATGCTAATCCCTATTCCTAAAGCTAGGTACACACTACAGAAATGTCAACCAACTTTTTATGCAGAGCGATTTTACATGCGATCGATGGTCCGATCGTTCGGTCCATGGACTGCATACACACTAGCCTTGTTTAGGACAATAAAGGAAAGAGCGGACGTCCCTTTAGAGACTTTTTACAGCCATGTTGTCGTGAGCAATGATTGCAATTTCGTACACACTGAAGAAACATTTGCGGGGAATGTAACGAGATACCAAAGACATTAGCATAAAGGGGAAGAGCTTTCGCTATAGTTAACTCCCAAAACAGCATAAAAACAGAAGGCTACACTGTCTCTTCATTCATTCCAATTTGTAAACCTACAATGGCTACAGAAGTACAAGAACAAGCAACTGCACTTCTCCTGCTTGCTGTGGTAAGAAGACTGCAGGTACGGAACCAAAGAGAAAGAAGGAGAAAGAGTAGATCTTGTTGGAGCAAAGATTGGTTCAAGAGGAGAGACAGGTTCTCTCATATGCCCCTGCTACAGGAGATACGGGACAACAACCCAGATGACTTTAGGAATTTTCTTCATATGAATGATTCAACTTTTCAGGAACTGCTCCAACTAGTAACCCCTCTCATCAATAAAACTGTTGCATTAACACTGTGTGGTTTATTCAGAGTATTTTACCAATATTAGTTAATAAAGGCTAATATGACTTTATAACTTTAATAGTTTATAAACTTTATAAAGGTTAAATGAGAATTGATTGCCAATATAGATGCAAAGGGTAATAACAAACGTGCTTTATACATATGGTCTGCAGCCAGACAGGTGCAATACACAGCGATACAAAACACAAGTCAGTGATGTGCGGATTCCGCACCACGTGGGACTGGGACAGACATCAAAAATTTACATACACACGCCCCCAAGGCCGAGGAAGTATCGGAGGATTGTCGTGGATCTGTCGGAAGTTTATACACACTACACAACGGAAACGAGATTGGAATGAAAATATTAAACGGCACGACCAACCAAATGAGGCGACAATCGTCCATTTGGGCAGACTTTCGACCATCGTGTCACTACACACACTGACCCGACTTTTGAATGAGCGGTCGTATGTCGGCTGATTGAGCCGATTATTGGACGAAAACCGTGTAGTGTGTACCCAGCTTTAGTGAAAATTAAACTGTGACCTCTAAGAAGACAAATATTATTCAAAGGCAAATGGAGTTAATTACAAGTATATTGAAAACAAATAATTGTTCTTTTCATCTTTGATCTTTAATATCCAGCTCTGATCAGAGTTTATATGTAAATGTTGTGTAAATTAAACCATAGGAGTCACTGTGCCCCAAACAGATTACTTACCAATGGGTGGGAGGAGCCCTTATCTTTTGTATTTTCAAAAGATCGGATCTTATCCTCACTCATTTTGTCTGTTTCAGCAATAACATAGTGAGTTGGGGTGTAGGATTTGGACAGACTGCTCAATAGTCTCAGGACTTCAGTTGTGTGCCCACCTGAAAAGCAGATAAACAGAAGAGTTCCTTATAGCTGGAATGTAAATGCAGAATACACAAATGCATGTACTTATAATCCAAAAATAGATAATAGATACAATAATTACAGCTCAGAATAAAAATCTGCAATCGCTAAAAGCTTGAACATAATATGAAACACAAATGGATACATACAAATTTTGATAATTAAACAAACTGTTGACAAAGGTACAAACACATCAATGAATAAGATGTAAAATGTGGGAAAAAAAGTGAACCAAGTAAAAATAAACCCCATCTCGCAGTAGATTATAAATTCACAGAGGAAATGGAACCTTGAGCTGATATCAAATATTTTTAATTTGAGTTAGTAGCAATTGCTTTCAACATTGACTGTGACATTAGCTCTTTTGTAACACTTGCAGTCACTTGTCACTGTTTCAATTCTTAATAACATGATTATTTTGTACCAGTACACCTTCTCCAACCGGATAAAAAATGCTTTACTTAGGAACTTTCCGCTTATTTACTATTCGTTACTTGGGCTGAATTCATTAAATTGATAAGAAGGACTTTTAAAACATTAATACAGTACATTATTATTATATAAATATTTCATACCTCAGAAGAGTTACATTATCATCATCATTTATTTATATAGCACCAGCAACTTCCGTAGCACTACTGGATAATACAGACAGAGAGGTAGGAGAACCCTGTCTGCAAGTTTACAATCTAACAGCACCATTTATTTATACAGCGCCACTAATTACGTAGCGCTGTACAGAGAATAATTGTCATTCACATCAGTCCCTGCCCCACTGGAGATTACAGTCTAAATTCCTTAACATGCACACAGACTGGGGTTAATTTTGTAACCAGCCAATTAACCTACTAGAATGCTATTGGAGTGTGGGTGAAAATTGGAGCACCCAGAGGAAACCCACGCAAACACGAGAACATACAAACTCCACAAAATCTATATTTGACTATTCATACAGTTGCCCAGAAGCAACATTTAAGCTAAAGCACCTTATATTTTACTACAAATTTGATATTCCATCTATGGACTCAGCATGACCCAAACACATAAGCAGGCAACATATATCAGGCTCTAGGTGTTGTTGAGATATATTCCAGTCTGTTAGACATGCTGGTACTTGCAATTCTGCTTATTTCCTAAATTAGCTCTAATATCTGGCTCATAGGTTACCTACACTGAGTGACATTAAGGTAAACAGTCAGATGGTGATTTCATGTGGACAGTCACATGTCCTTAACCTAATCTTTCAGCTCTGTGGCAGGACACCAGCGCGTTTGTAGCACTCACCAGAGCCTGCAACCACCAGCAGGCTAACATGACCTTTGTTTCCAGGTCGGAGCCCACAGGGCCGCTTCAGCACCAGCCATAGCCTGATCCCCACCACTAGGACAGTGAGCAGGAAGCCGGTGACCACGGGGAGCAAACACTCCATCACTGGCACAACCAGGCCGCTCCGTAAAGTAAGACACTTCCGTCTTTGTGACGTCACAATGGAAGCATCTTGCCATGGAAACAGTCGCCGATGGTCATTGGCTGGCGGCTGTCTGTGACGTAATGGCACGCCCACTTACAGAATGCGATAACATTAGAGCATTATACGCTGCGCTGATGATTAGCAAATACGTGATGTACACGTAATACAGAAAGTTCTGTAACAGAAACATAGTGGTATTCAATAGGCGGGTTATTACTGCAGAGATGCCAAATGCCGTAATATAGCATAGAGAGAACAGTATGTTGGGCTGCGTACAAGTTTTTAAGGAAAATATAGACCAATACCTCCTATTGTACTGTGCTAGATAAACACAAATTTACACAGGCAAGATAATGCTTGTGTGGTTTTTTTTAGCCATGTAAAACATTCATATAGGTGTTTAGACAGCACATAACATAGTGCATTTTCGTATTTTTGTTTTAGTTCCGCTGAAATAAGGATATTACCTTGACCCTACTAAGTGAAATGAGTATATGTATCATAATCCTTACCTGGGATCGCAGGCTGCTTTTTTCCTAGATTCCTCCTCATGTACACATTACGCTCCTTGAAATACATTGAAATACCCCCCTGCAAAAAATAAATGATTTGTTAATTCAGTAATGCTTTTCTTCTTTTAATACAAATCATATAACAAACTTTAATAAATAGTAATACAAATAGTATTAGTATAGTAATACAAATAAAAACATTAAACAGCGAATACTTATAAATAATATAAATGAAGAAAATTTATTCTTTGTAATAAAATTTGCATTTTTAGCAATTTAATTTGGTGAGAAATATAGAATACAAAAAAATGCCCTCTCCATCACACTGTGCCCTCCTTCATCACACTTTTGCCCCTTCATCACAATGCGCCCCCTCTTTCATCACACCGCTCCTATTCTTTCATCACTCTGCATACTCCATCATCACAATGTGCCACTTTCATCATCACACTATACCCTCCTTTATCATTATTCTGTGCCCACCTTCATCATCACACTGTGTCTTCCTTCATTACACTGTGCCTTCCATTCTTTACTTACCTTTCTATAATCTTCTCTTCTTCTGTCTTCTTCTCTTCAGTGCTGCTCCCTATGTGGCTCTTCACTGATAATGTCGTGACATGATGACATCACGCCCGACACTGTCAGTGAACATGGAGGAGAGAAAAGGGAGCCTGAACCAGTGATCTTTTTATTTTTGCTGGGCCAGTGGATAAGGAGGGAAAGCAGGCATGGGAAGCGACTCTCCAGCATGGCTCCCCCGCCTTGCTTACCCCGCTTACTGCATTCTTCCGGCCCTGGTTACTAGGATCCTCAAGTCTTACTAGTTTGGCACAGACTCTAAAGTGTAGGCGACATAGCCGGACATGCAGTTGCATGCGCTGTATCAATGTTACACCTGTGTCAAAGGTGTGACCACTACTGTGCATGCATTTATTGTTTACATTTGTTTATATATCATAATCATATTCCATAGCAAATTACAATTGGGAAAAAGCATAGTAATAAAAGAAGACTGTGTATTAACAAACATAGAGGTAAAAGGGTCCTGCTCGCAGGCTTATAATGTATAGGAAAATAGGAGTTTTATACACAAGGTTAAGTGACTCATATTGCATATCTGACCAGCAACACTGCAGTGTAATTAGGTATTGAAGGGACTATAAAATCCAGTTACACAGCATAGTTGGTTTGGGGTGACGTAGCTGACTTTAAAAGAAGGGACTCTCAGATAATTTGTTTAAAAATAGAGTCAAGTTTATTAACTCTGGTGTACACGGACCAAGAGTCTAATCAGATCAGAGGGTAATGATAATATATTTGCACATATGTTTTATAAGCAATAATTGTGGCACCCTTATGCAAAGGGGCGTTTAACTTGGTATTTACATTGATTGGATAACTATTATTTGGATAGTATATTATTATTAAAATGAGGTCCTGTCTCTGAGACACTAATTTTTTTAACAATGTTTCTAAATAATCACTAGTACAAGACAGTACGGCCTCTGGGTTCTGCAGCTGAACTGAGAAACAAGAGAAACAGCCCTGTCTTTGGTATGATAACACTCCTTGGCTCCATCTTGTAATTTACCACTGTTTTATATCAGTGAGAAGATGATTATATGGGAGGTAGGACACAGAGCTGATCTAAAGTGCTTTAACCCTAACAAGTTTTTTTTAATCTAAGCACAGGTTGTTTTATGCAACAAGTGCTGGCAAAATTATGATGAAATAATATACATCTATACATTGTATGCATTGTTACTGTATGTATTGCTACTCTATGTATGACTTAATTTATTGTTTAGATTCTGCAACACAGGCATTAAAAGGATAAAATAAGTAAATATTTGCACATCCTAGACAATGTAGTAAACATAAACTAGACTAAAATGCTATAAGACCACTTAGAATTAGATAGTAATAGGGAATGTATTATTCTTTGTTCTACAATAAAAAAGCAATATGTAAGCATTATATCTTTATAATGTAAGCTTTAAATGTGTGTTAATGACACTTCAGTTCACATTTTTTACTTAGATTACTAGATTGTATTAAAGTACTACTGTCATCTACTGTCTAAAGTTAGTATTGTATCTGAATAATTTCTATGAGACTTGAGAAGCTATATAATGCATGCAGGGTGGGGAATTCTATGCAATCCTTCTGGTGACTTGAAGAAATATTGTGCCCATTGTGGATGCAAAGAGTATATTAAAAGTGATTTGTATTCCAATCATTGCTAGGGGCCTGATTCATTAAGGATCTTAAATGAAGAGGTATCTTATTTCAGTCTCCTGAACCATGTTACAATGCAAGGTGGTGCAAATTAGTTTTCTGTTTTGCACACAAGTTAAATACTGCCTGTTTTTTACAGGGCTCCCTATGCAAGTAGCCTCCATTCCTCATCCATTATCGTCACAAAACTGTACAGGTGTGAAACCCTATTACTTACAAAGCTGCATAGAACAGGAGAGACTTTTAAACTCCAAATATCCAATCAGGTCAGGAGAGAAGCACACCTTAATTTAATGAGACAGGTGTACAATGGCTCATGCTCACCAGAGCTAGAGAAGTAATGTTAACATACACAGTCAATGACTCATACTCACCAGAGTTGAAGAGGCATTCCCAATATCTTTATAGTACCTACCCCCCCCCTCTCCCCCTTGAGGATGGGTCATGGGACCCATAATGAGGCTTTCCTAGAAAATATTGGTGCAATTCACTTTTTAACCTATTAGTGTGAAAAGCTCAGGAAGGAACCAACAATCTCTCTTCGGGTCTCTATCATTTCCAGTGAACAAGGCAATCCCAATATCCTAACAACTCCTCTACCTGTACAGATTCTTGAGCAAGGAGTTAAATCTTTCCCTAAGAGCATCCAAGGGGGGGGGAAATGACAGTAGCAAGGGTCCCAAACACCCTTCCATTCCCTAAATCACAGGTTATATCTCCCCAATGTTCCTATATATATATATATATATATATATATATATATAAAACCCTCACCAAACTTTACACCCACTATTTGATAAAATCAGAAATTTTGTGGAAATATCATGTTTTACATATAAGCAAGAGAAATCAATAGCTAAGTCCCTTTGCCCAACAACCCAAACAAATTGAAGTACAACTTTAATTTGTCTTTGGCAAATTCAACTACCAACAAGCATCCATATTTTTTATTTATATTTTTAACTGCATAAGTTAAACGTAAAGGGGTACATAAATAAAATAGTGAGAGGAAAGGGCATAACACATTTGGGGGAACATATTTTTTATGTTCTCAACATGAGACAAATAACCAAAGCAGCAATATAAAGGATGATTAGTTGGAAACACATTTTATTGTCATATTTGGGCCAAGGTAGTAATATGACCATATTCTCATTGGGCCTGATTCATTAAGGAAAGTAAAGCAAAAAAATGAGTAACTTTGCACCTGAGCAAAAACATGTTGGATTGGAGGGGGAGCTAAATTTAAAATGTGGGGACATATTTATAGTTGGGTTAGGACATGTCCTAGATCAACTTTAAATTTCAGTGTAAAAACAAAGCTATCAAGTATTTGTGTGTTACATGAAAAAACAGCCAGCATTTAATTTATGTGCAAAATAATAAACTAACATGCACCCCTTGCATTGTAACATGGTTTTTACCTTTCTTTTCTTAATGAATCAGGCCCATTATGTCCAATTCAGATGTTACCTATACTTACTCCCAAGGATGAAAAAAATAATTAATATGGAATTCTGAAAAACTGCAACACAGGGAGGGATTAATTACCCCAAAAACTGAAAAAATGTGCAAGAATATACAGATTTATTAGCGATTGGTTGCATATGAAAGATTTGTATGCTAACACTTCAATTAAAAAATATTTTTTACTTAACATTAGCGTAACCTTTTCTGCATAATGATAAGCAAGAGCCGCTGAAGATGGTTGACAATCAATCCCTTACTGACGTCAATAGTCACCACTCACTTTTCTTACCGATAGTAGATAAATGGGGGTTTATTTCCCCCCCCCCAATGTAGGTCTTTAGTTGGACTATCAGAAACAAACACATGCCCTAAATATCAAGCAAGAGATGCCTCATCCTTGCATTGTATGGTTCAATTCCCAGTTATCAAACTTTTTGGTAACAGGTCCAACAATTTGCCTTTTACCACAGGGCCTGATTATCAAATAGGCTGACAAGGCTGCAGCCTAGGGAGCAATATATTTTTGGGGGGGGGTGAGAAGGGGGGGGTGTGAAGAACTGTGATGGGGAGAAGCATAAACTGAAATTCATTTTAAAATATAAAAGAATATTTATTCCCCACAGTAAAAAGAAAATATGAAAGAAAATGTAGTAAGGTTTTAATCTTGATATATTCCCATTGATAAAGGCTGTAGATAATAAGTCATCCTCGAGCAGGAGCTTGAGGATAAGTGAGTAGGAGATGGCGATAGATGAAGGCATGAAAAGCCCTTTCACACCTTCATTCTTATAGCGCTTGTTCACACCTCTGATTGCTGTGATCCATTAAAAAGCCGGGACTTACACGCAAATGTAAACATTAAAGGGGGCTGAAGGAAGTCTAATTTAAACTTGAGGACTGTCACGACCCAGCACTTACCTGAATCTATGTGATATGTGTGACAAAGAGTTAATAAAAACAACCACCTGATCTGTTTAAAAATTATTAAAACTTTGCCTGTCTATCCCACACACTAACATTGTCTTACCATTTATGCCACCACCAAGGTTTTCTTTGTTGTAGAGATGACACTATTACTCAGGGAGCCTTCCGAATCTATCACAATTTACTTTCATTGGAATTATCATAAACCAAATGATCTCCCCTGACCCAGAGTTACCATAAATCTAATGTATGTAGTCTTCTAAAACCAAGCTAAGGCTGACACGTGAATTCGTAAGAACACAGAGACTTATTAAATGTAATTAAATATGGAACATAAATTGAAGTGTGAAAAATCAATAAATATTATTTAAATATAAATGTTTAAACATTCACAAAAAATAACTGAATGTGCAATCTATACATATAACATAAATATTGAAACAAAAAATGACCTATTTCTGTAGTTAGTATTTATAATCACTTACTCATAAAGTATTTTTATAGAGTCTGTAGTTCAGAGAATGGAATCCATAGAGCTCTTGTGAAATCTTTATCTTGTTTGTGAATGATATATTTTTTCTTATATTTTTCAGTTTGACATGTAACATATCAGAGAAAACACCATCAAAGTCTAATCTGTATATATAAAGAACCAGGGGATAATATGGTTCTCTATATCAAATGTAATACATCACAGACCTTAAAAAAACAACAACATTTATCTTTCTTTTATCAAATGTAACTTATGCCATAAAAATAAAACATACAGTATGTTTTCTTTTACCAGATGAACATCTGGATACATCTATTGGTATGTACTTATAGACTAATATTTAAAAAAACAATTGTGAACGGGACTATAGTGCGTCATCAAATAATTTGCAATGTATCCCAAAATCAGAATTTTTTTTTACCTTATATATTTCTTTTACCAGGAAAAGATCTGGGTATTTTTTATTAACCTGCATTTATAAATTACAAGAAAAAAAATCTGGATACATCTGTTATTATGCCCTTATCCATTATATTGAACTAATTTATATACTATAAAAATATTCTTTATTACCGGACAAAAGCTGAAACTTTATATAAAACATGACATTCATTAACATATCTTCATAAAATCACTGACACCAGGTGTAGGTGGACTCTTACCAGTAAGACACTATAGACAATATAAGGACACTTTATAAGTAGTTATAAATATTAGTTACATAATTAAGTCACTTTTTGTGGATGTTTTAATATTTATGTTATATGTATTGATTGCACATAATTTTTTGTGGATGTTTAAACATTTATGTTTTGATAATATTTATTTATTCACAAGCGCTAATTCTTACTTCCCTGTTATTTTTGTTATTTATTGTTGCTTTTTGTTGGATGAAACCTTTAGTGTGGAGACCTGCATGTGAGGATTGCGCAGGACAATCTAGATCATTTGGATCATTTGAAAAACAATTAAGAAAATTACATACAAAGATATAATACAATAGTTTCTGTTAAAAATAATAAACAACAGAAATTGTAAACTCACGAATGAAACGCTTTCTGTTTGTTAGGAGAAACAGGAATAATGGGATACTTCTCAATATGAAATTGACTCCAAAAAGTGAACAAGTCTGTTAGATTTTACAGAACATTTTAACATGCTGTAGATACCCACAGCCTCCTTCCTGTGATGTCAGTACTAGAAATTCTGTGTAAATACAAATTAGTTGTTTATGACCTATATTCAAACACCTTTCAGTCAGGTTTCCTTTACACTGGCCTAACTTTATACCAGAATGTTCTATAAAGATGATATTACACCCACACAGCAGGGCATAAGTTTCCCTGCATTTGCATACCAAACAAGGCTCCTGAATGTATGACATTTGAGAAAATATGACATTTTCATGTGTACTTATTTCCCTTCATTTCACATCTATCTAGGAGACAGCTGTACTGTCCTCCCGGTTGAGCTCTCCTGAGATATCACAGATTTACCAATAATGTGAGGGGTTTGTTTGGGGGATATCACATCCCATAGATTGTAAACTTGCGAGCAGGGCCCTCTTATCTCTATGTATGTAATACTTAGTATTGTTTTATTACTGTTTGTTCCCAATTGTAAAGCGCTACAGAATCTGCTGGCGCTATATAAATAAATGATGATGATATCACAGATGTTATTGATATAACCTTAAATAGAGCTTTCAAGAGCTTTTATGTCCCATGCCATAAACTGGTATTAGGCACTCATCTGTAACTATGTGTCTGGAAATCTCTACCCATAAATACCTCATGGGTAGAACACAAGAGTTTAGAAACAATGAAAGAGATACATTAATTTAGCCTCCTCCCTTTCAGGTTTTAAGCCATGGCTGGACACAGAGTTCACTGGAGCCACACCATGCTAATACTATGAATTAATTCACAAACACATATTTGAAGTTTTATATGACTAGTAATTATCTTGACAATGACTAGGACATATATGTTTTTAAGTACCGCTTATTAGCCTGGCTTGGAAGGCGAGGGGGCACTACGAGCCTAGAGGTCCTGTCTTCACATCTACTAAAATATGTCATTAAATCCCCTGATTGGGCAATCTTGGGACTGATCACTAATCCTTCAAAATTGACTAGAGAGAATAAAAATGTAGTATTGATTGTATTTGCATTAGCTAGAAAAAATATTTGCAGATTCAAGATATTACCCCAACTATGGGGTAAATGTATCAAGCTGAGAATTTTCCGGCGACTTTGAAAGCTGGAGATGTTGCCTATAGCAACCAATCAGATTCTAGCTATCATTTTGTAGAATGTACTAAATAAATGATAGCTAGAATTTGATCTCAGATGTAACCTTAGTTAAATAGATAGAATACAGAATTAGGGTATAATTATAATCAGTCTACAGTCCTTAGTTTTTTTTTGTTGAAACAACGAATTCAGAGGCAAGCCCAGGATTACTGGAGGAGGCTTGCCAAATGTTTTATTACAGGGGGCTTGGCCAGGCCATTCAGGGGGTGAGACTAGCACTTAAAATGCACTAGCCTTCTGCTAGCCTGCTCCATTCTCCCTTGTAATGCCACATGCAACCCCTATTTACTACAAGCAGCTTGCTCTTTGTGCACAACGGGGGCATACCTCCTGACCGTTGTCTGCTGTAAAAAAATTAGAAATATTGCCCCACCCCCCAGGAGGTGGGCTGCATGTGGCCCCACACTATATACACGTGCCTGTCGGCCGAGAGGCAGACAGAGAATCTTGTGCGGTTGCATTGATTGTGTTTTAAACACTGAGAGTGGGGAGCTAGCATCCTCTGTCTGCCTGTCTCTGCCGACAGGCATATGTACAGAGTGTGCTGCCCATCCCTACTAGGAATTAAAAAATGGGGCAGTTACTGTTGTATCTGGCACCAAGATGTTAGCAGGCGATCCTTTAAGTCCTGTAAGTTGCAAGGTGGGGCTTTGTTTATCCAGCACATCCCACAGATGCTTGATTGGATTGAGATCAGAGGAATTTGGAGGCCAAGTCAACACCTGGAACTCTTTGTCATGTTCCTCAAACCAAGAGGCCACTGCCATCAGGGAATATTGCTGCCATGGACGGGTGTACTTGGTCTGCAACAATATTTAGGTAGGTGGAACGTGTCAAAGTAACATCCACATGAATGTCAGGACCCAAGATTTCCCAGCAGAACATTGCCCAGAGCATCCCACTGCCTCCGCCGAGAACACCTCACAAGACTTGCTATTCTTGAAATACTCTGACCCAGGCGTCTAGCCATCACAATTCGGCCATTGTCAAAGTCACTCAGATCCTTACGCTTGCCAATTTTTCCTGATTCCAACACATCAACTTCAAGAACTGACTGTTCACTTCCTGCCAAATATATCCCACCCCTTGGCAGGTGGCACTGTAATGAGAAAAACAATGTTATTCACTTCATTTGTCAGTGGTTTTAATGTTGACAAATTAAGTGAATAATATAGTAGTACAAGTGTGCTTACATACCTCCACTTTTCCTATTTTTGATTGTACAGCTAAGAAATCCATTCACTTACATTTTCCATACGGCCACTTCTAAATTTTCACTTTGACTTTGACCACTATGGATTGACCAATCTATCTATCTATCTATCTATCTATCTATCTATCTATCTATCTATCTATCTATCTATCTATCTATCTAGCTATCTACCTATCTATCTATCTATTAGAGATGTGCATTGACCCTCGTGTTTCAGTTCTAAACCAACTTCGTGTTTCGGCTTTGCTACCGGTTTTGTCTCACAAATGCGAGAGGTTTTGCTTTTGGTTTTAGCTTTAGACTGACCCCCGTGTTTTGGATTTGGATTACCTTCGTATTTTGGTTTTGGTTTTGCCAAAACCGCCTTTGCGTGTTTTGGTTTTGGTTTTATTTTGCTATTTTTTTTACAAAATTCAATTTTTTGGGGTAAATAACATAATTTAGATATTATTTTGTACCTACATTATTATTATTAACCTGACTAACACTAATTTCCAGTCATTTACATTCATTTTTGACCATCTCACAGGTCACAATATGCTTTTCATACACTTTCAGCCAAATACTGCAGCGATCTGGCTGGATGGTAAGCGACAAAGCAATGACTCAAACACACGGCAGTTCCTACCACATCTAGGAAACATTGAGAGCTTCACCTGTTTCTTGGATAAGTGAGGTAATTCTACAGGTAATACATGGCAACGATCGATCGCTCCACCTGCTTCTTGGATAAGTGAGGTAATTCTACAGCTAACAAATGTCAACGAGCGCTGACCCCCCGGGATGTGTGCTTTTATCAGACACACACCAATCCAGGGTGCCAGGCAACGCACTAAAAAGAGCTATTGAAATAAAAAGTAAAAAGCCAGTTGGGTGTATTTTACACCCTACACTTATAGTGTACGTTACAAAAAAGCAGCCTGCAAAGACTGTACGATAAATCATAATGCCCAAAGCACCTTTTCTCTTTTGGTGTATATTACACCCTACACTTATTAGTGCAAATTACGAAAAATACAGTTTAATCCCTGCTAGGCCCTCCCTAAACAAGCTATCAATGGCCTAAAGGCATCTTAGACCAACAGTGATGTGAAGTGAATTCTACACTGTCAAGATGATGTCGTCATCATGGTCAGCATCATCCTCACCCGCGTCAGTGTGTACATCATCACAGACTATTAATTCATCTCCGCTGGAATCCGCCATTAGAGAAGTGTCAGTATTTGGATGTATTTGCTGGTAAAGGCCTTCCTCGTGGAAGATGTAGTTCATTTTGATGAAAATCATCTTTTCCACATTTTTCGGATGTAACCTCCTACATCAATCACTGACAAGGTTCCCAGCTGTGCTGAATACTCTTTCTGAGTACACACTGGAGGGTGGGCAGCTTAGGTATTGCAAAGCAAGTTTGTACATGGGTTTCCAAATGGCTTGTTTTTCCTCCCAGTATGGAAAAGGACTGTCTGACATTTCCATATCAATTAACTCCTGAAAATAATCCTCCACCATGTTAATAGTAGGATTGGATGGAGTTATGGCCGAGGTCACACATTTTTTGGTAAAATCTTTCAAACCAGCCCAGATGTCAAACTGTTGTGGTCTGCCACCTGCATCATCCCTGCTTTTCTTTGGAAAGTGCAATTTTTTCTGAACAGCCTGAGAAACTGAAGGAGGAGACGTCGTCAAGCCAAGGCCCAGTTCAGCGGACAACTTGCTGACCAATAGCTCCTTGCAACTGTTCAGATCTCGGTCATTTGGAAGCATAGTATCGATGTAGGTCTTAAACCTCAGATCAAGCACAGTTGCCAAAACATAGTGATCCGACTTCAAGATTTTAATAACTCTTGGATCATTGCAAAGCGCATTAAGTACTTCATCTACAAGGCCAACATACTTTGCGGAATTGCTTTCTTTTATCTCCTCCTTCAATATGTCAAGCTGCTTTTCAAAAAGTTGAATTAAGGGAATGACTTGCCTTAAGCACGCAGAGTCTGAACTCACTTCACATGTCACAACTTCAAATGGTTTCAGCACCTTGCACAGCACAGAAAGGATTCTCCACTGTGCAAGACTGAAATACATTCCCCCTCCTTTCCCAATGTCATGGCTTGTGCAATACTTGTATGTGCTTGTATCGCTTTGCGCTGTTCATCCATCCTCTGAAGCATGTACAGGGTGGAATTCCACCTTGTTAACACCTCTTGCTTAAGTTGTTGGCAGGGCAAGTTTAATTGTTCTTGGAGCTGCTGAAATCTCCTACATGCTGTGGCAGAATGCCGGAAATGCCCCGAAATTTTACGGGCCACCAAAAGCATCTCCTGCACCTCACGGTTATTTTTCAAGAAGCTCTGCACCACCAAGTTTATTGTGTGAGCAAAACAGGGAATGTGATGGAATTCACCCAGCTGTAATGCTCGCACAATATTGTTGGCGTTATCAGAAATAACATATCCTGGGGAGAGTCCAAGTGGTATAAGCCATGTATTAATGACATCCCTTAGTTTTCATAACAAATTGTCAGCCGTATGCCTGTTAGTGAAGCTGGTGATACAAAGAGTAGCCTGCCTGTGACAAATGTTACGTAGTGGTGTACATGCTGCTGCTGTTCCTGCTTGTGAAGGCGAATGACCAACCCAGTGGGCTGTCACAGTCATATAATCTTTGGTTTGGCCACTTCCACTTGTCCACATATCTGTGGTTAAGTGTACAGTGGGTAGAATGGCATTTTTGAGCCCAATTAGTACATTTTTACGAACGTTTTGGTACAGTTGCGGAATAGCTTTTCATGAAAAATGGTGTCGCGATGGAATTCTGTAACGGGGACACAAAACATCAATTAACTGTGAAAAACCAGCTGCGTTTATAGTGGATATTGGGTGCAGATCTAACACTAGCTTAGTCGCCATGGCGTCTGTGATCCGCTTTGCGACTGGGTGACTGCTGTCATATTTGCTTCCTCTAGCAAAAGATTGTTTCACAGTTAATTGTTGTAAAGTACTAGTGCTCTTCTTCTTGGGCTTCTTATGGGAGGAAGCTTCAGCCCCAGCAGCAGCAACAGCAGCAGCAGTGGGACTAACACTCAAACATTCTTCAGAGGAATCAATTATAGTGCAGGAGTCATCGAGTCTTACCAAGTTGGATGTAGGGGTAACTCCGATCGCTACTGAGGATATTGATGAGGACGGTGTTGTGGGTGTAGATTGCAGGCGTCGGGATGTAGGTGAGAGAATGGTCATCCTAGCTGATGATGGGGTGCTTGTAGTTATTTTTTTGCCATAACTTTCAGCTTTTCCCAACACCTTGCCATGAACTCTCGTCAAATGGTGTAACATGGATGGGGTTTCAAGATGGTAAGGTCCCTCCCTCGACTGACTGTGGCTTTACATACACTACAAATGGCTATACAACTGTTGTCAGGATTTGGGTAGAAATAATTCCACACATAAGAAGTGTCTTTTTTGGTCTTATGCCCAGGCATGACAATGGCCTTCTTCTTGTCACGTGCCAGAGCTGCTTCCACTGGTGCAGGACTTACACAAACAACCTCATCCTCATCAACATCCTCATTAGCGCCCTCGTCTTCTTCCAATTCCAAAGTGGCTTCCTCAATTGGTGTAACACTGGCTACACTCGGGCTGTTCAGGCACACATCAGCAGAAATGCTGAAAGGGCCCTTCTTATGGGTACACTATCAGAATGGTCACGATTACACATACCACTCGTGGATGGACTCTCCTCAGGGATTGGTGTCATTTCTGATTCTGAGCATATATTTTCCTCTAATGCCTTACTGTTATCTTGCAGCTCGGCTTTCACACATAACAGTAGTTGTGCACCACTTTTGGACTCCGAATTACTTGGTCTTGCTTGGTCCTTACAAGAAGAAGTCTCAGTTACATTTTTAGATCTCGCACTAATAGAGAAAGGCGAAGGCCTCATTCTTTCTTTGCCACTACGTGTGTAGAATGGCATGTTGGCAATTTTTTTTTTATCGGCAGTTAACTTTTCCTCTATTACAGCTCTTTTTCTCTTCAACACGGTAAAAGGTGTTTTTTGTGTGATTTTTCCCCTGACTTCAAAAGACTATGTACTTCTACATAGGCTTTACCAGATGACGTACAGGGAAGATTACCATCAGGACTGGTAGCAGCAGCTGCTTGCTGCTCCTGCTCATATGTGTACTGCTGTGAATCCATTTTAATGAGACCCCAAGCACTTTGTAGTGCAAATTCAGAAATATATAGTGCTGGTAGATTAGAATTTCAGCAGTAAGCAAATGCATTTTTTTTTAGACGGGGGGATATGACACCCCAAACACTTTGTAGTGAAAATTCAGAAATATACTGGGCTGCTATATTACTATTTAAGCATGCAGAAAATATTTTTTTTTTAGAAGGGGGGAATATGACACCCCAAACACTTTGTAGTGCAAATCCATATATAGACTGTGCTGCTATATTACTATTTCAGCAGTCAGCAAATACAGTTTTTTTGGAAGGGGGGAATATAACACCCCAAACACTTTGTAGTGTAAATTAGTAAAAATTCCTCCACTATACTCCTCTATTCCTGCAACCTAACCCTTCTCTGTCCTTCTCTCAAATGGCGCTAGATCGCTGTGGAGGCGGCTATTTATTAATTCTAAAACTCGCGAGATCCGAGATCAGACGACGTCACAATGAAGTTTTGACCCTCTCTACTTTAGATATCGATTTAATTAAAAATTGCGAAAGTAGGTAAAATAATGTCATTTTGAGCTGTTTGTACTCCTATATTACTATTTATAGCATTAACATTCATTTCCAGTCATTTCCAGTCTATTTTCTAATGATCCCTTCACAACGGTCCCAATTTATCACCAATATTACCTATTGCATTTATTTTATTTCTATATATATTATGGCCATATATTATGGCAATGGGAGTGGCATGCCATGGGCCTCTAAGGGTAGAATTGACTATGGAGCTGACAGTCTGCAGGTAAAAGACTGCAGACCAAGTTATATACAGGTGAAGCATTACACTTAGGTTTTGTTATGTACAGATCTGAGACATATGTTACAAGCTGAAATGTGAAATGTAATTTTACTTACATGCTTTAAAAGTATCTTCCACAGCTACAGCAAAATGATAGAGGGTGTCTGAATATGAGTTACAGAGCACCTAAGGAGAATTCCTTTTAAAGGCAAAATGGGAGTGTCTCCTATCCATCAAGCCAAGGCTGGAGGAGTCTCGACTATAAAGACCTGTACTGTGCCATTGTGCATTGCAACCGATGCCAGTTAGTGGCCAACTGGTAGTTAAGGAACTGCTGTATAGCCAGATGTAGGTTGCCTGGTGTCATCCTGATGTGTGATGTTTGCTTTGGCTGTTATTGTGATGCAACAATAAAGCACCATTTTGATTTGGAACAAGAAGTGATCCATGTTGCTGATGTCTGCAGGGCGCTCTTGCAACAAGTGGTGTCAAAAGTGCTACAAGAAGGGTGCGTTTGTTACAATATGTACATTCTAAAACATGTAGTATATTCTTTTTTAAATATGTTTTAATGAATAATATATACAGTATTTTTGTCTGAGAATAAATTTCCTATAAATAAGTGGAATCATACATACCGACGGATAATGGTATAATAAATGTCCATAGTCTTTTTTTCTTTGGCACAAGTGAGTGCAATAGCACTTAGACTTCATATTACCCTCAGTAATCACACAGTGTACAATATGGCTATGTCTTCTTTTGGAACACAAATCATATAACGAAAAGAGATACTGTGATCCTGGTACCTGACAAACTTTGCACAGAATCCAGCTTTGTTGTGTCTAACAACAGGACTAAGTGCCGGAATAAACTTTTTTCTGAACTAGATGAACCTTCTTATGGCTGCTATTCTTGCCCTATATACATCTTGTTCTTTGGTACTAGTTACTTTTCTGTTCTATTTCAGTCAGTAGTGCAGCAGGTGACTCTTAAATGTCCAAAATTCAAAAGCATTGAGAACTGCTAGTGAGCTGGCCTTGTGGCTACGTTTCCGGCCATGAGTATGGGGGGTTTCCGTGCATCTAGAAACCCCCAGCCATGTGCATGCCTAAATATTTTGTATTTCAAGATAAGAACACAAAATCCTATCCAGCATGTACATTTACAAAACTAAGTGCAAACATTACAAACTGCAGAAGAAGTTTCAATAAACATGCTTCTGCTATATACCACCCAACTGTCCTGATTTAGGCGGGACGGACCTGATTTGCCACCCCAGCTTTGTCCCAATCAGTGGGAAATTAGGGAGATATTGCCTGTTCACTATGCAGAGCAGTGGTAAACGGATGTTATGTGCGCGCAATGAAGGTTTTGGAGAGAAGGAGAGCCTAGTGCTTCAAAAGTGGTATTCATGCGCCCAGCCTGCTCCTATCATGCCATAGGCACGCCCCTTGTCGCAAGAGTGCTTACGCAAATGTTGGGGGGAATGCTGCTGTGTCATTTCTTGAAATGTTTTCTTTCTTAATTATATTTTAAAATAACAAAAGAAAAATGGGTGTGGGGTGTTCAATAAGAGACAAATTAAGTATTTTACGCAAACTATTTGTAGAGGAGGGACCCAATGACCTACTTCATACTGCACTCCATTTTTTTATGTCTGGACCACTTTTTCCAATAGATTATCAGCTCGCTAATGACGATGTAATACACATAACTGACCAGTAGATGGCTTCGCATTGTAAATTGACCAACGCAACAAAGCTTTGATGGGAGCAGGAGCTTATTAACCATTTCCCTGACAGAGTCAATTACTGTGATGCTTTTCAGTGTCCCCTAACTAGACGTCAATGTAACTGGCACTATTGTTTGTCGCCCAAAAAACTTTATGTTTCTGACATATTTTGGAGAGTTATTTTGATGGAATAGTGTACAAATTCAAATGCTTTTAAACACACCTCATAGCAGGAGATGTAAATCCTGATTTTATATACATTTTTTATGTGTCTTTATCGTGCCCATTTATCTAGCAGGATATGTTGCATCACAAGGACGCTTGGCGTTAGCTACGTTGGTTGAGTGAATCCCCCTTTGTGCATCTGGTTGCATCATTAGCAGCGTCGGCACTGAATGGTGACAGTCATACGGATTGAGTGCAGGTCTGTTTAGCACAGCAAGGGTTAACACAATAGACGAAACATGATCCAGCTGCTATAATGCTCTATACTGCATAGCCCAGTCTTCCTATAGCAGCATCTCCCTATCTTACTGTGATCACCGCCTCCTCCTCTTGCTCAGTGAGGCCCGGGGAGGGGGCGTCAAGCACAGAGATCACACTCACACATACACGTACTGCCTGGGAACACAGCTCCAGCCTAGTCTGCATGTGAAGCCTCCATCTCTGCTTCCTGAATCTCTACTGACTGCATTATCCAGCATGGTCCCCTGCAGCTAAGACAGCAATGTGCCTCCCACAGCATCACACTGGCCTACATGTAGGACCCCTACCCGCAGGTAATCCACTGCTGCTGGTGACTAGGCCTCTAATCCTTGTGTGTTCTGCTATTGTCAAATCATTATCTCTAATAATGCTATATTTAGTTTATTTCTCGTCTTTGTCATTTTCATGTTGCATTTAATCCATTGTTCTCAACTCATTAACACACTCAAGGAGAACTGTTCATTATACACTGTTAATACTATATGCATTTAAAAAAAAAAAAGGAAAAGCAGAATATATTTAATTTAACAACTCATCAATTCCTCATCTATTATATTATTATTTTAACATATTTTTCTACAGGTGATATCTGCAGTTGCATTATGCACCTGTTTTGTATCAGTATTTGAATGATTCATATAGGGATGCTGGTCTACAAAACCTCCACTAAATGCATTCCATTAATAATGAGAAACAATATCATGTAGTGTATGTATTCCAAATCATTCCTGTTTAACAAGGCTTTGCTGCTAGTTGTTGTTTTCATATGCATAATGCTGTGTAATTATTAGAGGAGGGTCAGTATGTGATGATAAATATTTAGGAAGCACTCCCCAAAGGGTGTTTGTTTATAATAAGTACCCCCTAAAGCACTAATGGGCAATCTGATACACTAAAGGCACCGTATGGGCGGCCCTCTAACCTTCAAAAGAGCCGCACATTACCCGTAATCTCAGTATAAACAATGGGCCTCATGGAGAGTTGAACGCAATTTGGGATTAATTTACAGCCGAAAGTGCCAATGCAAAAATAGTATATTTCAGTCTATGGGGCATATTCAATTGTTGGAGTTACTTGGAAATGTAACGCGTCGTGCGCACTATTACCGTCATTACGGTACCTTTCACTCAGGGAGCTGCGAGCTGAAATCCGGCTTAGTATTACCGTAATAACGGTAATGGTTTTATTGCTGCGGGGAATTCAAACAATTGAATATGCCCCTATATGCAACCAGCTCTACATTGTAGCTTATGTGCCAAGTTCATGGCAGGTGGACTTATACACACATACACAGAACAAGGAAGTGAGAGCAATACAACTTTGTAACTATTTGTTTTCATAGTGGAAAACGCATTTGCTATTAGGTTTTATATAATAATTATAGTTTTATTTGTATAGTGCTTTTCTCCCAATAGGACCAGAGTGCTTATATATAATACAGCAAATATGTCTCTTCATGTATGAATGAAAGTAACAACTTTTTTTTTTTTTTAAATACACACACAAAATCCTATAGTATATGCACAATCAATGGAGAAAGTAGCCTGCAGCTTCAGAGGTGAATTCGCAATCAGCCAATCAGAAGTGGTTAGCTAGTGCTGGCGCTAGTCCTCATCATCAGTGTGTATGTGCACCAGACCTTAAGCTGGTGCAAGTAATACGGCTGTAAGAGGAGTATCTACGTCTGTTTTCAGGTCTGCATCTGCACACAGTGCCGCGAACACGCCCTAATTGTACTCGGCCAACGTTAGAAAGGCCCCTCCCTCCCATCACTCCTCTTCTGGCGCAAGCAGGCGTAAGTGTGTATGCATGTAACTCTACGTAGGAGTAGATACATGCAGGTTTTTGTGGGAATTGGCAGAGCAAATTCACTCAATTTACGCTACACAAACAGGTGTACGTTCAACTCTGTATCAGGCCCAATATATTTAATCAAAGAGAGAGACACCTATCTGTAATAACATATCAGCAGGCTTTTAAACAAGTATTCCATGCTATAACATGCAAATCTGACAATAAAGCCATGAAGAGATGGGGGCCACAGGTGGAGGCTTAGAGGGCCGTCTGTTACCCATCACTGCCCTAATGTGTATAAATGTATTCAAAGTACCCCTTAATCTTTAAATTGATACCAAGCCACTCGTTATGCATTTATTTATTTGTATATACCTCTCTAGTTTTTTATGCTTTATTCTTAACTAACAAATTTACGTTTACTTTTTAGTTATATCTAACAGACTTAAGTATCCTTGAATCTGTTTGAGATACTATACGTACTATAGGTCTACATCCTAGCTACTAGAGTTACAAGTGAAAAATCATAACAGAAATTCCGTTGACCAAAATTTATAAGAAACGGGCAAAACTGAGATTTTAGACGCATGTTTGTTTTATTTGCTTGTTAAAAGTTATATATACATGATCAGCCACAAGATTAAATCCACATGCCTAATATTGGGTAGGACTACATTGTGTTGCCAAAACAGCTCTGAGCCATCGAGGCATGGACTCCATAAGACCTCTGAAAGTGTCCTGTGGTATCTGACACTAAGACGTAGCAGATCCTTTAAGTCCTGTAAGTTACAAGGTGGGGTCTCTATGGCTCGGACTTGTTTTTCCTGCACATCCTACAGATGCTCGATCAGATTGAGATCTGGGAATTTGCAGGTGAAGTCAACACCTTGAACTCTTTGTCAAGTTCCTAAAACCATTCCTGAACGATGATTGCAGTGTGTCAGGGCGCATTATCCTGCTGAAAGATTCCACTGCCATCAGGGAATACGGTTGCCATTAAAGGGTATACTTGGTCTGCAACAATGTTTAGGTAGGTGGAACGTGTCAAAGTAACATCCACATGAATGCCTTCTTCCCATGCTGCATCCTGGTACCATCTCTTCCCCAGGTAAATGCCCATGACTCTATCGCCAGTTCACTGGTTATCCTTCCTTGGACCACTTTTGTTAGGTACTAACCACTGCATACAGTGAACACCCCTCAAGAACTGCCGTTTCAGCCGTCTAGCCATCATAAGTTGGCCCTTGTCAAAGTTGCTCAGATCCTTGTGCTTTGCCCATTTTACCTGCTTCCAACACCTCAAATTCACTGGTCAGTGATTTGTTGTCATTGATCAGTGTGTGTGTGTGTGTAAATATATATATATATATATATATATATATATATATATATCAGTGGTTGCTGGTAATTGGGGGTTGGTGGGTGGTCTACTCTGAGAGCCATTATAATTTTCTTGTGCAAGCTGGAATGTGAGCGTTCTGGGGCTGCTCCTCATTCATTTGCTGGTAGCTTCGGCTGCCATCATCGGTCGTGTGTGTGTGTGGGCTCTACGCTTGTGCAAAAGGATGTGGAGATTGTGCCAGCGAACGAATAGTGAAATGTTGAGTCTGTAGCTGGGGCATCGACCAGGGTGTAAAACTGTAATGTTCATGTATATTGTAAGCGCCAATTAGGCAACAGTTAATTTAAATGTAAAATACAGGTTTTCTGTAATTAAGTGTATTTATTGCAGACTTCAGGTGAAAATGTGTTGTTACCTGTCCAAACCTCTTTCTAGTCTCAGGTGTACAGCAATAACATACTAGTAGTATTTTCTGTATTCCCTCTTCACCTAGTACTCAGGTTTACAGTTTTATAACACTGGTTCCACCATCATAGTGTAGTAGGAAGTTCACTTTTAAAACGTATTGTGACAGGATGGACCGCCTATGCCATCGCGTCTGCTGTTGCTGGGAACCGGTTGTGCTTACTTTGCCACTGTTCTTTTTCGTTATCCCAAATGTGCCCTCTTGCCGCAGTAGGAGGGGCTTACACGTGCTGCCACCACTGGACTCCTTACCGACATCCAGAACCGGGTTTCTTCGGGGTGACTGACGCTGCTAGCATATCCTGTTACTGGTGTACCTGGGCTGGTGTTACTGGTATTACATGGTTAATACTTCCATCTATTTCAGTTCATAGAATTAACTGGATTTTCCGGATTCGGGTTGTACTAATGACATCATAATACACTTGTATAGTGCAGAATATAGATGAAACACAGTGTTTGAGGCATACCATAGTGTGTTCAGCTCCAATATCCAGCTAAGATCTTTTTTTTTTCCATACAATTGATATATCGTTGCAATTTACATAGAGCTCATTTGTAATTATTTTATTTAAATGTTTTATATGGTTTTACAATTTATGAATTAATCTGTGAATAAATATACTTTTTTAATTTACCGCAGTCTATTTACCTGGATTGTAATTGGTATATTACACAATGTTGCATCTTTGTACAAATCTCTTTTTTGGGGCTAGACCCCTTACACTAAGTGTGGGGGTATACTAGCCTATCAAGCGCCAGGGGGTATCTTTTATTATTTATTTTTAAAGCCCATGCTCACATTGTTTTGTGCGTCCCTGTGCTTCACATAGTGCAGCCACGCTTCCCACAGTGACGACATAGTGGGGCCGTGGGCACACACACCACACTCGTGTCCTGGTGGCAGGGCTGCCATCAGAAACTGTGGGGCCCAGTACTAATTAATCTGACGGGGCCTCCCCCCTTTGGTCCAGTACTAATTAATCTGGTGGGGCCCCCCCTCCCCATACATGTGCCCCGCTCCCCATACATATGCACCCCTCCATCTTCGCCATACATGCGCCCCCTATCCCTCATCACAGTAAATTTCCCCCACTCCCTCATTACAGTAAATGTCCCCCTCTCCCCTTCCCGCAATCACAGTAAATGTCCCCACTCCCCCCAATCACAGTTAAGGTCCCCCTCTCACCCCCCAATCACAGTTAAGGTCCCCTTCTCCCCCTCTCCCCCCCCCTTCCACTGTTAAGGTCCCCCTCTCCCTCCCCCCTTCCACAATTAAGGCCCCCCCTCTCCACCCTTCCACAATTAAGGTCCCCCTCTTCCCCCCTCTCTCTCCACAGATCAGGTCCCCCCTCTCTCTCCACAGATCAGGTCCCCCCTCCTGTCCTCCCTCCCTCCATCCACAATTATGGTCCCCCAGGCTCTCCCCCCTCCCTCCACAGTTATGGTTCCCCAGATCCCCCGGGCTCTCCCTCTCCCCCCCCCCATCAAAAAAAAACAAGAGCTTATTTACTTACCTTCTCCTCCGCGATGCTGCAGCTCTGCCTCCCGGTCACTGATACACTGGGAGAACAGCGCGCGGTGATGACGTCACCGCGCCCGCGCTCCCAGCCTGTCAGAGTCTGGGAGGCAGAGCTGCAGCATCACAGAGGCATGGTTGGTTGACTGCGGGGCCCGGACAGTCCAGGGAG
The DNA here is from genome assembly GCF_038048845.1 of Mixophyes fleayi. NCBI lineage: Eukaryota > Metazoa > Chordata > Amphibia > Anura > Limnodynastidae > Mixophyes > Mixophyes fleayi. The sequence continues at coordinate 32,449,003 of NC_134409.1, forward strand.
TCTGGACAGACGGAGAGGTCTGTCGGGGCCCCCTACTCTGTCCGGGCCCCTCACAGCAGTACTGGCTGTACCCCCCTGATGGCGGCCCTGCTTGGTGGTGGTCAGGGGGCAAGATTAGAGTTGGTTTGCAACCACTCCTTTGCAATGTCATTTCTTCAGTTCTGATAAGCTTTCAGAGATTCTTTTGTAAATGTGGCTAGTAACTCTTTATTAAAACAATTCCCTCTTCCAGGTTTAGTGGTGTACTTTGCACTCTTTTATGTACTGCTATGGTTTATCCATATTTGTGCTGTATAAACGGAGCCTAACAATGTTTTGCATACTACAATTAGATAATCCTGGCCTGGGTGATGAGTGCTATCTGACAAATCAAACATGTTTAAAATATGTAGTACATGTTCCCAGTGTTAAGATATAAATGATAGTACTCTTCATTGTAGTATTATATGGCCTAAACCTGGCATGCTGGGATTTGTAGTTGTTGGAGAGCTACAGATTGCCTCCGGATTGGAGTGGGTCAAGGAGGGAGTTGTCAGAGAGGTCACTGGTGAGGCGGCTGCAGACAATCCGCTCAAGTAGTTTGGAGGCATAGGGGAGAAGAGAGAGAGGGTGGTAGTTCGCAAGAGCGGTGGGGTCAAGATTGGGTTTCTTGAGGATAGGGGAGATACGAGCGTGCTTGAATGAGGATGGGACTACGCCAGAGGAGAGTGATAGGTTAAAGAGGTGTGCGAGGTAAGAGCAGGCAGTAGGAGAGAGAGAGCGAAGGAGGTGAGAGGGGATGGGATCAAGAGGACAGGAAGAGGGTGGAGAGGAAAAAATAAGGGAGCAAACTTCTTCACCTGATGTAGGGGTGAAGGAGCACCACAGCTGGTTAATGGAGGGAGGTGAAGCTATGAGGGTGGTGGGAGAGGGATAGGAGGAGGAGATGTTCTGTCTAATGGCTTTAATTTTGGAAGAGAAAAAGGTAGCGAAGTCAGAGGCAGAAAAGGGAAGGCGGGAGAGGAGGGAGTTAAATGTGGTGAAGAGGTGGCGGGGATTGGAGGACTGAGAAGAGATAAGGGACTTAAAGAAGGATTGTTTAGTAAGGGACAGGGCAGAGCAGAAAGAAGAGAGGATAAATGTAAAGTGAAGGAAGTCCGGCAGGGAAAGAGATTTCCTCCAGAGGCGTTCGGCTTTGCGAGAGCACTTTTGGAGGGAGCGGGTAAGTTTGGAGTGCCAGGGTTGGGGAATAAGGCGACGCCGGCGAATAGAAGAGGCCGGGGCAACAGTGTCGAGGGCAGTAGTGAGGGAGTGGTTGTAGAGAGAGGAGGCTTGATCAGGGCAAGCCAGAGAGGGAAGGGGTGATAGGAGAGTTTCAAGAGAGGAGGAGAAGGAGATGGGGTCAATGGCGTCAAGGTTGCGCCTGGTGAGGGTGGCTTTAGGCGAGGAGGGAGCGGGGGAGGCAGACAGAGTGAAGGAGAGGAGATGGTGGTCGGAGAGAGGGAAGGGAGAGTTGGAGAAGTCAGAGAGATTGCAGAGGTGAGAGAAGACAAGGTCGAGGGAGTGACCAAGACAGTGGGTGGGGGAGGAGGTCCACTGAGTGAGGCCCAGGGAGGAGGTAAGGGCGAGAAGTTTGATGGTGGCCGGGTCAGAAGAGTTGTCAATAGGGATATTAAAGTCGCCAAGTATAATGGAAGGCAGGTCGGAGTAAAGATAGTGGGGGAGCCAGGCGGCAAAGTTGTCAAGGAAAAGAGAGGTAGGGCCAGGGGGATGATAGATGACGGAGACACGGAGGTGGATGGGGGAGAAGAGCCGAATGGAGTGGACTTCAAAGGAGGAGAAGGAGAGGGAAGGTAGAGCGGGAATGACCCGAAAAGTGCAGTTAGGGGATAGGAGGAGGCCCACTCCACCTCCTGGACGATCGTCTGGTCTGGTGGAGTGGGTGAAAGAGAGGTCCCCATAGGAGAGAGCGGCAGGAGAGGCAGTATCAGAAGAAATGAGCCAGGTTTCAGTGATGGCAAGGAGATTGAGAGAGTTGGAGATGAAGAGGTCATGGATGGAGGACAATTTGTTACGGACGGACCTGGAGTTCCAGAGGGCACACGAAAAAGAGAGGGAGGGACGAGGGGAGATATGGATGAGATTGTCAGGGTTGATGGAGCGAGGGGTGGGGGATGGGACCGTGAGAGATAGGTCTGGGGGAGAGGATGGGTATAGGAAAGGAGCAAGGCGGCATGATGAGAGACAGGGGACAGAGAGGAATAAGAGAATGGCCAGAGGAGGCAGGGGAGGGGTGAGGGAGAAACACAGAGGGAGGGCAGCAAAAGGGAAATTGGAATGAAATACAATGAAATAAAATACAGTCGAATGAGTTAAACTAAAACATAGGTTAAGGCGACCAATGGTAAGTTGAAATGAGAAATATATGGTGAGGGACCAGGTGTAGAGGTACCATGCATTGAAGAAGGAGACCTCAGGAACCAGGCAAGTTCAGGCAGCTCACGGGCAGTCGCCAGAGCGACAGTGAGTGGAAGGGACCAGAGTTCAGGTGAGAGGAGAGATCCGGAGAGAATGTGGGTCCAGGGTGCAGGTGAGGCCAGAGGTGAGGGAGGTCCAGGGAGCAGGAGAGCCAAGAGTTCAGGTGGACCAGGGCCAAAAGGACTAGGTGGATCAAAGGGCTAGGTGGATCCAGAGTTCAGGTGGGCCAATAGGACTAGGTGGGTCCAGAGTTCAGGTGGGGCAAAAGGACTAGGTGCAGAATAAAGGTCCAGAGTAAAGGTGAGCCAAAAGGACTAGGTGGGTCCTGAGAACAGGTGGGCAGATAGGACTAGATCTGGGCCCAAGATAGTGGCAGCGTGTCCATGTGAGGACCAAGGCGAGGGGGGAGGGGGTTGTGCACAGAGGCAACCAGGGAGACCGAGAGAGGTCTAGTGGTGGGGGCAGTGAGCAGAGGAGACCCAGTGGGAGAAGGGCACAGAGGCGACCAGGGAGGCTGGGAGGGCAAGAGAGGGCTAGTGGTGGGCGGTAGGCAGGAAGGTAAACTATCTACCGACTAACCAGCAGAGAGAAGGCAATTGGATGCCCTATTTTGAAAAAAAATATGGGTACATTAGATTTAGAAAACTCCAACCAGCCCTGGTGTTAAAACAATAGCACTCATGTTTTATAATTAGGCCTCCCTCCAGTCCCCACAATAATAATAATATTCACATTTAATAAGTAGACCTAATTTCCTCGAACCAACCCCAACATTAAATTAACAGTATACCCATTTACTCAAAACATATTTCCCTCCCTCCAAACAGTCCCAGCAATAAATGAAATAGCATTAAAGTTTAATAAATATAACCATTTTCCACAACCATCCCCGACAACAAATAATTTATATTTACATTCAATAAATAGCCCTTCTCCCCAAAATCAGCCCCATATTCAATTGATAGCCCTAAACCACCCCAGCATTAAATTAAAGGTTCTTTTACCTCACCTTAAATAATTAGCCCCCACCTACACTCCATCATTAAATAGCCTACCTCCCACACTTTATTAAGATCCTCCCTTCCCTCACATATTATATTAAAATACTGCGCGCGCACGCACGCACACACACGCTATACTTAAAATACTGCGCTCGCGCACACTATATGAACATGGCCAAACACGCACGCACACTATAGCAACATGGGGCCACACATGCACAAAATTAGCCCCACAGGCACACTGTTAGCCCCACTGCCTGATTGTTAGCCCCACTGTTTGTAATCCCCACTGTTAGTTTGTTAGCCCCACTGTTAGTTTGTTAGCTCCACTGTCTGGTTGTTAGCCCCACTGTTTGCCACACTATTACTTACACACACACACACACACACACAGACACTTACCTTTTTGCCGACTATGCAGTAATCACATGGGACGGGGCCTGTCACGTGGTGCCCTCCCATGTGATTACTCACATAGTTGGCAGTCACTGATTCTCCGTCCGCCGAGCAGCGTGCAGAGTGCTGCTGCTCGGCGGACATGCGGACCGGCCCATCTGGCCATTGGCCCTTCTGGCATTTGCCAGAGGTGCCAGATGGCCAGTCCGGCCCTGCTGGCGGACAAAATTCGTTGGCGGTACAAAATTTGCATGTATGAATTAAAATCTGTGTGGCGACATTCAATACTAGTCATTCCATCACTTGTAGCCTGCAGACAATCCACTGGTGCTTCATTCCAGAAGATTCTTAGTACCGCCCCCGGATGACTCATCACCAAACGCCACACGGATAGTTCTTTGCCTCACTTCGCTAAGCTCTGAATTCTCAACATTTCCACAGAAACAGATAATAATACCTCACAATGGACATAAAAGCCAAATGAATGCTAGTATTTTATCTTATGTTTGCTACAATATATTGAGAATTACTGGTCTATATGGATGCAAAAACATTGTTTAGCAGGCTGCAAATGTTTGGGGTCAGTTTAAATTTGTTTTAGTGCTTTTCACATACTGTAACTTTCCAGTGTGTGCAGAGTGCAAAAGAAAACTTGCAGAGCAACTTCACGTTCCACATTGTTCCAGTCTATACCCATATCATGGTTTGTGATAGAATTCCTAGTGATTGACAGGCCGGTTTACTGTTCTTTAACAAATAGGCACAAGCTTTCCTTGCAGATGTTGGGAAATGTGTTTCATAGTTTCAAGAGTTGCAAGCACCATGACAGTACAGTGAGACTTGATCAGTCTGCTGACTAACAGGGTAACTACCACGCCTTGACTCCAATCCCTATACAGTCCAGCTATATAATAAATCTAACTATTTCTGGGGGAACACCTTTATAGAATCTCACAACTTTATGGACATTGTGACACATTTGGGACCATCTCTGCAAAGGACAGAATAGGTAAAAGTCATCATAAAACCTAAAAAAGTAAAACATTATGAAGCTTATTTAACAAATTAGTGCTTTGTGCACTGTTCTGTAACCCATAGGAATTTGCTTTCATTTTCTAACTTGTACTTGAAAACGTAACTAATCTTGTTGCAATGAGTTACAGCACCTTTGTGCATATGGTCCCATGTTTTTAAAGGGTAATTCCATTAAGAATGCTTTTGCCTAATTAAAATTGTCACGCTGGGTACTAAAACTTACTAAAAGCTCAAACTGCAGAAACACAATGTTGCTGCTATTTGACAGCTTGTTAAATTTTGCATTTTTTATCAAAAAATTTAACCATGTAAAAAAGGCGTGCACTGGTTGTTTATATGGTTGTAGGCGTTCCTAAGGAGGGTTAGTCCTTAGCCAATCCGTCAAATGGCAGCAACAGAGTATTTTTGAAGTTGGAGATTTTAAGCCAAAGTCATTATTAAGGTATCAGAAGTCGTCCTAATAGGTTTTAGTAACCATCATAATGATTTTAATTAGGCAGTATAATATTTCAGTAGACTTACCCTTTAAATAAATAATTTTATGCAATGATAGAGCAAGCAGTTAGCCTTTGCACTCCTGACAGCTAATGCATCAAAGGAACCTACTGCTATTTTTTCCAATAGGTCCTGTTACATCTGCTGTAGGTCAATTTTAAGGTCCAGTAAATATGCATTGTTTTTACACCTTTTTACTCCACATTAGTTTAGGGTTATTGATCCCTGAGGTGATTGCCTGACAAATTCTAAGATCACAAGTAACTCAGATAATTAGTAATATGAATGGCATTATGTCTAGTTCTGTGATGTGCACTGGCTTTGTGCTTGCGCTGCAAATTGGGTTTAACAGTTGAGGGATTGGGGATGTATACCTGTAAGTGCATTTTTGAAACTTGACATAAAGTATAAACTAAATTTAGGAACAAAATTCACTGGTCATGCAATATGATCTTCTTTTGCGGTGGACCAATATAATGGATCATCATCATCATCACCATTTATTTATATAGCGCCACTAATTCCGCAGCGCTGTACAGAGAACTCACTCACATCAGTCCCTGCCCCATTGGGGTTTACAGTCTAAATTCCCTAACACACACATACACACAGACACAGACTAGCGTCAATTTGTAAGGAGCCAATTAACCTACCAGTATGTTTTTGTAAAGTGGGAAGAAACCGGAGCACCCGGAGGAAACCGACGCAAACACGGGGGGAACATACAAACTCCTCACAGATAAGGCCATGGTCGGGAATTGAACTCATGACCCCAGTGCTGTAAAGCAGTAGTGCTAACCACTACGCCACCGTGCTGCCCCAAATGACATTATCCCGATATTTAATATAACCGCTATTTGTTATTTAACAAAGGGTTAACGCTGAAGAAATCTCTGATTTCTCTGGCCTTAACCTAATTACCAGAGCATCCCCATAGACCTCTGCTTTTTCACAGCAAAGTAACATCTCAGGATGATGTTACTGGTCTTATACTATGGGATCCAACTGTGGCTTTGCGGGATCCCTCACCTATGAAAGTGCCATGTGCATAGCACTTCCTCCATTCGACGGTAGCGGTAGGCTGTCTGTGAAGAGCAAAACGGGTTTGTGAAGGATTGTGTTTTCACCGGGACTCTAAGAGTAGCCACGGCATGGTCACTAACAAGGTTATTTCATTATGTATCGTGGCATTCACAGACATGCATATTGATTCTTACTGCACTGTGTTAATAAATAGACCCCTTAGTGTCAAACCGGAAGTTTATCTATAGTTATTTGGATACATTGCTTTAAAAAGAGTCTGTGTGTATAGGAACAGATCGGTGGTACTCGCTATTCCGACGCTTTTAATAGCGACAAGGAGGATGTAGACAAAACAATTCCGATTACAATAACCTCGGCATAGTTTAAAGGCAGACTTACATTAAAATAGACAGAGGACATGGTATAAACTGCGAACATAGTGCATGCCGACACTTCACTTTGATGTCACTAAACAGAACGACATGGAGAATTCAGAATTTAAAGCGCCAATGTCAGGACCCGACAACTGGACAATTTAATCTAAGGGTTAGGGATAGGGTTAGGCGTCGGGGCCTGCCATTGCCGCTTTAAATTGCCGGCTTGCACTGTGTTCGCAATTTATACCAGTCTGCATTCCACTGTGTTTGGAAATGTCCTTTGTCTATTTTTTTTTTTCTTTTTTTAACAATAAAAGTAGCTTTATTTGCTTCTATTGTACATTGAATCTACAGAGGTTGGAAAATGTAGCAGATTTCAGCATGCCAATTCTGCAGTCTTCTTTTACAAAACTATCAGGACCTAAACAGAAGCCAAAACTGCTGATGCATGGCGACGATAATGTCCGTTATTAATGGTGACCCATTTGGTGCTGCAGCAGCTTATCATCCATAGCCTACCTTGAATAGGGCCATTCAGCACTTAGAAGAGTTACAGCAGCCTCTGTTTACTTAAATATGTCTGTTCCGTCAATATCTTCTCTATGCTGCAGATTCAAATGCCTGGGGAAAGGCATGCAATAATAGCGAGAGGTCTTCACCTGTTAATTAGTTCTTCTGATAATAGTACCACTTGTCCACATCTACTGGGGTAGGGCTGGCTGACCCACATGGAGGTGCAGCATCAACGATTGCTTTAGCTTCACCGGTCTTGCAAATGAAGGGACTGCCTTCTACCATGGTATTGGTGCAGTTGATTTCTCCTCCGTCTGTCTTTTTGGTCACTAGCACCTTCCATTGATAATGGGTACATTTGATCACGTCTATTGCAAAATCCTTATTTTTAAATTCTGCATCAAAAGCAAACTGGTTCTCTGGCTTTCCATCGGGAACCTTGTACCTTCTAAACCAGTCGACAGTGGATTCCAGATAATTGGGTTTCAGTCTTCTGACATCTTCGATGTCATTAAAAAGTGAAGCTTCAGGGTCTTCAACGTTAATGACCATTATTTTCCAATCAGTTTCTACTTCATCGATCAATGCCTAGGTACCAAGGACTTTAACCTTAATGACCTCTCCCCTTTCACACACCTTACTCCCAATGTCGCATACATCAATAGGGTCATTATCGCCACCAAAACCAGTATTGTCGTCAATGTGAGATGGATTTTCCCAGGTCTGTGGTATGGCTCCATAATTCGATATATAGCCCTTGTGAGGGAAAACCTTGGCCACATAACGCAGTTTGCCTTTCTTTACATCTTGTTTAATTGGATTCAAAGGATCCTTTGTGGCAATCTCCATCTTTGCATTGGTCCATCGTGGGACTTCTACCACCATGTTGAATATACCATTTCCTTCATCGGCATACAAAGGAATGTTATGGAATGGAGAAATGTATTGTCCCTTGCTGTCTTTGAATAAAAGCCGGTACTCCAGGCTGTTGGCCTTGGCCCTCTGCTCAGTGCTGAATGACATGGTGCTGATCTGAGGCCGTCTGCTCAGGGTTGATGGAGTCCTTTGTCTATTTTAATGTAAGTCTGCCTTTAAACTATGCCAAGGTTATTGTAATCGGAATTGTTTTGTCTACATCCTCCTTGTCGCTATTAAAAGCGTTGAATAACGTACCCCATACGAACAGATAGGCAGTGGTTAATTATCAGGTTGTATGAGTACCTTATTAATGCTCGGGTAGGTAATACTATTCTACATAGCAAAAACCCCAGGCATATGTATGCACATTTTTGCACTAGGCTTATACAGAGGTACAGTCCAGTGCAGGTGTGGAAAGGAAATGATGTAACATTGCATTTTTTTCTCTTGCTATGTGATTGTTTGAACTGTTCACTATATGCATGGATCTATGTAATATTGTCCTTGTGTGCAGCGTTCATTAATAACCACATCATTGGCACATGTGTCACAACTGTGGTATGCGTTGTTCAAAAGTTATTTAGTGAACAGTCCCATCATCCACATTGGTTGTTAATGCTAAGCTGCCACTCATCCAGTTAGACCACTCTATGCCACTTCTCTATTACTGTACGTAAGCACAATAACAGCTCCCACTCATATTCACTTGTGCAGATGTTCTAAGAAATACATTTATACAAAAATTCATCTAGTTGTTAGGAGTTACAGCACCTTTCCTGGGCAGCAATATTAATGAAGTCATCAACTACTGTTTCATTAATCATTTCACTTTGTTTAGTGATGTTTCATAATGGACCGTTAGAATAGTTCTGTTTAATGAAGTAGATAGCATTTGAATCCCTCAAGATCCCTTGGTCATGCACTAAATATACAATAAGAGTCATTGGGTCTTCTCCACATAAATATAAAACTCTGTAGAAAGCATCATGTGAGCTCCCATGCTACAAATTGACAGTGATGGACAGGGCAGCCTTTCTGTTGTCATAGGCTGGTTGATGCATCTCTCTTCATAATAGAAAATGTAGCTATAAATCACAAGCATAAAATGAAATCAGTGCTTGGACTCTATATATGCAAAGTTATCATAAGTCTGAGATTGATTGTCTGTGTTCACTTCACTGAAGCTTCATTAACTAAAATCAAAGTTCATAAAACAAACATAAACATTAAGAACCTCTGAATGAGCTACAGTCATTTTGACTGTATCAGTGCACTGATTTATTAATGTCTATATGCTTTTATATTCAATTTTTGATTAAACATTGGTAAATCAATTTACCACTATTTACATACTCACTTGAGACAGATCGTACCCATTACATATAGCGCTGGGGAGAAACCTGTACTACTTTGTATATTGCTCTTTGAAAGGATTGGGGGTCTCCTCTGACCTCTCCCCAATTGGCAGCTTTATATATCTATGTTGGTGGGGAGCGCTGGTTTAACCATTTTTCCAATAGTTTTTGTTTTTCACCTCTACCAAGGTTTCCTCAGTTTGGTTAAATAAAACCTAGGTGGTTTATATCCTACAGTTCATCCTGTTAATCTAAGTTCTGAAATAATAAGCATGCCAATCAGTGGCCTGGCTGTGAGGGTGGTGGGCAGTCGCTTCTGGTCAATCCTCTAAGGAGGCCCTCGCTCTGCTCTTCTGAACATGCCTAGAGGACGGAGATATGTAATAAACCACTTCACAAACAATTGCTAACTGTAATCGAGATAGTCCACATGCACGCTGTACTGATCAGTACAAAATGGAAAGAGAAGAAAAGGACAACACACATCCAAATATCTTCACCCAGCCCCAGGGCTAGACAGTCTCAGCAGGTTTTCATTATAACAGGGAGACCACAAGCACAAGGTCCCCTTGCCCTAGTGAAAACAAGAGCAGGTCTGGTGCTTCTCTGAGGAGGGGTATAAAAACATAATCTGCCCCCACCCCTCAGTAATACCAACTTTGCATTGAAATCTCAGGGGTTATTTCTGATCCCCTCTAGGCCCTATGAATTGCGAGCTGCAAATGAGTGAAGAATTTAACCAGGAACATCCCGTGAAGGAATCTCAGGACTTCGATCTTAACTGAATCTGCCCCAAACCGTCGTTCACCACTTTATTTATCTCTCGCGCACGTCCTTCCTGTTTTAGTAGGAACCACCCTAGACTGCCAAGTGCTGGTTAAGGGTTTGGGAGGGGGATGTGAGGCCCATTATTTTTTTTTATTACTATTCTTTGCTTTAAACATTGTTGGCCCTGGCTTGAGGGGGGCTGGGAACACCACCAAATAAATTAGACCATTTTGCCCCTCCCTGTTGGAGAAGCATTTTGAGGCACACTCCAGGCAATGCGGTAAATGTTACACACACAAAAGTGTGATGTCCTCATAACAGTTCCGATTTTGCTTCACTTTCATGACTTATTTAAGCTATGAATAAGGGTAACTGCCCAGTATTTTAGGAGAAAAGTGGAAATGTTTAGTGGTACTAAAAGTGTCGGGATTGTACCTCGATGTGAAGTTTACACTTCTAGAGATTTTTCCACCTCTACCATCATTATGACATACTTTTACTTTGAGTGGAGGCATGTAATTGATGTGTGCTGGGAGAACCATTGATGAGCACAATCTAAGGTGTTTCGCACTGTTTCTCAAGGACGCTTAATGATTTTCTTGTGTGATCGATTCTCATGTCCATGGGGTAGAATGCACAGCCCACCAGAAATGTAACTATAAATTGTAAATCATGCATGAAATGGATACTACAAAATACAGATAACATGAGATGATATGAATACAAAGGAAAATATTTGAAAACATCTTTGAAATATATTTTGTTTGGAAAACTCACTTAGAGTTTGACTGTAATTAGGGCTTGTACAACAGTGTGAAATGAACGGAATTTGACTTTGAAGTAGGAATATTTGACCCGTAAGAAAACCTACTGCCTATGTCCATAAACTGTTAAAGCGTGAGGGAGACGTAGCATGGATGGCAACCTGTTGGCTGTAATGGTTGTGAATGTGTAACCTAGTGATCAGTGATCACTATTTCTGTTTGTGCCCAGGTCACCATTGTGTGATTAGAGCAGGACTTAAGCTGGGTACACACTACAGAAATTTCAACCAACTTTTTATGCCGAGCGATTTTACATGCGACCGATGATCCGATCGCTCGGTCCATGGACTGCATACACACTAGCCTTGTTTAGGACGAGAAAAGGGAAGAGCGGACGTCCCTTTAGCAACTTTTTACAGCCATGTTGTCATGAGCAATGACTGTAATTTCGTACTCACTGTTGTGGATCGGTCGGAAGTTTATACACACTACACAATGGAAACGAGATTGGAACGAAAATATTAAACGGTACGACCAACCAAATGAGGCGACAATCGTCCATTTGGGCAGACTTTCGACTATCGTGTCACTGCACACACTGACCCGACTTTTGAACGAGCGGTCGTATGTCGGCTGATTTAGCCGATTATTGGATGAAAACTGTGTAGTGTGTACCCAGCTTTAGATCTGGCCAGTAGTATGTGCCTAAGCGTTTTGTATTGGTGCTTCTCAAGTTTAGTTGAAACAAAAATTTGTCACCTATATATTATAAAGAAAACAGATTAGCCAAAATACAGAGATTAGAAAGAGTGTAATAAAAATACATAGAAACTGCAAATAAATAATTTAACTTTTTACAGAATATATTAAAACCTTATCCTAGATAGTGTTGTGTTAATACACTGGGTACAATGGGTCTTGGAATTTAGGTGTATTTCATCTAAGGAATGGATAGCTGCATTTCAATTGACATTTTCCCATTTGTGTTCCACTCTTTTTTTCAATGGAACCTATCAACAAGTTTGGTTATTGCTGTGATTTTTTTTTATTAGAAGGTGTCATATGCACTATGCATTTATAGAAAATAAAAAGCTATATTCCTGTTCACCAGGGATTCAAGCTCCAGGATATGCTTTGCTAAATGCTGGGTCGCTTTACTTCCCCACATAGTGCTGAGCTTAGCATGGTCCCTAAAAGCCATTATACTCCTGACACAGGGCACTCTCCCTTTCTGCTCATGCAGACATTTGAGGCCTGAGTCATTAAGATGAAGGATTCCCTTCAGTCAGGCTTTCACTCTCAACACTCCACAGAGACTGCGCTGACCAAGGTTGTCAATGATCTGATCACAGCAAAAACTGAACGCCATTACTCCCTCCTAATTCTCCTGGATCTCTCTGCTGCATTTGACACCGTTGACCACTCTCTTCTCATACAAACGCTACAATCCCTAGGTCTTCATGGCAACGTCCTATCCTGGTTCTCATCCTACCTATCTAATCACTCTTTCAGTGTTAATTTCTCTGGATCCATCACCGCTTCACTTCCTTTATAAGTTGGAGTACCACAAGGCTCAGTCCTAGGTCCTCTGCTAGTCTCTATCCACACCACTTCTCTTGGAAAACTAATAAGCTCCTTTGGATTTCAGTATCATCTCTATGCGGATGATACACAAATCTATCTATCCTCTCCTGAGCTCTCACCATCTGTGTTGTCTCGTGTTACTGACTGTCTTTCTGCCATTTCATCTTGGATGTCTTCTCGCCAACTCAAACTCAATCTTTCAAAAACTGAATTAATAATATTCCCACCCAAAAACAGAAGCTTCCTGCCTGACATTTCTATTTCTGTTGATAACATGACCATAAATCCCACCCCGCAAGCTCGCTGCCTAGGTGTAATCCTTGACTCACAACTATCATTTGTTCCCCACATCGACACTCTATCTAAATCATGTTACATACATCTAAAGAACATTTCCAGAATTCATGCACTCATCTCCCACATCGACTATTGCAAAAAGCTTATGATATTTCTCAACCAGCATCTTAATCTCCCTTTTTATCCTATTTTTATCCAGTTTATCCCATTATCACCCTCTACACAGCTAACACAAGACAAAAAACCCTATGACCAACATTGCTATGCGACTGATAACACAGCCTACTCAATACTTTTTCCTTTGCATTCTAGCTGGTCCAATGTGCAATATGTTGTAGCACGTGCCCTTGTGTTTCAAACTCCCATAGTCCCATAGATTGTAAGCTTGCAAGCAGGGCCCTCTTACCTCTCTTTCTGTCTGTATTACAAAGTATATTGTTTTATTCATATTTGTTCCTAATTGTAAAGCGCTACGGAATTTGCTGGTGCTATATAAATAAATGTTGATGATGATGCTAAGCAGAACAAAGCAAAAAAAAAGGAGTAATTTGCACCTGGGCAAAACCATGTTGCATTGGAAGGGGTGATATATTTAAAATGTGGGGACAGATTTATTGTTGGGGTAGGACATATCCTAGTTCATCTTTAAATTTCAGTGTAAAAATAAAGCTATCAAGTATTTGTGTGCTACATGGAAAAACAGCCAGCATTTAACTTATGTGCAATATAATAAACTAATTTGCACCCCTTGCATTGCTGCATGGTTTGTCCTGGAGAATATTTACTCCTTTTTTTGCCTTACTTGCCATAATGACTGAAGGCCCTTTGTATCCAAGTGGAAATAATGGATTAGTCTTCCCTAATGCTTTTCTTGGTAAATTTTGTGCAAGTAATCAACTAGTGTAGCAGATGCTGCTGCACTTTATTTACATGAGGTTGTAAAACAGTGCTGTGCCCTGGCCAAATGTGTGTTTATTTATATAATTCACAGCTGATTCCCTGCTGAAGAGTGGATTCAGATGCTCCTTCTGTTTCCCTGATAGAGTCTAACTGCTGTCAGACTTGTTTTGGAATTCAAGCAGATCGTTTCTACTTTAGAGGGTGCAAGTTACATGTATGAAGCGATCTGCATACGTAGGTGTGTTTCTCTTGCAATGACTCATATGTAATCCATCATTCATCCTGTTTTGCAAGGAGCCACACAAACGTAAGTGCATAGATATGACAGAACAATCCTTCTATGAGGTACCAGGGTAATATCCTCCTACTCTGTTGCAGTCCTACTATCTAGTTGCCTATGCATGGAAAAGATACCTGAACAAACAACCTATACAAGTTTATGTTCCATTTATTGGTGTATAGTCGCCCCCCACTGAGGTACAATCCTTAAAATTGATTCTTGATATTTAGCGCTCCTAATGTACAGGAGTAAACTGCACAGCCCTTGTTGGCTCTGATCTCTGTGAGTGGTAAGTCCGATTCTAATCATACCAGCACTGGTAGAAGATGGCAATGTTTAAGGATACATTCTGGTTTAATTTGTGAAGGCACAGACTGGTACAGTGTGTGGGAGCAAAGGATGCTGTAGTATGTGGTACAATCTGCTGGGCACAAAAGGTTTGGTATAATATTTAATCTTTGAAACCGTTACATACTGTCATTCTTAGACATGACTCACCCCTTAAAAGGTAGATACAATTAACAATTGCCTTTTGTTCATAACTTCATATTATTGCCACGTGTCGATAGCAGATTATGAAAACCAGATTTAAAAAAAAAGGAGGAGACTTGTCATAAAACATTATTTGCAATAAAGGAAAGGAGCATTGAGCACAACAACATGACTAAGTAAAGTGGCGTGTTGATTGGACACTTTTTACAAACAGGGTGATGGCAAAGCACTTTGCTGTATGTTGCAAAATGTGGTTTTGTGATGTAACTGTGCCCAAAAGAATGGTGTCCACTCAAACTAAATACCAATAGCGCTGCAGCGCTACAGTATAAGTAAGTGTCATCAGGGCTTCATTTGTGAGGGAACACAAACAAATGTAGTTCCGGCACTTCTTTTGGTCCCATAGTTGTTAATGTTTAAATGTAATTGTTAATACCCTCCTAACATATGTCATATATGTGCTTATCTACAAATTAAGCAGAGTATAATCTCAACACTGAGTAACAAGGTGATGTTACAGGGTAGAGGCGGAACTAGCGAGCTGTGGGCCAATCAGGGCAGGTGTCTGACTAAGCTGCATGTGAGTGGAGTCTATGTGAGCACACCCAGGCTGACATACTAAGGTGTACAACACTGCAGCAGCCAAAACTGAAAACAGCAATTACCTGCTGTTCCTAACAACATGTGCTTTGTATGTTCATTTCTGTTTGGGCAGCACTCTCTCCAGTGATGTCTATTTTTCCTTGTCAAGGGTACTCGTTGGTTTAAAGCACTAACATAGAGCATTGGATGGAGTAGAGAGCACTGCCTAGTTTACAATTGGCATTTAAGACTGGTTGATTAGCATGCTAAATGGCCTGATTATCATGTTAATCATAGACTTGCAGCTTTTAGGTAACAAAAGAGGCAATGTCTCAGAGGTGACCTGTAATCTTTAAGTATAAGCGTTATTGTTATTTCAGGTGTCTGATGAGCTATTTAAATAGATGGGCCGGGTGTGTGTGTGTGCGTCATTTACCTGGGGAAGAGATGGCACCAGAATGCACTATGGTAATAAGACAAGCCGGCGGAGGCAATGTAATGCTCTGGGCAATGTTCTGCTGGGAAACCTTGGGTCCTGGCATTCATGTGGATGTTACTTTGACACGTTCCACCTACCTAAACATTGTTGCAGACCAGTTACACCTCTTCATAGCAGTGGTATTCCCTGATAGCAGTGGCCTCTTT
The DNA here is from genome assembly GCF_038048845.1 of Mixophyes fleayi. Lineage (NCBI taxonomy): Eukaryota > Metazoa > Chordata > Amphibia > Anura > Limnodynastidae > Mixophyes > Mixophyes fleayi. The sequence goes on from NC_134409.1 coordinate 32,464,885, forward strand.
CAGCAGGATAATGTGCCATGTCATACTGCAAAAACCTTTCAGAGTGCTTTGAGGAACATGACAGAGTTTAAGGCGTTGGCTTAGCCTCCAAATTCCCCAGGTCTCAATCCGATCGAGCATCTGTAGGATGCGCTGGAAAAACAAGTCCAAGCCATGGAGGCAACCACCTGACAACTTATAGGACTTACAGGATCTGCTGCTAATGTCTTGGTGCTAGGTTCCACAGCTTCAGAGGTCCATGCCTCGACGTGTCAGAGCTGTTTTGGCGACACAAGGGGGACCTACACAATAATATGCAGTTGGTTTTAATGTGTTGACTGATCGGTGTATATATATATATTTGTGTATGTATGTGTTTTTCAGACATAGTTTACATCATGAGGTAGAGCTTTTTTCATTGTTTTGTGGTATGACACATCTTTGCCTGATATAAAAATATTTCTGGAAAGCACAGAAGAAGGTTTGAAAGGTATAAGCAATGTATTTAGTACAAATTGCAAAACAATAAAAAAAATCAGCTGAAGTTAGACAATCTTTGTAATACATACTTTGTAATGTATCAATTGTCTAATGCTTAATAGTAATTAATCATCACGATTTACATGTTTAGCCATTAGTATATCTAGCTAATTTCAAACAATTTATGTTGCTCACAGCTGATATATTATCTGTAGTGCATCCCTAGCATTGATAAGTAAAGTCAACCTACTGGAATGTGTAATAAATTCTTTCTTAAAATATGCTGCCACAGTTCAAGGAAATTAGTTAATGTGTCACTGAGTATACATAATGCAGTATTTAAGATGACATTAAGAGAAATGTGATGTTGGTACTTGCAGTAGTAGAAGATATAAAGTTAAGCATAAACATTATCTCATATTTAACAATACTTATTTAATCTGTATCTGTTTCTCACACAGGTTACTATGCCTAATTTCAGTACCCTGACATTTTGCATCTCTGCAACAAGTTTTGCCATATCTCAGCTCCTGTTCTATTTAGGAAGCTCTTGGCTGTCAACGCGTTTCACTGTTGGCTTCAGTAAGCTCAATGCAAAGCAGAAGATTGAATGGAATTCCAGGTAAAATAGAGAAATCATTTTTACTTTGTGGTAAAGAATGGTGTACTGTGCTGTCCTTACACTTTATTCACATGGGCTGATTCATTAAGGAAAGTTAAGCAAAAAATTGAGTAAGTTTTCTTCCTTAAGTTGAGTTTATTATTTTGCAAATAAGGAAAATACGGTCTGTTTTTTAATGTAGCACACAAATACTTGATTAGCTTATTTGTACACTGAAATTTAAAGTTGATTTGGGACATGCCCTACCCCAAATATAAATCTGCCATCACATTTTAAGGTTATCTCCCCCTCCAATGCAACATGGTTTTGCCTTACTTACCTTTGCATAACTTTCCTTAATGAATCAGGCCCATGGGATAATACTATGACACAATATTACCAACCTTCAATTTCCAGGGAAGACCAATAAAACTTTATTTATATCTTCTCTAAGGCTTATGAGCCAAGATCATAAGCTGTTATCTTGGTAAAATTAGTAATGTGGTATACTGACAATCATAGTATTGTATCCTCCTTTTTTAACTAGAAAAAATAGACTTGTTTCCAATTGTATGATTTTATTGAAAAAAAACAACCAAATGTTAAACTGACTGTTTGTAAGGGGTATTAATATTTTATTATTATTATATTTTATTTATAAGGGACCACAAGGCTTGCGCGGCACCATGCACAGGGGTTACATAATCCACTCTGTGCCTTTATGTCTTCCAGTGATGAAGCACAACTTGTAGACTCACACAATTATGTTGTGCATTTAGCACTGACCAAATACATGAATCTCTTGTGCCATATGGGTTGTTGATGGGGTTTGAGATTATCCGGGAACTTCCGAAGTTTTATAATAAGCAATTTCTTGGCCCCGCTTTCCCTGCAATGCACATATGCTTTTCAGCTTTGAATTTCACTGACTGGTATCTCTGGGTGTAATCTGATGTGCCTGTGGGGAATTTAAAGTAGCTTTTCCCTCAGTCTTGGCAAACAAGCAAGTTTATGTGGTGCTTTGCGGTACAGACCAACGAAAAGGAAAAGAAACAGATGCTATAGGAGCATTCCTGGAACAAGCGTTTTAAAGGGAGGATTATATCTTATAAAGCACAACATTTAGTTGTTTTAATAGAAATTTATTTATACATTTTGTCACTTCCATGTACCTTAAAAGATTGCTTGTATGGACTTAATATTGCACAGTGGAAACGATGGCGGTACTTTGGCTGAGATTCTCACCGGGTAGGCTGTCTTAGGCAGACCGTATTATAGTTCTGCCAGGGCCGCCATCAGAAATCATGGGGCCCAGTACAAAGGAAGCAGGCAGGGCCCCCTGATCCCCAATCCCCCCGAACCCTCCCCCCTGTTGAACCCACCCCCCATCAACTCCAGTAGCATTAAAAATGTTTTTTAATTATTAGTTGAAATAAACGGAAAATCAGGAAAAAAAAAAGGTGATAATAACATTTCTTTAAAATATACTTACAAAGATGTTGCAGCTGCTGCTCCTTCTTCAGCGGCGGTGGGAACATCAGTGTGACGTCAGTTCACACCATCACTAACCGACAGGAAGAAGGGAGGATCACATGATCGCAGGGAAAGCGCAATGATTCCCCTGCGATCACGATTGACAGCTGCCTGGCTGTCACAGGAAGATCACATGATCGCAGGGGAATGATTGCTCCGCCCCTGCGATCGCATTCTGCATTCTTCCTTACCAAGGGGCCCGCTGTCTTCCGGCCTCGGCGTCTCCACTGTTGTCTTCAGCCTGGCTGTCACTGTGACAACCAGGCTGAAGACGGCAGCGGAGACGCCGGGACTGGAGGACAGCGGGCCCCCTGGTAAGTGTGTGCCGCTGGGCCCCCTGGTGAGCCCGGGCCCTGATGGCGGCCCTGAGTTCTGCTCCTACCTATGATAACAGATTTTACTGAGGTACAAGTGGCAACTTCTCATGGTTTCCCTGTGGATCTCAAATTACACAAAAACAACAAAAACCTGTTTTAAATGCAATTGATAAATATATATTGAATCATCTCTGAAAACATTCGCAAACAGCCTATGCTATGTTATGTGTTTATTTGACCACAACTTGTGGAACTAGTAAATAGAGATACATACCAGGATCCTGTTACAAAAGAGTGTGCCAAATATTAAATCTAAATTTTCATATTATATTTATATAAAAGAATAACTATATTTTGTGCACAAACTCACAGGGAAATGAAGATGTGGGTTGAGTTAGTTGAATTTACTAATAATAATAATTTTATTTTTAGCCTTAATATTTTCTTTAAATCCCAAAGTGAATCTTGGATCTGGCGCATCGTAACTAGCAAGTTCGTTCTAACAGTGAATGCAAAATTTCTCAAATCTTTGTCTGACTGTTGAATCAAAAGTCCTGAATATCTTTAATAGGACCTTGAATGTGTGTAGAAATTATTCCATAGTATTACAATATGGATTTATTTGAATAAAAGGGACTTTATAAAATATATCTTTAAGGAATAAAACTCTTTTTCCAATGCATATGGGTTTCCATTTTCTAGACATTTATCCATATTGCTTCAAGAACACAGTAATGTATTTACTGTGTATATGTGTTTACTATTTAGTGACATCATACACAGTAGCAGATCCTCCGACCTTACATTCCGCTTGTTTCTTCCCCAGGACCGTGTCAACATTCCATGCGCTGGTGGTTGGATGTTTCTGCTTGTATATTTTAGTTTATGATGATGCTGTCAATGCTGATCCAGTTTGGTAAGTGGAACTGTCTTTTGAACATGTTCTTTGTAGTGTGTTATAAAGTTGACTGAGAAATAAGTTGCCCTGAGCTCAGCATGATTCCAAAGAAGTAATTTACCTCTGTCTAAATTGTCTATATGCTGTTCTGTTGTCTACCAAGATGTTCCAAGTTGTGTGTCCTCTGTACCATTGGTGCTTAACATTTCTTTAGCTGGGATTCCAAGTATTAGTTTTCCCTTGACCTGCGACTCCAAATATCAGTGTGCCATTGTTCTGGGACCTGAAGTAGCAGTGTGCAATTGTTCTGAACCATAGGTACCAATGTGGTGCTGTTCTGGACCATAGGTACCAGTGTGCTGTTGTTCTGGACCATAGGTACCAGTGTGCTGTTGTTCTGGACCATAGGTACCAGTGTGCTGTTGTTCTGGACCATAGGTACCAGTGTGCTGTTGTTCTGGACCATAGGTACCAGTGTGCTGTTGTTCTGGACCATAGGTACCAGTGTGCTGTTGTTCTGGACCATAGGTACCAGTGTGCTGTTGTTCTGGACCATAGGTACCAGTGTGCTGTTGTTCTGGACCATAGGTACCAGTGTGCTGTTGTTCTGGACCATAGGTACCAGTGTGCTGTTGTTCTGGACCATAGGTACCAGTGTGCTGTTGTTCTGGACCATAGGTACCAGTGTGCTGTTGTTCTGGATCATAGGTTCCAGTGTGCTGCTATTCTGGATCATGGGTACCAGTGTGCTTCTGTTTTGGATCATAGGTAGCAGTGTGCCGCTGTTCTGGACCATAGGTAGCAGTGTGCCGCTGTTCTGGACCATAGATAGCAGTGTGCCGCTGTTCTGGACCATAGGCTCCAGTGTGCCGCTGTTCTGGACCATAGTCTCCAGTGTGCCGCTGTTCTGGACCATAGGCACCAGTGTGCCGCTGTTCTGGACCATAGGCACCAGTGTGCCGCTGTTCTGGACCATAGGCACCAGTGTGCCGCTGTTCTGGACCATAGGCACCAGTGTGCCGCTGTTCTGGACCATAGGCACCAGTGTGCCGCTGTTCTGGACCATAGGCAGCAGTGTGCCGCTGTTCTGGTCCATAGGCACCAGGGTGCCGCTGTTCTGGACCATAGGCACCAGGGTGCCGCTGTTCTGGACCATAGGCACCAGGGTGCCGCTGTGCTGGACCATAGGCACCAGGGTGCCGCTGTTCTGGACCATAGGCACCAGGGTGCCGCTGTTCTGGACCATAGGCACCAGGGTGCCGCTGTTCTGGTTGGGACCCCAGGTGCCATTGTGCCATTGTTTTGAGACTCCCAAGTGTCTCTGCCATTTTTCTTGAAACCCAAGAGAGGTGGTTTCTCAGTTGAATGAATTGTAGATCTGACCATCAGGAGAGGTTCTGAGGCCCCACTTGTGGTCCCAAAACACATTTTGTGCATTTCTGCTCTACATGAACCATCTAGCTTTTCGACATACACTTGTATTACTGCAGTGAGTGGTAGAGAATACAGTGAATTGAAGGGTGCCATCTTTGTTGTTGTTCTTGTAGTCTCTGATACATTAGACTGGCCATATGACGTGTCCACAATATTCTGTCAATAAAAATGTCTTTCAGTTCTTGTAATTGCTTTTTATGATATGGTCATGATATTTTCACTGGAGCTTGATTACACCAGAGATGTTTCAAGTTTGATATAAATAGTTTCTCCGCCCCCAAGTAATAATACTATACACACTCTATCTTTTACTGTTCTAACTTTTTTCTTTAAATGATTGTGCCTATAGTCACCTATTGCAGTTATCCACACCATAACCTAAACTAAGTCTCACTAGTCTCTACTCATCTCCCACATGGTTACTAAAGACTGGCAAATGCATAGTAGTGCCTGGAACTCACATTTTAATTATACTGTGCTATATGTGATAGCACCATATAATATAGCTGGTAATTCCCAGCAACACTTTTTATAGATGCCAATCCCCAAAGGAATGGCAGGAGCAAAAGGACCTGTTAGCTGGTGTCAAAAAATGCAGAATCGTCTTACTGCTTTATGTATGCAAGTGTACCTATTTGTCCATTTCATTCAGACCCCCTTTATTAATTCAAAATTCTCTTTTTTCTTTAAGTACTACTTTGTTTAGATTAGTTAATGGCTTCATTTACTAATAGAGTGAGGGGACAATGAGACTGCCGTTAGTAAATATGTTATTATATTGGTTGAAATGTGCTTAAAAATACACTTTCCCGAAGAAGTGGTTGGAAACATATAGAGTTTATGCACTATCCCGATCCGCAAATTACTCCCATCTGTTGGTGTAGACTTTTGTGCTCTTTACACACTCTGCAGTAACTTCAATACAAATCCCCACATACATCAAGGTTCAGTAATCAATGCAAATATCTGCCAATATGCACTAGATCAATGTAAATTGTATTAGTTACATATTAACAGCACATATAGATCTGACAAAACCATAACTAAACATGCTTTTAATTTGGTCCTTATTTTCTTCAATTGAACTGTGACATAAGGTTTCAGTTCTAATTGCAATAGGATATTAATTACCAAGGGACATTACAATATGATTGACAATTGGCCTGGCCCGACTACGACTCTGATCATAATGGATATAGTGAGTTTTTTCTTTCAGTAATCATAAAGAAGACCGCCGACCATGCAAAATGACTTCGGAATCTAAATGTTGGGCAGTGTGAGTCCTTCCAGGTGTAATGTCTTTCCTACCGCTACAAAAAAACATCAGGGGCCTGATTCAAATCGGAACGCAACTTGCACGCAATTTACAATCTACAAACCACGGAACTTGAGTGTAGTTCCGACCATATTCAATCCAAGCCTCTCTCAAGATGCGTTTCGATTTGAATCTTCCTAAACATTACTTACACAAGACTGCTGTGTATGCACAAGCATGTGTGCAATATAAGGACACATCAGAACGCATACAGAAAGCCAGAGCCCTGCACTCTATGATGTGGGCGATCTGTGCAAAGCATCAGGAACATCATCAGTGGGAGACTCCTGCGCTCTGCACAGAGTTTCTTCCCACATGGAACAGCAGGTAGCTGCTATGAAGACAGAGCCCTCCTACACTGCAGCAGGTAGGAACGCATGAAAATGAGCGGTGGTGGAACATATGTGACAAGGAGAGAGTGACGTATCCACTCCCCATTGTCCCCTTGTCACTTTGTTCTCCCACCATTCTTCCTTTGTCACATATGGTGGGGGTGAGTAAAGAAATGCCCACTAGATTCATAAATACCCCCTGCCCCTGTGTCCACTGGTAAGCAAGAAATATTTTGGACTGTGGATAATTCGTGGAAACAGGACGTAACTGTGCAGTTGTTGAGCGCTAGATTCACACAGTGAGGATTGGCCACTCCCCCTCCACAGGCTGGACACCCCCCTCCAGTAGAGTGCTGCCACGTTGCGGTGGCACATGCTAATACAGGGGTCCATACCATTGTCCAGTCTGACACTACCACGCTAAAGTGGCTTGACTGACAAAGGGAATACTCCAATTAGTTACGTGAGAAACATAAATATAAATCATTCCTTACTAAACAATTATATTTTGAACTGGGTAATAATTCTAAGAAACTAATTTCACACACTGTAAAAGAACAAGTGGGGTTCCTGAGTATAATATTTTGTTAGACATGGTATAACATTTATCTAAAGATATAGTTTGATGATGATGATGACAGTTGTTTTGCAGATGTTTTTTATATTATTTTAATACTTCTCGAACAAAGTGCAGCTCCCAAGAGATAGTGTATTACTTGTTGGTTGTGAAATTTCTGTCACAATTCTGAATGAGGAGTACCTGCTAATGTAGACGCAGCTCAGATAGAGGGTGCGGAGTCTAACGCGTCCCCTGGTTTTCTCCAGGAACCCCTGCAAGGAGGTATGGGTTTCACTGATGGGGACGTGCAGGTCGCGGTCCCTTACAGAGCCGTATAGCGAGGTACAAGGGTGGTCAGGTAAGTCGGTTCGGCAACGTTCTGACAGCGGATGATGCAAGGGAAAATCAAGAAGAATGGTCGATCTAGCCAGGTCAGCGATGCAGGAGATAACGGTACACAGGAGAATCCAGTAGAATAGACAGGCAAGCCGGGTCGGTAATAGTATGCACAGGGAGAATCCAAGGAGAATAGTCAGGCAAGCCGGATCAATGGGAACACAGGAGAGCGGAGAATAGTCAGAAGTCAAGCCGGGAAACACACAGAGAATGCTGGAGCAAGGAAGACCTAATACTCTGGCACCAGCATGGTGTCAGAGTCTGCCCTACATGCTGCTGGGAAGCAATAAAATGTCAGTGGTGTGATGTCATCTGCCGGTGATCCGAGTAGCGCCCCGCCTGCGCAACAGAGCCTTCAATAGAGCCGGAAGTCTTGCGTCTGGTTGCCTGGCAACCTGCTGCAGCAGAGGACATGGGAGGCAGCCGTCCCGAAGGAAGGGAGGGACGGCGCCTGACAATTTCCAGTGTTGGAAAGGGAACAAGTTCCTTTCATAGATGTTGGTATTGGTGCGTTACCCCCCAATAAGGGACCACGGCCTAATGGGTTTACAGTTGAAGAGAAATGTAAATATGCTCCAACTGCAGCTATTTACATCACATCAATAGGCCTTCCAGAACACTGCTCTACCTGGCACAACCTATGATGGTGACTATTGTCCTAGTATCACTCCCGGCCAACTGTTTTTGTTAAATTGGATGATTGAGGCTTATCGCAGTCATAGAAAATCTTCCGTATCGCCCAATATTGATAAATGGGGACCTTAATCCTAGTGAGTGTTCACAACTCAAAGTCACCAACAACTGTTATAGCTGCTTGAGTTTCTGGCTCGTATGTGGTCATGTACATTCATTCAGTTTTTGGGAGGAAGTGGTGAGATTTCTAGCACTACTGCTTTGACTACTGCCCCTTTAGAAGAGTGATAGACAACCTGATACACTTCAAGGACCGCATGGGTGGCCCTCTAACCTTGAAAAGGGCCGCACATTACTCTTAATCTCAGTAATAAGTTAAAACAATCCATTTAATGACAGAAAGATACACATTCATGTAATAGCATATCAGCGGGCACTTTAAACAAGTGTTACAGTCTATGCCAAACAAATCTAACAATTAAGCAGGAAGGAGCTGAGGGTCCAGGTGAAGGCTCTGCGGGTCGCAAGGAGCCCTAGGACTTCCTGTTGCCGATCACTCCTGATCACTAATCCCTCTCTATTCTAGTGGAGGTGGAACAATGGTCACATCACATATGTATACTTCTTACATAATGGGATGAAGACAAATGTCCTATGGTCATAGACATGTGTTTGTTTCTCTGTTTATATGTTACATTGGGGCAATATACTCCATCAGTTTTATATTGTACTTGGTTATTGCACTCTGGTTTAATACTGAATGAATAAACCTAATTTATAAAAAAATAAATATATACCACTGCATGCGATCTGTAAGAAACCAATTGTAGTACATTGTGATGTGCCTTCTAGTCATATATAGCATTTGCTGTGAATAAAAGGTTGGGGGGTCTTTGTAAATCCCATTGATTCTGGGTACAAACCACAGATCTTTTTATTACTCTGGCTGTTTGTGCTCCTTGCTCATTAATGGCCTATGTCCACTCTTATACTGTGTATGTTGTTGAAACAGCAGATAATCTGTAATGCACATGACATTGAACTGTCATTAGTTTAGATTTACTGAGTGATTACATTTCTAGTTTCTAATTATTAAAAGATAATACTGTACTCAGGAAGCAACTGTAGACACAGTGAGCTTTGTATTACCATTGTGCAAATAGCCTATTACATACATTACATTACATAGCCTATTACATATATTACTATTACTTCTTCTATATCTTATTGCCAGTCATCACACTGTGCTGGAGTCATCAATGTAATCCACAACTTGTGCAATGTTGGCAGATATATAATTATTATAGCTCTAGTTCATTTATGAAACATCTATATACTCCATAGTGCTGTAATCCCACATATTATTAAGCATATTCTCAACACATGATTTTCCCTGGATGTTTGCTCACAGTAAATAAATGTTCTCCTCTGATAAACTGCCCACTGTCCCAATGCTGAACAATTGTTGCTGATAAAACTAAACTCAATTGATTATTGAAGATTCTGAAAATCATCATCATCATCATGCGCCACTAAAATATGCAATCATCCCTTTTCTCAAGTCACTGATGACTCTTATAGCCAAGCAAACAACCAGCATTTTATAGGTGGCACTAAGAATGTTGGAAGTTTTATATATATAGAGCTCTAAATATAAATGATGGTAGGGCTGTGATCATAATTTACTTATATATGAGTGTTAGGTTACAGTAAGCAATATTACTGTAAATGTTAAATGCCTTCTTGTCACACTGTAATATCAATTTCGTCTGGTTAGTGTTGACATGGGGAGTTTTATGGGTTGGGGTTAAGTTTATATTTAAAAAAACCTGTTAAAAAAAATCATTGAGTTAATTCTGGAAAACAAAAATATTACTCATCATTGCAAAAATCATTCTTTGTATGTATGTATGTATGACAGTGTAACTAATATATTTTCCAGGGGAGATCCTTTCATGGTCAAGTTGAATGTTGCAATAACCTCAGGCTACCTCATCTCAGGTAATTGTATGTTTGGACAACTGGGAATGTTCTGAATTAAAACATTAAAGAAAAACTTTAGTTTTTACAGCTTTTAAAAAAGTATTTACCACCAACCCCCCTCCTCCTCCCCTGTGAGTCTTTACCTAAGCAAAATGGGAACCCTGGTTTAAAAAGTAAAGCAATGTGCCCCAGGGAAAGGGCACCACATATCACTAGGCTGTAGCTTATTGATCAGGTCATTCTTGGTGGTGAATTGATCTAATCAAAGGCATCTCCCCCACTTCCTGGAAAACTTGTGCTCAAGGATAAACACTTTTTTTCTTTTTGTTGAACACTTAATTATTAACTATTCATTAAGCTGTTCACATACTACTATACTGCTAGAAAATTGTTATCGAGCATATCTGTAACTATGGACTGAAAATCACTGCTATTGCAAATAATTCCTAGTAAATAATCAAAAAAATCAATGTACAGTGTGTGTATATATATATATATATATATATATATATATATATATATATATATATATATATATATATATATATATATATATATATATATAATCTCACAGGCTCACTTGATTCACATGGGTAATAACACAATTTTAACGTCTTAAATAAAACATCCCCAAACGGTTCATTGAAGTCTAATAAATATTTTCTAAAACTCTTCATTCATGTGATATGAATTGTATAGCATATGAGGCTGTGGGAACTTGTTCAACAGAAAAAGGGTCAGAGATATGATCATAGTACAAGAAAATATATAAATAGGATAATTGTACATAATTGATTGGATTGATAAGTATTAAATTCTTAGTGCCCAGGTGGATTTCTTTGTCGTTTCTAGTATTTCAAGTATAAGTCAAAACTGATCCAGTCTCTGAGGCTGCAGATGTTTATTTTATAGGGGTTAGTAAGAAAGCAACCAGATCTGGTTTGATTACGTCTGACTATGTAAATAAGACTTTTTATTTTACCATCTTATGTTACTTGCGGTGAAACATTTTGGAACAATACGGGAAGTCCATGGGTCGCTGCGAACCGTCCAGCTCATGCGTTTGTTTTACTGCTGTTATGCTTCTATTATTGTGTTTTCTTTCTTCTCTTGCAGACTTGTTGCTTATTATTTATTACTGGAAGGCAATTGGTGATATATATTTTGTGACACATCATGTGGCAGCTCTGTATGCTTACTACTATGTACTGGTGAGTGCTATATTAACTTATACGTCAGTAGTATAGGCAGACAAGTTGGCAGGATTGGCCATGAATGAACTCCCTGAGCACAATGATCTAATTGGATGTGAGATCGGCATTCCTTAAGAGCATGTAATGCCAAATAATACCTTAAATCCTAATTAGATTAACAGGGGATTAACACACTTTGTAAAGCTGGGTTTTAGAAACTGATTGCTTCATTCATATCTTTTATCTGGTGTTCCTGTATCCAAAACCAAAAATAAAGGCCGGTTAGTAAAGAATAATAGCACTTGATGTCGGAGTTTGTGAGTGCAAATGAAATTGAAGCACCTTGTGTAAACATAACAATCATCATATCATGACTTCTCAACCTATCTCCAAAGAATTAGCAAAACCAAAATATCCTGAAAAATAAAGCAGAGGTGCTGAAAAGCTCATTCTTGGTCAGTCTTGTAAGAATATGGCTTGAGTTATCTTACTTTTCACTGCCAGACCGGGCCTGGAATGCCTAACACTGTAATGCACGTTGGTTCATCCTGGTGGTGAAGAAACTCTGAATGTTTGCATGGAATGCTGAATTTATTTCCTTTTGTGAAACTGACCCAACACCTCTGTGTCTGCATGGTAGTGTTAGCAATTTAATGGCATCCGAGAGGAAATTGTACTGCATGTTTGTCTGCAAAACGCTTAGGGGTATATCTATTAAACTGCGGGTTTGAAAAAGTGGAGATGTTGCCTATAGCAGCCAATCAGATTCTAGTTATTATTTATTTAGTATATTGTACAAAATGACAGCTAGAATCTGATTGGTTGCTATAGCAACATCTTCTTTTTTAAACCCACAGTTTAGTAAATATACCCCTTAGAGTACATAGCCCCTGAACGTATATGTGCATGTATTAGAGATAATAATAGCATTTCATAGAGCCAGGTTTGCATGTGCTGAGGCCCTTAACTGTACAAGTTTGCAGTTACGACAGCAATTTTGTTTGAAAAAAAAAAAAAAAAAGTAGTTGTTGTATTTTATGTCATGCAAAAACCCAGTGGTTCTATTGTTCAGTGATGCTCTACAGCTCACAACCTGGAGTGTGAATGTAGACTCCTGCTGGTAATGGCTATTAATGAAACAAATGAGCTGCATAGACTACCGTTATATGTTTACATTCAAACTCAAGCTCTGGAGCATCAACGAGCTACTGATACCAGCAAAGGGGAGCTCCTTTCAAACGGCAGGGGTTCCGATAGGGATTGTACAACATAAGGAAGAGGGGTTTATTGTACAAATAAAAAATTTGGCTGGATATCTTTAAGGGGTCTATTTATTATAGATAGCATAGCCCTACATCTGGCGAAAACTGGAGTTTTAGCTGAATTTAGGGCTTCTCCCTATTCACCCGTCTGGTGAACATTATTGGATGTTTTCGCTGGGCGCCTATATACTTCCTATCGCTATATCATGGCAAAGCATTTCTTTGAATCGGAGTGGTCCAATTAAGTTTTTAAACATTTTTTTTTTTTAATTATTTAGTTTGTTTTTTAAAAAAACGAGTCTGGAACTGGAAGTCAAATGTCAGACTTCCAGTTCCAGTGTGCACGTGTGAGCCAGCAAGTCGGCTCACGCATGTGCAGATGGACCAAAGACTGGTAAGAGTCCTCTTACCGCGAGGAGCTGAGCTGCCATGGCAAAATGTTATTGTTAAATTGGACGCAAGTAGATTTACTAGAAAATCTTTCATATGGACTATCATTGTTAAATAGACCCCAAATATCTTCCTTATTTACGCATACATTTTTAACATTCAACATTTTTAACCAACTTTTCTAGAGTAAATGCACAGAAATGATTAAATAACATCATAGAATCCTGAGAATACCAGCTGCATCTTTATCAACTAAACCGAGAGAAATAGCACTTCAAGTCCTTGCCAACTATTATTTTGTTGTAATCCACATAATCTGTAAATGTTTTACACACTACCCCCCACTCCATGTAATGTGTTATATTTGTTAGCTCAGTGAGCATGTTGTGAAACACTGTGAATATCATATACCAGTAATGTGTACACTGATGATCAAAAGTTGTTCCTCACAAATTAGTGGATGATTAATTGAGCTTCAAAGCTACTAAATTAGAGAGCTGTAGGTTGTCTGCCTTGTGATCTATATCACATACTTGCCTACTCTCCTGGATTTTCCAGGCGGCTCCCGAATTTCAGGGAGTCCTCCCGGAAGAGTAGGCAAACCTCCCGGATTCTAAATAATGCAGAAATTCACGGCATTGAATATCAGGGTGAGGCTTAATCGTGTCATTAAGCCCTGGCCCCGCTATTCACTGCTGTTAATTTAGGCATTTTATAGTGGGGGTGTGACTATGGTGACGCAAAGACATCGCCACGCCCCCTCCTACCCCTGTCACGTGACCTGTCCTCCCGGAGGACCGAGTCACAAAGTAGGCAACTATGCTACATCACCGTTCATAATGTTAAGCTGGGTACCTCCCTATGCAATCATACTTCAGATGCAATGTCTCTAACGATTTCACCAATGATTGTAAGTCCAGATGAACATGCCTATTCATGCATACACACCCACACAATTTACCTTCAGATCTGTGATCTTCATCTCTCATAACCATCTGCTGCAAAGATATTGATTCATTGTTGATCGTGATTTTTAGGAAGTCTATAAAACCAAATTAATAGCTGCGCTCTGTCTTGGTATGATAAATCAGGATCGTGGGAGCGTACGCACTCTTGCGATATGTGACCACACAGTCGTCAATCTTGCGATAATTGCATAGGTTTGTACCCAGCTTTAGATGGTATTCACAAAGTATATTATGGGTCTATTTTTGCTTAAAGAGTACCATCATTACCTAAATTAAAAGTTAATGCATAAATTAATGGATCCATGCAGATTCAGGAATACATTTTGATTGTTCCCTTACTTATAGATAGGAATGTATAGATTGCACAGATAAACATTTGATAAGATTCAAAGAAGGGTGACTCCAGAACATTCATTTTTACTGGGATTGTGTCCAAAATTAACTTGATAAAAATGTCAATAACAGGTATCATGACAAACATTGACTACAGTGTATTTAAAGGGACTTAAAACACTGTTAAAACCTCCCCATCTGAGAACCTTTAACTTCTGGATATCACCTGCATATACTAGATATTTGTCCTTTAGTTAGAGCGAAATTCTATTTTGACATCTAACATTACTTTGCCAAAAACAAGTAGGCATCAGTACTGTTAATTGTGTAAATCCCATTTGTAAGAACTGCAGCTGATATACATGCATACATAGGAATCTGATAACCCTAACATATATATTGGTAAAAGTTCCTATACCTTCTTAAATTTTAAAATCCGTAATAATCCGCCCCCCTCAGTACATCCTTCTGTGCCTTACATTATATATATATATATATATATATATATATATATATATATATATATATATATATATGTATGTATGTATATATATATATATATATATATATATATATATATATATGTATGTATGTATGTGTATATATATATATATATATATATATAAATAGATTAATGTACCCTTAGGATATTATAGGTCTCCAAGAGCCATAACCATGTAATACTGCATTATTAATTATAATATACATACTTTTCTAATATCCTAATGGACACTGTAGTGATGACTCATTGTTTGTTGAGATATTATTTTGTATAGATATTATATACATTTATTAGTGTCACTTGTCTATTATATAATGATAGATCTAATTAGATGTTTGTTTGAGGATTTGAGTGCATGGTGATATGTCTCTAAGTATCTTAACCCCGACTAATGCCCACATTCTCAGTACTCAATACTAAACATAAGAATAGATTGTTGTTCTTTAACTCCTATCTTCAGCTTCCACAAACATATAATAAGCCATTTACTGACTTGTCTGTGTGTAATACTAATAGTATAAGCCAAGCAGCCTCAGTGCTTGACCATATATAGATTTACCAGTATGTAAGAGTACTGGTATAAAGACTGTTCTTATCTGTTAAGTTGGAGTCACCTCTTGCTTTTTAGGTATATATGCACTCACGGAGCTGTAAGTATGCTTTGCTAGTGTAGCAGGCTTTTAAGTGGTAAGAGGGGGGCCTGCCACTTGGATCCAGTTAAGCAACCACCAATATTACAACTGTCATTAAAATATTACCTGTGTAAGGTTTACGGGGGTTTAGTTTGAAAACAGCTGGAGATCCACAGTTTACAATGTGCAAGCACATACAGACCAAGGAATATCATAATTGCCTACTCTCCCGGAATGTCCAGGAGACTCCGTAATTTTTGGGAGAGCAGGGCAACCTCCTGAATCCTGCTCTCTTTGTTAGTGAAGTGGGTGGGGGTGGGGCTAATTGCATCATCCTGGCCCCGCCCCCTGCTATAATAGACCAAAATTGGTGTTGTATAACAGAGGACAAGGCCTAATGATGCGATTAGCGTGGTCACGCCCCCAAGACACGGCCAACTTTGGAGATCTCCTGGAGGGGTGGTCTCCAAAGTTGGCAAGTATGAGGAATATTGAATAACTCAGCCGCCACTCTGTGTATATACCATATCTGTCTACCTGTTCTTATGTGTATGTGAATTATGTGTCTTTCCATCGCTATCATCTCTTTGTATATCCCCTGTTTAACTGGTGTAGAGTCCTTGCCAATCTATTTATACTTTTCACCACTACGTATTCTTATTAGATGTAAGTGAACTTTCCTTGTGTTCTTTTCATTTGTCTGTGAGGGAGCCATTTTTTTGGGTTGTGCACGTGCTATAAAATTATTTCTGCACAATTTGACCACAATAAGAATATGTTTATATTTTTTTTTATATAGTGAAGATTCCTGCCAAACCACATTTATCTATCAGATTTACAATATATGTAATAATGTCATTATATTTTCAATAGATGTAAATTCGTAAATTCACAGATACTTCTATGTTCAGAATCTTGCAACTGCATGTGAATAACTGTACCAGAAATAATGGTCATCTAATATTGTTTCACTACCCCCTCGCAATGAATGAGTTAACGCATCTTTATTCTAGTGTGACTCGTGCTTTGGATGATTAATTCGTTATAAAATGTAGTATTTTTTTCCTGTTTCAAAATGGTAAGAATACAAATAAGGGTTGTTATAGTTCATGTGGTAACTCATAACTTAATTACCTGGGTTATGAGCTATCAATACAGTTAACAATATACTATGGTGAGTAACCTGCATTGATGTTTATTAAGATCATCTCCATGACCTTCCAATCTTCTTTGAAGGTGAAATCCCCTACTGAGATTGTATAATCCCTTTTGCAAAGAGCTTAATGATATGAATGGGCATTACTAAAAATCTTTTTCAATAAATAAGTTAATGTTTGTACATACCACAATTGCTGATATATCATATTCATACCTTACACTTTTTTTAAAAGGGGTTACATCACTACCAATTTTGACACTGAACTATTGTTATATGTTATTATTCCCTGGTACTTGATAACCACATAAGAATATTTTGGAGTGCTTTGAATAGGGCAGTTTCTCCCATTCTTTAGTCAACATTATATTCTAAAAAAAAAGAATGACGTAACAGCACCATCTCCAAATGTTCCATGAAACAAGTTTTGTTTTAAATGTAATCCTTTTGAGTGCTAACTAACTACAAGGAACATGTGATTTATAGTAACCCATACTGAGTTGTGATATTGGCCTGGTTGTGGACATAGGGCCTGATTCATTAAGGATCTTCTGCCTGATTCATTAAGGATCTTAAATGAAGAGGATTCTTATTTCAGTCTCCTGGACAAACCAATGTTACATTGCAAGAGGTGCAAATTAGTATTCTGTTTGCACAAGTTAAATACTGACTGCTTTTTCATGTAGCACACAAATATCAACTTTAAATTTCAGTGTACAAATAAGCTATCAAGTATTTGTGTGCTACATGAAAAAAAGTCAGTATTTAACTTGTGCAAACAGAATACTAATTTGCACCCCTTGCATTGTAACATGGTTTTGTCCAGGAGACTGAAATAAGAAGTTTCTCAAGTTAAGATCCTTAATGAATCAGGCCCATAATGAGTATCACTGTCTTATAAATTCAAACCTGTATTTGAGTTTTCATTTTCCAAATTGTTAGACCAGGGGTTCTTAAACTTCTTTTTTTTCTGTGTAACAGCTTATTTTTTTTCTGTTTAAACACTAGTGGGCTCATTTAGAGTTGGACGTACGCCAAGCTCAGCTAGGCATTACTGTACTGTGTATGCGCACAAAAACTGGCAGTGCAAAAGTCCATATGTAGATTTTTGTGTATTGTTGACTCGCGTTAACTTATGCCCAGGGGTGCGGAACGGGGGAGGAAGGCTGAGTACAGTAATGGCACGTTCACTTAATTGCAACATAATTACACATGGACACATCCCTAGATATGCCTTTTAGGAAGCGTCTCTCTTGTGGGTACTGGAGGGCTGGTGCAATAATACACATTAATGATAATGACTATCAGCAGCATTATTTAGCAGCCTTTTGATTGGCTGATTAGTCATTGTTGTGGCTATATTCTATCAAGACCCAGCCATCTATTCACATTACTTAATTGACATTCCTTCATTCCTTTTACATTTGATTTTTAAAGTGGTAAACAACAGATGTGGAGGGTTTTTCTTTATTTCATTTTATATGGAAAATGCGGCTAGGACGATTATTAATACCTGTCAAGGTATTTACTACTAACACTTGAGCTTGATGCACCTTGAGTTGTGTACAATTCAACATCAACAGGAAAGTATGCCTTTTTGCGGCTTTTCCTATGTAGATTCAATGCTCAAATGTGTCCATCTTTAAATGAGCCTGAAAGTCTACGTCTTGTGAACTTTCTGTATTTTCCCCGGGGATTTGAAAGCCATTGATAGTCTATCTGCACATTGCAACAGAGAAGATATATAAAAGTAAGGAAAACATTAAATTCATTGTACTAGGGTGTGTATGTAACAGACTGTAGCAGATAGGACAGGGACTTCCAGAATCGCTCCATAGCAGTGGCTGACCTACCATTGGTGCAGCAGGTGCAGTGCACCAGGGTCCATGGAGGTAATGGGGCTCGCTGCATGGCAGATACAGGCGGTCAGGAGGCCCAATTTACTTCTCCTGCCTCCCTGCATCGGGGCCCACAGCCCGCTAGTTCCGCCTCTGCTCCATAGAACACATTAAAGTGAAGAGGAAATACTCTGAGCTGCCATGTGACACAACATTGGTATAAGTGATTCAGCTCTGAGCTGCCATGTGACTCCACCCTGAGATAATCTCTTAACTTCTGATCTTCTGCAGCTACAACTTCTCGTTTATAACTAGATACAGTATAGTATGTAATCTTTGGACTTGTCTTTGTTACTTTTTCTGCAATGTTTTGTAATCATGTGTTATCACTTTTCTTGTTTATACAGTACTCCCTCTTTATAACACAACCCTCGCTTTACCACATAGTTGCCTACTCTCCCGGTTTCTAATCGCCACCTATAGTAAAGTGGTGGGGAGCGGGGCTTATGACACAACTCTCACATCGTTGTGGCCCCCACACCTGCTGTAATTGGCCAGAAACAGTGATTGATGGTTTTGGGGGCAGGGCCAAATGACGTGACCCGTCGGGCCCCGCCCCAGCCTGCCAACCTCCCCCTGATCTCCCGGAGGAGTCCTTGTCAATGTAGACAAGTATGCTTTACCATCAGGTATATGCAATGCACAAAATACATTAAAGTGTATACATTCCATTATAATATGTAAGTGGGTTCTGATGTGGCATTATTAAGAGAGTAGTGTATTCAAAAAAATGATGCACCCCGTACTATAAATTGTTGACCTGTATAAAAGCACTTGGCCTACAGCCAGACTTTTAAAGTGTAAAGCAAAATGTAAAAAGAGGGAGCACTGTATATAATAAATGTTTGCAACAAATATTTTTACATACTTGCTTCACTTTCCAGGGTGAAGGAATGTTGCCATATTTTGGTAATTTCCGTCTCTTAGCCGAATTCTCCACGCCCTTTGTCAATCAACGGTAGGTAGAAACCCATCTTGTACCTAAATGCTTAAATATGTGTGTGTACAGTTCTCATTTTATGCTGTCCTTTGTAATACGTGGGGGGTTATCTATGTACCTGCAGTAAAAAATGTCCTGAATCTGCTTTTGTGCTTAATTTTACACGGCATCACCTAGGTTTGTACACTAACATGGTATCTCTTGTGGAGGCTTCCCTGTTTACCCTTGTTGAATCTGGGTAAAGTGAGCTGTGGTTTATCAATATCAAAATAATCATCGTTATGTGACTGACTATGCCCAGCAACCACTAAAACAGGATTATGAGACACTAAAATGCACTACAAGGGGAAAGGATAGGATGTTGTTGAAGGTGTTTCAGTTTTGCATTAAGCCTCAGAGGATTTGTTTAGTTGCACACTAAGCGCACATGTTTGGTGTTATTCACTTCTCTTACTAATTTCAGCTGCTTTCGTTAATCTGTGTGCACACATAAAATTAAAACATTTTAATTATTCTCTTCCCATAAACCAATGTATTTATTTATTTTTTTATTAAAATGGGACTTCTTAAACAAAGACAGCAATGTTTTCTTACTTTATAATTGCTAAATGAGGTCCAAGTGAGCATTAAAATGAGTAAAATCAATCAAAAGTTAAAATATGGAGAGGTCCATCGGTGATCTGAAGCAGGGCTTTAAGTTGATATTTTTGTAGACCATGCACATTTAATTCATAGTAAACTTTTTTTTTTTTCCATGTCTGCACAGATTGGATAGGAAACTGCCTTATTTTTGCCCTGTGCGATACTATATTCTTCCTTCATAAATAGCTTTTGATAGAATCGAATTGTTAGTGTGTATGGTAGAGTTTATTAACACTTTACTCTACATGTATTTTGTTGAAGGCATAAATAGATATATTTATCTGAGGATTTTTCCCCCATTTGCAAGACATTCTCATTGCGTTCCTAATGTTTACATTTGCAGCATTCAAAGTAGTATAAGGATCAGTGATCCTTATATTATAACACATCATCCATTCATATGGGCATATATGAAAACGTAGTATGACCACGAAAATGTAGTGTCTCCTCATACACTTGTGGGAATGGATCAGCTGCCTTCACATAGAAATTAATGATCCCTATGCATTCCATTCCATTCATGCTTCTTGAGCTCCATTAGAAAGGCAAAGGAGTGGAAGACTGAACATATGCAACTAATACAACCATATAAATTGTTTTATTGTTCAAAGGACAGCATGCATTTAAATAAAATGAAAAAGTTTTAAAAGTGAACTATCAGGAAAAAAAATACATTTTGTTCAAAGAAGTTCTGCTCTCAACTTTAAAAAGCCATGGGGATCTGATGCTTGGGACTCTAGGAATAACTCACCCTGACAATGATTGTAGTGGTGTCTTCTCCAGGCATAAAACCTGAAGGTGTTTAAAAGTACACAGGCTGCATTAAACAGTCGCTGATTCAGCATTTTGGACGTCTGCCGCAGCTTGGCCAATTAGCTGCATTGACAACTGTTCAGTGCAGCCTGTGGACTCTCAAGCAAAGGTAAGCAATTACTCAATGATAGTTAAAGGGTTTCTCCACATAGAAGTTAAAAACTATGTAAACTCATGTGATCTCACCCCTGCTGCCCATCTCATTTCATTCATTCAAATGCTGGCGTTTTTATGCATTCTGCAACCTGTGTTCTCTATGTAGAGCTGGATTAAGACCCCATGGGGACCTAGGCAAGATAGTTTGTGGTCCCCTCCTCCGATTTGATCAATGCCACTCTATTTATTTACCCTATATACACTGGTCACACACTTGATACACACAGGTCACACTGATTTCACACACCTGATACACACTAATCACTATACACAGGTCACACCAACGACACACATCTGATACACACTAATCACTATACAAAAGTCACACCAACAACACACATCTGATACACACTAATCACTATAAGCAGGTCACACATCCATCATACACCTGATACATACTGATCTGTATAAACAGTTCACACTGATATCACACACCTGTTACACACTGCTCCCTATACAGAAGTCACACTGATAATTATACACAGGACACCCTGATATCACAACTGGTACATACTGACATTCCCCCCACTGCTCACCAGCTTTTCTCTCACATGTCCCCTGCTGACCATTAAGTTTTCTCTCATTTCCACCCGGCCCATCAGCTTTTCCCATATGCCACTCCCTGCCCACCAGCTTTTCCCTCACATGCACCCCACTGTCCACCAACATTTCTCAAATGCCCTCTACCAACCAATTTAACTGTCACATGCTCCTCTGCTCACCATCTTTTCTCTCACATTTCCCTCTGCCCACCAGCTTGGAAAATCCATCCATCTCTCGATGCACCATACTGTGCATCAACCAGGTGCAACTTGAACAATTCATCACCCTGTCCCTCTATAGATGGTGTGTACAATTCTCCAGTCCGTGTATAGAGGGGTACGATGATCAATTCAAAGAGAACCTTGCTTACTTACTACTGTACAGCAGGCTGCACCAGCATTTGACCAAGTGGCAGGTAGCAGTACAGTGCATAGTTAATTTTTAACTTTAACATGGAGAAATACTTTAATTAATTTTATGCATATTTCCGTTCAAGAAACTATGATTATTTGAGCATATGTTAATATCCAGGCAGATTAAGGTGTGTGATTCTTTGCAATATTCAGTAATTTGTTTTTAGTTTTCCACCTGGCTCCATTTAGCACTAAAGTTGTTACTTCTTTTGAGTCTTACAGGTGGTTCTTTGAAGTTCTCGGATACCCCAAGCATACTTTACCTAACATGGTGAATGGAGTCTTGATGACAATCGTCTTCTTCGTGGTGAGAATAGCAGTCATACCCACCTACTATGGGCGTGTCTTCTCCACCTTTGGGACGGAGGCATTTTATAGACTGGGTCTAGGTGCACAGTGTGCATGGATCATCTCCAGCATCTCCCTGGATATAATGAACGTCATGTGGATGATGAAAATTACAAGGGGATGCTACAAAGTCCTGTATCACACTGATGGGATATTGACCAAAACTCAGAAAAATGGAAAAGCTGAGTAGAGGCAACATATTTTCTTGTGTCTTCCATCCATCAACCTGCATGTCTCTTTTTCTTTCTCCCTCTGACATAAAATGCATTTTAATGAACTACCATTATTACCTCTTTGCAAAGTCAATCTTATGTTCACAACTTACACTTCCACAAATACACTAGTCCAAAGAAAGAACATATTTCCTTTTTGTTCAGTAGAGATATCCCAGGTGTTCGACTTCAGATCTTTAAAAGACATCCTGTGATTCTGTTACGCTCTTACAAGAATGCATAAGTGAGAGGAGTACTGGCTGTCAGGAAACACATAGCCCATTTGACAGATCCTCTTGGCTTTCATTCATTAAATGAAGCAATCTTCATATTCAATAAACAGAATTAACTAAATATTATCATGAATACACATTCACTTTATAAAAAGCTCATAAATACAGTTTTTTGGATAATTGATTTTCTTTTGACTGGTTTTCATGATCTCCCCAAGAAAGTGAATATTTCTCACCTGTGTGGTCTTTGACTGCTTGCAGATCTCTGGAAAGGAGTTGGTGGTGGTTAAAGTTGGAACTCTTCTATTCTTGAACACAGAGAGATACTTTAAGCACTCAATAGTTGTTTTTTTTTTTTAGTAGGATCACAGTGTAGGCGCCAATTTGCATTGAGTTTATCTATGTTCAAGCATATTTATGTCACCTGGGGCCTCTGTCCGCTGTGCACATACATATACCGGGACAGAGTGAATTAGTATAGTGCTAGCTTCAGAACTTTCCATAGGAGACACGTGTTTACATTTAAGCTGAAAGTATGTCTAACACCGTTTCCCTTTTTCCCATGGCCCCGTCACACACATTTAATGAACATTACCATTGTATGAGCATTACGCTGCTCATTTCAGGCTAAGTTATTCACACATCCAGTGATTATTTGCAGCTGAATTGACAAATCTTTTCACAAACAATCTTTTCGTTGAACGGTTTGTTCATTCACACAAAATGCTGTATATCTGATAAACTTGATGCTGAGGATGGGCAGATTATGCCCACACACATAGGGATATAAGTTTCTTCACATAGAAATTGTCTACTACCACTGCACAATCAAAATTTCATTAAGGAAAGTTAAGCAAAAAATTGAGTAAGTTTTCTTGCTCAAGTGTTCTGGACAGAACCTTGCTGCAATGCAAGGGGTGCAAATTAGTTTATTTTGTACATAAGGAAAATTCTGTCTTTTTTTCGTGTAGCACACAAATACTTGATAACGTTATTTGTACACTAATTTAAAGTTGATCTAGGACATGCCCTACCCCAACGATAAATCTGTCATCACATGCAACATGGATTTATCTTACCTTTGCTTAACTTTCCTTAATGAATCAGGCCCTTTATAAAAAAAATTCCAAGATCTTATTTAATATGATCACATCATGAAACAATTAATGTGTATGGGTGCACCTTTATTTTTGTTATGCTTTGGCCATGGGTATGTCAATAGTTGTGTTTCTCTTTCATACCCAAGTGAATTGAGGAAGTTGGCTTTCCCATACGGACCCTGATTTTCACTTCCTAATATCAGACACTAACAGCTACCAGATACAAAACGTTTGCGTGTTAAGCAATGGAATGTACAGCAACACCCATTTTAACATATTAAAATAATAGGCAACTATGACCATCATATTGGAGGCAACATTTGCAGGCACAGCACGTGCTCTGACATGTCTTACTTAGTAAAGGAAACCAGACAGCCTGTTTCTATGAGCAAACACAGCCAGAACCGTATTGACCAAAATAGACACAATTTGACATGCATATTGGTTGCAATGACATAATTTGCTCCAGTTATGAAGTGACTTGCACTGAGTAGATGACTCTATGACTGCCTATTAACTGGACATAAAAATAAAGCAACAATGGGCGCTATGTAATCTACAAATATTGTTGTTGAGTACAGTAGACAGCTGCTACCTCTAGTTAGATATCTGATTCCAACTAAATAATGTAGAAGTAAAAAATAGAGGACAAGCGCTGATTCAACTGTAAAAATTAATTTAATTTAATACCCAAATTGTATTAACTGGACACACCGACTATTTGGTTTTAAAGGGAATTAATCATTAAAAAAAATAATCTTGAAAACATATTACTAGGACGCACTTTCATATTTTATATAAATATTTTTTCCCATTAATTGAAAAATAAAGCCCCATTTAGATACTGCCATTTTTAGTTTACAGTCACCTTATCTTCCTGGCTGCATTCACTGTAAACAAAATTAAGAAGTAAGGAACCGTATATTAAGTATAACCTCCTACATGGATATGCTAATTCTGATACCTACTGATGAACTGCAAGTTTGTAAGCATAATTAATAATATAACTTTAGAGAGAGCTAACTTAAAATTTCATTTGCTTAATTAATGAGAAGAAAATGAGAATACGTTAATAAGTTAGAAAACAAGTTAAAAAGAGCCTATAATGAATCAAGGCATACTCTTCTAAATTAATCTTTTGTCTGTATATGGATATAAACAACAAAATAAAAATACAGTATTATTAGAGCTAATGGAGAGGCTTGTGGTATTTCATCATTTATAATTCAAAGAAAGAGTATTTTAATCATAAGACACCAAGGGCTAGATTTACTAAGCTGCGGGTTTGAAAAAGTGGGGATGTTGCCTAAAGCAACCAATCAGATTCTAGCTTTCATTTATTTAGTACTTTCCACAAAATGACAGCTAGAATCTGATTGGTTGCTATAGGCAACATCCCCACTTTTTCAAACCCGCAGCTTAGTAAATCTAGCCCTAAGAGACATTCTCAAAAGTTAACCAGGCATTTTGACTGCACATTCTTTGCCACAAAGAGTGTTAAGAGGACAGGTGTGCCTTGCATACTAATTACATTGTCATCTCCTATTGTGAATAATTCATTTGGCACAGGTATAGCCTCGGATAATGTATACAATGATTCAAAAGACACACACAGGAACAAACTGCTTTCCTTGGAATTTCCAGCAGGTACTCTGAAATATTCACTCAGGTTTTCTCGATAGTGTGTTTTTTTATGCACTTCACAAATGAAATGGTTTTAGTAGAAGGTAGGAATAATCCTAGCATGTTAACTAGCCGAGTTCTTCTGATCCTAAATAATTAATATTGCTTTGCATATTTAATGAATTTCACCTTCATTTAAATTGGTGGGCAATTAGAACATTTTCCATCACATCCATTGACGTTTTTCTGTTGTGTTTAGGCATAGACTGAGCTCTAAAGGGGATTCAGTTTTTATTTATTTTATTACAGTGCTTTGATGATAAAATGTAAATAGGTTCATATTTGTTGATGGTTTGATATGTCTTTTGTTCCACAATGCTACAGGAGCAGTAAAACTGCGCCGGTAAACATAAAACTTGATATTTTTGTGTCTGCGCACAAAATAATATTCTTGATTATTTTTTCCTAATTATAGGAGGGCAATAAATAAACAGATTTTATTTTCTTAATCTCTTAATGTCCAATAAAACCGTTACTTGGATGAAATGGATTATGACATTTTGAAAGGTTAAATGTTATTTTTGTCTAGGTATGTTGCACCACTGCAGGGCTATTCTGTGTCTACAAGTAGGGCCCTTTTCAGATTTATTATGCTATTTTGAATAATGAATGCAATAAAAGTTTCTCTTAAACTAGAATGGCTTATAGTATGACATCTGACTAATAGAATGTGATCTCATTTCGAAGAGGTGTAATAAACGTTAAGCAGATCTCCCTGTAATGGAAAATAGGGACACATGGTTTTGTAATATTTTCACACACAAAAAGATATGCTTCTCTTACACATCGTACTGTAAAGATTGATTATTGCCCAAATTATGTCCCTCTGAATTGATTCTCCCCAGGTCATGGATAGGGGATCCCATAATTTTGAACCCTGTATGACCTGAAATTTCCTCAGGACACACAATCTGCCTCGTTCATCCTTTTTCACAGGAGAATATGCAACAGCAACTTATTCCCACTTATATTGTTAATTTGGGTGAATCAGGAGATTATTTTATGGTAAAATAAGCCAAATCATACACCCCCTGTGTTTATCCTTCAAATTGAGTCACAACCAGATCCCATGGCCCCAAAATTGAGTACAGGTCATGGTCCCATATGATTGTTCCTTGAGATCCCCCACTAAAACAGCTAATGGTCTATTTATGACCCCAGCGCAGTAACCATCAATCAGTATCCTTACAAATCTCATCCATATATAATGAAGTACCGCTTCAATTTACAATGGCAGGGCTGCTCTTTGAGCCCTGGTGATGACCTCCCTCCACAAAGAACTATTTTGCCTCTTTACTGGTAGCTTAACACTGCCGGTAAATGGTAAAGTGCTTTCACTGGTGAGGGATCTAGTGAAGTCGGATAGGATTCAGCTGGATCCCATTGAAAAAAACCAGTATCGCCATTTCTTCGTTACTTTCCTGCTAAAATCTTAGCTTTTCATAGCTTTATAAATTGCCTAATGCTGCTGTCCACATAGAGGTCTATGGGTAGGCATTAAGCTCCAGTAATTAAGTTAAGGCTGGAGAAATATCTGATTTCAATGATTTCTTTTGCTAAATAACAAAAACTGAGGAAAAAGTATTTAGGTTCTTCACCTTGTTAAATAGACCCCTGTGTATCCAGCTGTGAGGTGTGGTGACTTTTATGTAGGTTCACTTTTCTCTGTCGATAGCAACTCTTGCAAAATAAGTTTTTTTTTTTATCATGTCTCACTCAAGAGCTCTGCTCTAAACATCACAGAAATTAGTGATATTGTTTCAGAGTCCAGCTGCGCTGTCTTTGACTAAATCTTGGGGTTAATAGCATGCCTTTGCTCCTCTCCCTACAGCGAGTCCCAAAATGACAGGGAAAGAGTGTGTAGAAGATCAATACACACTCTTCCAAAAATGTTCTGTACATAAAAAAAAATGTACATCATTGTGAGCAATTCAGAAAACTGTTTTTTTTATAACTTATCTGTAAATTTCTCATGCTTTTTAGGCATATGCCACTACTTCTATATTCTATTCAACGGAGAGATAGGGGGCAGGTTCAGCAGTTATCCTAGAAGTTTTAAAAAAAATATGATGTGTAATTGTATTTTTATTTAATATATTACATTCATTTAATCAATTGCAATTTTGATTAAATTACTATATATTAACGAATAACAATATCATTTCTATTATATATAAGGCATTTAAACACATTCATACAAAAATCTAAATTATGATCACAATTATGATCATTATAATAAATATATCAAAAGCATATGCAATTGCATAATAATAAAACAGAACAGATATTCAGAGTATATTAGCAAAGCATACATCCCATAAGCATATATTTAGATCCTATGTTTATTCATGTCTTGAGGGGAGCTGATATATTGGGCATATATTTTGCTTATAGTGCCAAATATGAAATCTTTTATTGAACATCAAATGCAACATTGCTACTTGAAAATGTTATTAAAGCACTTTACCAAATAAATTAATTTAATAGACAATAGCAAAATTGAGTCAAAGGATCCATCTTGCTGGAGGGTTGTGTTTTCATAGCACACAATGAATCCCTTGATCTGACAAGATCAAAGTTGAAAAGCAATAGAATAGCTGAATGCAGTTGTCATTTAGGGTAGTACTTTTCGGGCAGTGGTGTACCCAACTATTAATGCCTACATCGATAAGAAAGTCCTGCAATGGTTCTATGTAGTGGCCTCATACAGTGCAATGCAGTAGTCAGTCACAAGATGTCAATTCATTCAAGCATTCATGAGATGAAATGGAGCAAGCTATTCAGAATAGAGATTCACCAGATAGTTTGTAACTACAGGACCCATTGGAAGTGACGTGGGCCAGTATCTTGGTTCTGCACTTTCAACATCATGTTGTGTGTACGATTCAGGGTGTTCTGAGGGCAAATGGGGGTAAAAAAAAAACGTATTACGTAAATCTGCCTTGTTTGTATATGAGCAGGGATGTGCGTTTCCACGTTTGCAACTTGAGTTCATGCACCCCAATACATGCCACCTGTAGTGTTATGCGTCCAAAGCAAAGATGCAGCAATCATCATCAACTCCTGACAGCAACTTATTCCAAATGAACTGGTCTCCAGCACTACCTTTGACGTCATCGTGACCTCAATCAATGTTAATTTAAAGCACCAATGTCGAGTTAAGTGTTTAAACACTTAATCTGCGGAGTTCCGACATTGCTGCTTTAAATTAACATTAATCGAGGTCGCGATGACGTCAAAGGAAGAGCTGGAGACCTGTCCATTCAGAATAAGTTGCTGTCTGCATGCTGCTACCACAAAAAAACTCTTGCTACTTGTAACTACCAATATAAAGGTAATGTATTCATATAAATAAGTATGATAGCATAGCAAGTACCTTAATAGCGCATTGGCTCACCACAAGCAGGAAACAGCTTTCATGCTGATTGGCATAGAGTCTAGATTTGGATGGAACTCTAATAAAGGAGTGTGTTACTTTTTTTTTTGTTTAGTAAATGTTATAGAAGACAATGGGCCTAATTCATTAAATAACACAAATCGAATGTATTGTGATTTTTTTTTAAACAAAACTCACATACATTGATACACATGTCCGTATTCAGCAGGGAGCGGATGTAAAGAAATGTCTATGTTTATGAATACGGGTCTATGTCTGCTCTGCTCTAACAGACAATACACTGCAGGATGTGTCCAGTACATGCTCCAACCATTAACCCTCTCTCAGAATCACTACTGTATTTTTGTTTAGCCAAGACCTGGAGGTAAATGTATTAAGGAGCGATTTTTGGAAATTGACGATATTCAGCGACTTTAAACACATTGCCCTTTTAAATTTAGCGGTCAAAGGCAAATCTTGCCTTAAACACATTGCTATTTTAACTTTAGCTGTAAAAGTCACCGAATATCAGCGATTTCCAAAAATCGCTCCTTAATACATTTACCCTCTGGACCCTGTCCAGAATTTTTATACACCCACAGCATGAAGCAACAATATTTAATTTACTCAAAAAAAATACAAAATACAGATGTATGGAATCACTTTTCAATATATTTTGTATCCCTCTCTTTTTATTTTCTAGATCACTTTATTTTTCAACTTAAAAATGACACATATGCCACAAAAACTGATTATTTTTTTCCTTTATATTGATGATTAGTAACTATGGGTCTGATTCATTAAGGATCTTAAATAAAGAGGTTACTTATTTCAGTCTCATGGACAAAACCATGCCACAATGCAAAAGGTGCAAATTAGTATTCTGTTTTGCACATAAGTTAAATACTGACTGTTTTTTCATGTAAAAATACTTGATAGCTTATTTGTACACTGAAATTTAAAGTTGATATGTGTGTGTTACATGAAAAAACAGTCAGTATTTAACTTATGTGCAAAACAGAACACTCATTTGCACCCCTTCCATTGTAACATGGTTTTGTCCAGGAGACAAATAAGGATCCTCTTCATTTAAGATCCTTAATGAATCAGGCCCTATGTTATTAGCATCAGAAACTTTTCTGGATTTGTAACCAGTTGTTTCCAAATTTAAAAGCTGATTTTTATGGTAGAAAATTACATGCATATGTGGCACCACCTGGTGGAATAAAACAATACAGTCAAGGCTAAAATGCACCTGTTGAAATACAAAATAAATGTGCTTTCCTTTAACTAATTTTAAATTGTGATTAGAAATGTGCTACTTTTGTGGAACCAACATGATATTTCTGAAGTGCTAGCTGAAGCAGATGTCCCTTTGCAAGAAAGACTGTTGATGGACCATATAGGTTTGAGGTCAGCATCAGTCTGTGAAGATTCAGACCTGGCTTTGTCATCTGCAGACAGTAGGCCCAGCTTCCTTAGCAGCAAATGACCGTCTCCCAGGCACACTATAGTTTAAATCACAACAGTAATTTAGATGGGAGACCCCACATGTATTTGGGGAAGGAGAGGACCTATCAAGAAGAGTGTTGATAGTAAGGTTGAAGTCTGAAATAACCACCAATTTTGCTGTTATAGCAGAAAACTGAGAAATGTAAAACATATGTTGACATGTAGTTGATGTATAAACATTACCTACCAAATCAAATAAGATGCCTATCAGGAAAAAAAAAAAACAACTGAAAACAGGTTTAGGAAATTTTAGAGCATGAGGAAATCGGACAGCAATTGCATATGTATACAGTAGGCCCGATTCATTAAGGAAAGTAAAGCAAAAAAAAATGAGTAACTTTGCACCTTGGAAAAACCATGTTGCATTGAAGTGGGAGCTAAATTTAAAATGTGCAGACAGATTTATAGTTGGGGTAGGGCATGTCCTAGATCACTTTAAATTTCAGTGTAAAAATAAAGAGATCAAGTATTTGTGTACTACATGAAAAATGGACAGTATTTAACTTATGTGCAAAATAATAAATTAATATGCACCCTTGCATTGTAACATGGTTTTGTCCAGGAGAAAACATACTCATTTTTTTTGCCTTACTTTCCTTAATGAATCAGGACCAGTATGTTTCTTGCACCCAAAGAAGCAGTAAAGTGACACATTAATGACAAAGTGTAAGGGTGTGGGATTTACTCAAACATTCCAAAAATACAGCAATCATGTACAATAATTAAATCCAGCAATTAGCAAAATGAAGATATTGCATGCAAGAAAAACATAAAAAGGGGAAACAAGGTATCACTGCTACACAACAAGAATAGCCTGAAAGCTATGGGGGAGTTGGGGGTGTCATGACCACATTCTAAAAGGTACCACCATAAACAGTGAAAATATGCTCACAGAGTGACCATGAGCCCCATATCAATGTAATGCTCGACAAGGGAATTCAGGCTAAGTTGAAAACCATAGTGGGTACACTATCGAAAATATCTGAAAGCAGTAGTCAACTCAGTGATCTAAGTAGAAGATGAGACATCTGAAGCACTTGACATTTTACAAAGAGTGCTGGACCAGATAGGTTGGAGGTTAGCATCATCCTGTCTGAGTCTTGTCTGTCAGACGCCGTCCCCACATCCCCTCCATGCTGCAGGGACGGCCGCCTGTCACTTCCGGCTGGGGGCTTTCTGTTGTTAAACAGCAGAGACGCTGTTCCTCTGGCTGTCCCACTGCCTTCGGGCACATGCGTAGTAGCTCATCCTGTTGCTATGCAACGGGACGCTATGCTCGGCAGTCAGCATCGTTACTGACTACCCCACATTCACCAGCCAATATGTTCCCTCTTGCCTCTATTGTAACCTGGCTCTGGCACCACTAGGGTGCCAGAGTATCAGGTCTAGCCTTTCTCCAGCATTCCCTGTTGCCTTGTGCCTGCACCTTCTATCCTGTTACTGCATCCCTTTAGCTTTCACCTGGCTTGACTCTAGACCACTCTCCTGGAATGTAATACGGTTATTATAAGCTCTCCTGGTTTGACCCTGGCTATTGCTGACCATCCTCTCGATTTTCCTTGGTACTGTTTCTTCCCGATTGGCTTGACCCAGACTGTTCGACTACTCTTCACTACTACTACCTTGGTGACTGTCCTGGAGAACTGCGCACTCCTTGCAGCCAAGTCCAAACCTTCTTGCGGGGGTCTCAGGGGTGCGTTAGACTCCGCGATTACATATTCTGTTGTGTCAATACCAGCTAGTAGCTCCATCCTTTACACAGTTCTACTCTGGCACCATGGATGGACAAGATGAACCGTCTGCGTGCGACCTCCCACTTCACTTGGCTCAGTGAGTTATGCAACAGGAAACTAATCAAGCACAGTTAGTTCAATGCATCCAGGGGTAGTCTCTCATCTGGATTCTCTTCAGGGATCCTTGACCACCCAACAAACTGTTCCAGCTACCACTTCCACTACTACCGTTAACACTGCTGGTTCTAAGGGGCTACGTATTCCTACTCCTGCGAAGTATGATGACAATCCCAAAGGTTGCAGAGTTTTTTTTAAACCAATGCTCCATTCAAATCAAGTTAGCTTCAGGGAACTTTTCTTCTGAAAGATCCAAGGTGGCATACATCATCTCCTTCCTTACTGGTCAATCCCTTGCATGGGCCTTATCCCTGTGGAACAGGATATTACGTTACACAACTCTTCATCAAGAACTTCCAGAAAATCTTCTACGAACCCGGTCAGGTTTCTTCTGCCTCCTCCAGTCTCCACCAAAGGTCTCTTTCGGCAGAACAGTATGCAGTCCAATACTGGACTATAGCCTCTGAGTTAAAGTGGAACAACGAAGCCTTAGTAGCCATTTTTTGGCAAGGATTTTGTGACTATATTACGGATGATCTAGGATCTTGTGATCTGCCTGCTAACTTGGATGACCTCATTTCCCTCAGTATTAAAGTAGATATTCACCATCATGAACTCTTGCAAGAGAAGGACCAGGCCCGCCGTTTTTCTACACTTTTCGCTCCCCGATTCCAGTATCCAGCTCCTCCAGATGAGGAACCTATACAGATTGGTCGCTCCAGCCTCTCTCAAGAAGAATATGAGCGCCGTATTAAGAATCATCTGTGTCTTTATTTTGGAGAGGCTGGTCACCTGCAGTCTTTTTGCACCAAGAAGCCCGGAAATGCCACGTCTAGTCGATGACAGGAGTGGTCATCCTAGGATCCAGTTCTCACACTTCCTGCTCGCTAAAGAATGCTGACTTCCTTATACTAATCACTCTCATGTCTCCGGATGGTCCCCTCAAAAGTTCAGCCTTTATGGACACTGGATCCACTGTGAATTTCATATCTGCCGTTCTAGCTACCAAGCTCCATCTATCTTTTCATTCTTTGCCGCAACCCCTGGTTCTGACGGCAGTTGATGGTAATCGTGTATCTAATGGTTCAATTACCTGTATCACCAGCCCAGTGTGGTTGCAGGTAGGACTATTGTTTTCAGGTTACCCTGGCTAAGGGTAACACATTCTCCCCAATTTGATTGGCACTGGGCCCAAGTCATTTCTTGGGGTTCTTTTTGCAATAAACACTGCCTCTCCGAGGTTTTCACACTTTGTGACTCAAATACCATGTCTCTCTCTCGTCTCAAGTGGCCCTTCCATAACCCTGTATGAATTTCATGAATGTCTTTAGTAAATCTGCTTCTGAGAGATTCCACATGGAATTGTCCCATTGATCTAGTTCCTGGTAAAAGTATTTCCATAGGTAGGGTTTATCTCTATCCCTACCTGAGACACAAGCCATGTCAGGGTACATATCCAAAAGTCTGCAGCTGGGCTTTTTTTACAGGAGTTCTCTTCTCCGGCAGGTGCAGGCTTATTTTTTGGCAAAAAGAAGGATGGCTCCCTAAGACCTTGCATTGACTATCGGCTCCTGAATGTCACCACGGTCAAAACCCATTATCCTCTTCCTCTTATCTCGAAACAGTTTGAGCACGGATTTTCTCTAAATTAGAACTCAGAGGAGCCTACAATTTAATACTTGTTCGTTAAGGTGACGAGTGGAAGACCTCCTTCAACACTCGTGATGGGCATTATGAGTAGTTAGTGATGCCGTTCGATCTCTGCAATGCCCTGCTGTATTCCAAGAATTTGTCAATGAGATTTTACGAGATGTCCTTTACCAATTTGTGGTTGTTTATCTCGATGACATTCTTATTATTTCTTCAAACTTATTTTCCTCCAATCTTCCCACCCCCTGCAAGCATGTTAAGAAGGCAATTACTTGTCTACAGGTCAATCGCCTCTACTGTAAACTTAAGAAGTGTCTTTTTGAAATTCTATTTCTTGATTATTGGGTCACTGGAACTGGGCTTCAAATGGACCCTAAGAAGGCAGAGTCTATGCTCAACTGGCCGCAACCCAGCGGCCTCAAAGCCACTCAATTCTTCATTGGTTTTGCCAACTATTACCACCAGTTTATCAAAGGATTATCTACTTTTATTGCTTCCATCCCTTCCCTAACCCAAAGAGGAGGGTGGTAAATATTCTGGCCTCAGGACACAGTCTCTGCTTTCAATTCTTTGAAAGAAGCCTTCATTTCCACCCATGTGCTTAAACAACCAGACCAAAGCAAACCTTTCTTTCTAGAGGTGAATGCATCTTCGGTTGGTATAAGTGCAGTGTTATCTCAGAGATCTTCCCTCGAGTTTCTATAGCTCTGCAGCTTCCATTCTAAAAAATGATCTTCCTGTGAAAAAAATTATGGTATTGGACATAAAGAACTTCTGCCCATCAAGGCTGCCTTGGAAGAATGGTACTATCTTTTGGAGGGGGCCCAACACCCAGTTACTGTTATGACAAATCACAAACATCTTCCCTATTTACAAAATGTGCAATGCCTCAATCTTCGCCAGGCTCGTTGGTCCCTATTTTTCTCTCATTTCAACATAATTTTGACTTATCATCCTGGTACTTAGAATCCAGAGTGGACGATCTTTCTAGATCATTTGACAGGTCCAATCTGTTTTTCCTCCCTGAAAGTGTTACGAGCCACCGCGGCTCGTCTCCTGGTTCTGCTAGCGTCCCGGCCGACCACCTTGACGACCGGGACGTCACTTCCGCTTACTGGTTGGCCGTTGCCAAGGCAACGGTCCGACGCCGTTAATCTAGCGCTGCGTCCCGGCGGTACTAGTGGCCGGGCGCATGCGCGTAATTTAACACAGCCTGTGGGCTGATTAATGCAATTATCATGGGGGCTGTGTGAGACTCAGAGCTAGGCTCTGATTGGTGGCTTGTGGTATTTAGGGCAGTGAAGTCTGCAGCCTCACTGCCGGTTATAGCGTTCTGTCCTCAGTTCTGCTGCCTGCTTGTGCTATCCAGTTTGGTTCCTGCTACCTTGGATTTGACTACCCGTGTTTTGACCCCTGCTTGTTATTGGACCTGTGACCCTTCTCTTCTGACCTTGACCTTTTGCCTGGAATTCGGATTTTGCTTCTCTGCCTGTGAGTTTGACCCTTCGCTTGCCCTTGGATATTGCATCTGTGCCTGTGACCTTTTGACCTAGGATTCTTCTTATACTACAGTCCACCAATCACTCCACTCCTGGGAACTCCTTTAAGTCAGTATACGTTACTCGACCCTCGGTCGGCCCGCAGCCCAGTCTGTCCCCACCACTAGGGGCTCCAGCGAACACCTGGCCTTCTGAGTAGTTCCCGAGTTTCACTGTACTGACTTGGGAGTTCCTAACAGAAAGTAAACCCATTATCAGTCCATCCAAAGTCATGACCTTGACTGGTTTTTCGGTGAAATCTCCTCCTGTTGGTCGCTCTTTTGTGAGCCCTCACATTTGTCAAATTTTCCGGACATGCTGGCTCCAAGAAGACCATTGGCCTCCTTTCCCTCAGCTCAGATGTCTGCAAGTACGTGCAAGCCTGTAATGTCTGTGCTCAGCATAAAGTCCCTAGGTATTCTCCCTCTGGTCTTTTCCTTCCTTTTTATGATTTCAGATGCTCCCTGGACCAGCATTACCATGAATAACTGAGTTACCTCAAAGTCATGGCTATGATACCTTTTGGGTCATTGTGGACCGTTTTGAAAAATGGCCCACTTCAATCCTTGCAGAGGATTACCATCTGTCTCCGAACTCTCTCATTTGCTCATTAAAAACATCTTTCACCTCCATAGTTATCCATGTGACATCATCTCTGTGGTGTGCAGTTTGTTTCTAAATTTTGGTGGGCTTTTGCAAGAATCTTGGTATAAGTCTTAAATTCTCTTCTGGATATCACCCCCAGACCAACAGGCAAACAAAAAGTGTTAATCAGGACCTTGAATCCTTCCTTTGCTACTACTCGTCTGAACACCAATCTTCCTGGAGTGACCTTCTCTGCTGGGCAGAGTTGTCGGATAATAATCATATGCTTGCATTCACTAGTTCCTCTCTTTTTTACAATCTTCAGCAGACATCCGGTCTTACCCACTGTTGCAGAAGCACTTTGGTTTGTGACTTCTCCCAAATCTGGATGCAAACTCAAGCAAAACTCTCCGAATCCTCTCAAACTGTCTGCTGATCGTCACTGGAGGAATTTTCTGCTACTTCAAGTAGGGGATTGTGTGTGCTTATCCATTCGCAGTCTTAAGTTTCTATAAAACTTGCTCCAGGTTTTACTGGTCCTTTCTCCATCTCCTAGGTTCTCAATGCTGTCTCCTATAAGCTGTCATTACCCATTCTCTTAAAATTCACAATTCCTTTCAGTTCTCCCCAGATAGAGAGAAGGGGTACTGTCAGGTGCCGTCCCGCATCTCCTCTATGCTGCAGGGATGGCCGTCTGTCATTTCCGGCCATCGGGCACATGCAGTAGTGCATCCTTGGCACTGTCAGCGGTCAGAGTCATCACTGACAGCCCCACATTCCCCAGCCAATCTGTTCCCTCCTGTCTCTATTTAAACCTGGCTCTAGCACCAATAGGGTGCCAGAGTGTCAGGTCTAACCTGCCTCCAGCATTCCTTGTTGCCTTGTGCCTGCACCTAATACCGTTACTGCTTCCCTTTGGCTTCGACCCAGCTTGTCTCTAGACCACTCTCCTGGATCGCGATTTGGTTATTGTAAGCTCTCCTTGTTTGACCCTGGCCATTGCCGACCATCCTTGGTACTGTTTTGTCCCGATTGGCTTGACCTGGACTGTTCGACTACTCTTTACCACAAATACAATGGTGACTATCCTGGAGAACCGTGACCTGCACACTCCTTGCAGCCAAGTCCAAACCCCATTTGTGGAGGGTATGGAATTTCAAGCCTATATTTTGAACTTTATATATGAGGAGGGAAGTAGGGATTCTTTCTGGCTTTCAATTAATCTAAATAACAAAGGAGTCCAAGCCTATTTGAAGCCATGTTCCCTATTGTGTAGGTAGTATGTAATTTTCTCCATGACACCTTTTTGCCAGATGTTCTAGCAATGAGGAAAGGAGGTTTCTTCCAGTACCTGGCTGGAGCACATTTAGCAACTGCCAAAACGTGTGAGAATAATTCTGCAGAGTATTTATTAAGCTTCTTTTTTAGCATGGGGTAGCAAAGGGGATGACATTAGGATCATATATTGTTTTTTTCATAGCCATACAATTTTTTCGACATTTCTATCCTCTTAGTTTTGAAGCCAAGATTTTATCTTCTTTATCACCTTTTTAATATAAGACTTGAACTATTAGCTGAGCTTTCCTAAACCTGATTAAACAAATATTTGAATGTTTTTATTTTAACTAATTTGCTCATATCTTTTTACACAGAAAAAAGTGTGTTATGGACGTGAAACATGAGAAATTAGATGAGCATATTCTTCAATCTAATTCAACGCACAGATGTGAATAGCTCGATGCCTACGGCCAGCAGCAGCCAGCTGTGTAACCTCCAACACAGCCCTGAGCTATGGTGGTTTACCCTAATGAGAAGGTAAAATCAGGGATATTTGCCCAGTATTCAACTATGTTTCTATACAACTACAATTCATTGAGGACTGGTGGACTTTTGTATGGCTACAAGCCCAGCACATCCTGGAGGACGTAAGGTCCAACAACCGCTGGAAGCGACATTCACTGGTTTCCTAGGTAACAGCCACGACGAGGCTTGACCCGCACGCGGCGCATGTACCAGAGGAATATGACGTCACACACATGCGCCGTTCCTCGTGTCGGTGCCGGGCTAGCGGTTGTCAGGAGTGGATCTGTCTGCGGTGTCGGGTGAGAGACGTGACAGGTGGACGTTACATCAGCTGGAGATTGGTTTATAGTTATGGGGATCACCAGTGTGATGTGTAGAGAAAGCCAGCAGCATTGTATAGTGACTGTGACCTCTGTCAGCCTACAGGACACAGTGATGTCTCTACCTAGTGACCCCAGACAACATATGCATACTACAGCATACTACTAAGCACATTGTAGTGTTATTTTGCCAGGATACGAGGTGCTGTTCCCAGGAGAATAACTGTCCTTTATTAATGGGACCCTACTCCCTCTGACGTGCTCAGTATCTATTGATATAGGGACACACATTAATAGTGTCAGACATCCATATGCCTGTTTATTAATGTATCTATGAAGTTTAAGTAGAAATGTCTAAAGAATTGCTTTCTTTTGGAAGGTTATTCTGAACCAGTACAGGGTGGTCATTAAAGGTTTTACATTATTATTATTATTGCTACTTTTAATCTTTATTTAGTGCCTACTTTTTACATCGAATATTTAATCATTCACATCTCCCCTTGCCCCTTCGGAGCTTGCAGCTTAAATTGTCTTAACACATGAACACATACATTGGGTTTAACATTTTTTCAGCAGCCATTTCACCCAGCAGTATTTTTTGGGACAGTGGGAGGAAACTTGAGCGTCTAGAGGAAATCGGTATTATATGCTAAGGACTTCAAAAGGGTTATGTATTTACAAAGTTGCTAGATGTACCTAATTTCATCGACATATACCAGGCATTAAAGTTTTGTCCTGGGAAGGTGTTTTTTTCCAGTGGAGATGTCCCTACTCAATATTGGGCACAATACTATTCCATATTTTTGCATGCTTTGTGCATTTCTTCATCTCTATGATGTTTGTGTATATATAATATATATGTGTGTTTTAACTTTTTATGATGTTGAGTATTGAAAATGCCAACTAATTATACTGTAATCAAATTAAGTGAACATAATATGGGGATTGCAATGCAACAAGGTCCACCAAGGCACAGGCATATTCAGTGCTCTTGAAAAGTATATTGAAATGATGACAACTATAGATTTATATTTAGTGTTTTGTTTGATAGCTAAGATGGGCACATCTGCATCTACACCGCCTACCACACCGCCGGCTCCTGCTGCATCAGTAACTAAGGAGTCAGTAATATCTCCACCGGCAGAATGTCCGATGCACCAAAAGAAGATGGAAGGTATTTATTTAATTCCTGTTCATGGAATGGGGGCACCATGAATGTTTGGCTCCCATGCCCCAGTTTACAAAAATACTCAGAAAATTGTTTGTGAATCAATTCTTAGCTTGTTCTGCCTTGTTATAGATGTGAAATGTAGCATTGTCTTTGACTGGGCCTTTAAAAATTAGTAATTGACCTCCACTGTCAGAGATTAGACTGACCAGATACAGCTCTAGTGACCATCAAATGATCTTTTTATCTTTCCATCTGTAATGTTAATGTTTAAC
The DNA here is from genome assembly GCF_038048845.1 of Mixophyes fleayi. Taxonomy (NCBI): domain Eukaryota; kingdom Metazoa; phylum Chordata; class Amphibia; order Anura; family Limnodynastidae; genus Mixophyes; species Mixophyes fleayi. The sequence goes on from NC_134409.1 coordinate 32,504,839, forward strand.
ACCAACCAACGATAAATTTTCCTTCTGCGATATTATCCGGTGATAGTCATCATTGCGGTAGTATTCATCGCGATGACTACATTTGCGACATTACTTTAAACGACAGGAAAATTACAAACTAGACATGTTGTAAAAACAGACTTGCCACAAAAAAAGACGAGTAACGTATCCGACAGGTGTGTAAAATGCGACAGCAGGAAATTTCGACAGTGGAGATTTGCGTCACGCTATAGAGACATTGCTGGTTTTAAAGCAGCAATGCCAGGACCGATAGATAATCTAAGGAGCGGTTAGGATTAGAGTTTTCTGCCAGGTCCTGGCATTGCCGCTTTAAAACCGACAATCTCTCTGACACCATGGCAAATCCCCACTGCTGAAATTTACCAAACCTGTTTGATATGTTTCCTGTCTTTTTTGTAGTTAGACTGTCTTTACAACATGTCTAGATTCTAAACATCACAATTTTCCTGTCGTTTAAAATAATGTCGCAAATGTACAGTCGGAAATATATACCCCACCCATACTATGGCTAATAGCATGGTTCTCTTTTTAATTATTGTAAAAGGTGCCGACGAGTGGGAAGCTTCGAGTTATTGATGGTTATCTCCACTTATACACCAGATACTACACTGTATATTAATGATAATAAAATAAAAGTGAAATCTGCTCAAGTCCTCATCCAGCCCAGTGCTAGACAGAATATCTTGCATTTGCTCTAATTCTTTACATGTTACTTCTATTCGGCAGTAATGATGGAAATGAACATGCATGTCTATGTCCAAATAATGTATATCTGGTTGATTGGTGACATTATTATTTTGGCATTTAATTTTTTTAAATTTCTTTTTAAAGCGACAGGTTGTCCAATGCAGAAAGAGGTTCCCCAGAATGCTGAGAGCCAGAGCTGCTCAGGTCCAGCACATCAAGAAAGGGCTTATGAATATGTCCAGTGTCCAATGGCATCAAGCAGAAAAGATGACATTGATCCCAGCAATATGGTAAGATGTTACTTGGCTTTCAAGAAAAGCATGTTTGAAGATCCTCTGTGCAACACTGAATACACAGTTTTATAGTTGATTATTTTAGCTCCTAGATTTTGTTTGGTGCCATACGTTGGGGATCAGGGCATTGATTTGTCCTTAGGATATTGGCTAAAATTAGGGATATATGAATGTTGTGGATGTTATGTAAAGTTTAGGAAGTTCAGCCTTTAGATGGTATTTCTCATTACAGAGGGCTTTGTTCTAATGTAGGGAAGATGCTGTCTGTAGGTAACAAGTCACATAGTATCAGAAATTGACCTGGCCTGATAAAATTACAGTCAGAATTGTTTTGCTCAAAATATTACTAATCGTTCCCTTGCAGCTGTGGTACACTTGTGTAAAGCCGCAATCACACACAATTTTTTTTTTTTTTAATTATACTTTATATAGAAAGTTAAGTACTTTAAAAGAGTACATCTGCTTGTATGCTTAGCTGTCCTCCAACAAATACTTATCTCCTTTTGAAAGTCTCCCTTGAGGGCAAACAATATGGCACACGAGGGGGGGGGGGATTTACAGTGCAGCTGGAGCTCAGATGGGGCGTCCCAAAGCGCCTCTGCTAACTACATTGTGTGCCATGTGACTTTGGTTGTCATGGTACTCGATGACACTGTGTGTACTGTGCAGAATTATAAATCCTTGATAGCAGCCTGTAAAAACAAATGGAGGAAAATTATATTTACAAAGCTTCTTCTTATACTCTGCCACAGTGATTTATGTAAAAAAAACAAACACATTTTTGCATGGAATTGCTGCTTTAAATCAAGTTAATGAGGTATTCACTTTATGTAAATGGAGATTCATATTGATCTATATTTTTCCCCCAATTACAAAATGATTTCAGTTTTTGACATAGATTTTTCATTGATATGGGTGATGTTTTGTAATTGATTTCTACGTTGCTCTCTTCTAGATCCTTACACTTGCACTTCTCAATATAACATTTTTGCTGCCAGGGCCTACGTAGCTTGGCAACTAAAATGTCAGGTCTTAATCTGTAGTATAAGTTCTAAAAGACATGTCATATTTAATTTTCTACATATTTTTATTTATTTAAATGTTGAAAATTGTTTGGTGTTTTAACAACCACTTATTTTGCTTGACCTCTGATGTTGGTGGAGTACTTTGTTTCATTTAAAGTCAAAAAGTCATAGTAAAACATTACGGTAAGTAGTGGAGTCTACTTAAGGCTGAGTTAGCGTGCAATTAGATAATGCTGATTCTTAGTAACAAGTAAACAGTGATTTGATAACACTATACACAACTGTCCTTTTCTCTTCAGATGCCTCCTCCAAACCAGATGCCAGCCCCAGATCAACCATTTTCTCTTTCACTAGACCGAGAAGAGTCCAAAATTCCTCGGGCTGACTCTGGAAAGAATTGGGTTTATCCATCGCAGCAGATGTTTTGGAACGCGATGCTGAGGAAGGGGTAGGTTGTTCAAAAGGGATTTTACCTTCATTCTCTAGATCACCACTTTGACATCACTATGTTAGTGCTATTTACTAAGAAAATAGAAATGTTCAGTAACCAGTATCACTCTCACTTATGACCTTTGATCATCTACTGAAAGTTAGTTAATAAAGCAAATGTCTGATTGGTCTCTCCTGTATTTTACACTTTAGTCCTTTATTTGTAAATAACTCAGTTGTTTTGTGCATTATGAAGACTACAGAAAGGCAAAAGATGTCCCTATGAACACATATTTCAGTTATTCTTAGGTGAGATGTGGACAAAACGCGCCCCCCCGAGCCTTCATTTGCCGTCCCCTCAGCCGGCTGCTCCCAATTTTATCAGAATGGGGACAGCTGGTTTCCGTGTCACATGACCTCCGCTGCGCAGTGCAGGGAGGTCACATGGCATACCCCGGAGAGGAGGAAGTGCAGTGTGCTCTATCTCCTTCCTATGTGCGGCCCCTCTGAAGGCTTGAAGGCGTTCACCTCTTTCATGTTGCCCCTCGCTGCTCTAGTTATGTCTACTGTGCAGATCATTCTGATTGATGAGTATGGAATGTGAGAGCTGCTTATCACATCATCGTAAAGTCACAATTACTGTGGTTCTGTCTTTCAGATGGAAATGGAAGGAGGATGATCTTAAACCTGAGGACATGGACAATATCATTAAGATTCATAATCAAAACAATGAGCAGGCCTGGACTGAAATTCTGAAATGGGAAGCGCTCCACGCCAAGTAAGATTTCCTCCCCTATGCTGGTGTTCTGGGCTGTTTGGTGTAGAGACAATAAAAATAGATTTGTGTATTCTACTTGCACAGCTCTGGTAAATCAATCCTACTGGTTCTTGTTTACTTTGTTACCGGCAATAGAGAACAATGTGTACATCTCACAATGTTCTTAATGCACCAAGTATGTGGCAGTGTTTAACCTGGTTACAATTGCCATTATTAGGTATTGTTTTATTTGTTCTGTAGAAAAAGACCAGAGTCTGTGGAGGGGTGTTTAGGTATGTCTTTGGTATCATTGTGGCCACAAACCGCTCAACCCCGCCCCTCCCCCCATGGGTCCTCGTTCAGTTTGGCCACACGTGTGGAATGCTTTCCACTGAGCAATTTGGGAACAACAAATTAAAACTGAAGCCCAACTAGGTGACTGTTAGTGCTGCTATAATTAGAAGGGGTTGTTAGGGTTGGTGTTCATATTAACAAAAATTAGACACAAAACTAAAAACAAGTCACGATGCTCTTATAACATTTAAAATAAAGGTTGACATCCTTTCTTGTACAAGAGGCGCCTCTATAAACATCTGCTATAAACATACAGTATAAATACTTCATGGTAACATTGTCCATCTCTCTGCGTTTTAGGGAATGTCCCTGTGGTCCAACTCTGGTCCGTTTTGGTGGTAAAGCAAAGGAGTTTTCTCCTAGAGCACGAATCCGATCATGGATGGGGTATGGGTTTATTTCCTTACCTTTTTTACGTTTATTTCAGTTATATACATCACAAAGCTGTTTTAAATCCTCCTTTCTGTTCTCCACTACAGCTATGAACTCCCCTTTGATCGTCATGATTGGGTTGTTAATCGTTGTGGAACGGAAGTCCGATATGTAATTGATTACTACGATGGAGGAGAAGTAGATAAGAATTATAACTTCACAATTTTAGACGTCCGCCCTGCATTTGACTCCATGACCGCTGTCTGGGACAGAATGAAAGTAACCTGGTGGCGCTGGACCTCCTAATCTATTAAAGGAACAAGATTTGACTGTTTTGTCCATCATCTGAAGACTGCAGTAACTACAGGGCTTTATTTCAGCGTTCCATCACCAAACGCAGCTCAGTATTTAAATAATGAAATGTATATAGTAAAAATGACTTTTAAAAAAAAAATAAAAATCTTAAAATATCTTTGTCTGCATTTTAATATGGAAGAATTATAAGTTCAAGAGCGACTCTGCAACGTGTGTGTACACCATCAATTTCTGTATAGTGTGAGAGTTAGGTAGAAGAGTACATTAATATAACATGATAGCAGTGGTCAATACTTATGTGTTACAGACCACACTGAAATAGTCCCCTGTACACTCTACAGACGTGGGAGTGTTACAGCCTTTCTACAATATAGTTGGTTGTGTTTCAGTTGTATCCATGGTTTACTTTTCAATAATGCATGTCTGTCTTATGAGATTATTTTTTTTTACTTAAAATGTGCCATTCACAGTGTTTACAAAGTTAGTCATTTACAATATTATGACGGCCCCATGTGTAATCTGTTCTGTAGATAATGGAAAATAAGGTGCTGTAACCCATAGCAACAGATCAGATTGCTGTGTATCCATTTTCCATGTGCTTAGAGCACTGCTACCTTCTCTACACATTCACCTGTGGAAGAGTTTTCAGCTAAATGTTCTACAATATCTGTAGCCCGGGGACTAGTAGGCTCTGCCACCTGGATTTAGACTTAAATGCCAGCTGCTGAAATAGTGGGTTTGAATAGAATTGTGGTGATGTGAGTGTTGGATGCTGTACACCGCATAATGGATATAGCACATCATACAATCAGTCTGAATCAAGAAGTGACCATATAATTTAATTTCCTTTCTATATGACACATGGGGGTAAATGTATCAAGCTGAGAGTTTTCTGGCGGGTTTGAAAAACCAATCAGATTCTAGCTATCATTTATTTAGTACATTCTACAAAATGATAGCTAGAATCGGATTGGTTGCTATAGGCAACATCTCCACTTTTCAAACCCGCCGGAAAACTCTCCGCTTGATACATTTACCCCATGGTCTGGTGAAAGTCCAGTTCCTGGTAACCTTTGTGCCACAATCAGAGAGTGTTTCCTTAACCTGCATGAGCAGGACCTTGGTTCCGAAGGCCCACATTGCATCTTTCACATTGCTACCAAGCTCCAGATAGTCACCATTTCTACACAGAGCAGCTAACTCTATAGCTGTCCTTTACTTTTGGACAAGGCTCAGTTACTGCTCTCGTCTCACAACTAGCAAAGGAATCTTGTCTTTCACTTTTGCATAAGACCCAGGGTGCACCCACTACTCCCAAAAGATGGTCTATACCAGGCCTGTCCAACCTGCGGCCCTCCAGATGTTGTGAAACTACAAGTCCCAGCATGCCCTTCCAGCTATCAACAGGTTGTCTACTGGCAAAGCATGCTGGGGTTTGTAGTTCCACAACACCTGGAGGGCCGCAGGTTGGACAGGCCTGGTCTATACTGTGGCAGTACTTTGGTTCATACACAATTATTACTCTTAGAACATTACTGCTTTAAATATCAGGTTCACTCTGCAGGCATAACTGTAGGGATGGACTTTCAGCAAGGAAGTAGACGGAGTGTACACAGCCTAAAGCACAAAACTACCATACTAAGTAGGCCAGCCGAAGTAAGACCTGACGTTAGCCACCTCCAGGAAGAAGTGACCTAAACCCAACTAGTGCCACCCACCTACATGTCCCTAACTACGTCACTTAGTCACATTGAGGAGTGAACTACATACAATACGTTAAACCACTGTCATTTAATAAATTCAACTATTGGACTTTGCTGGGCAGTAGCTGTAACAGTGCCCTCTCTTTCAGTGAAAGGTGATCGATTGTATATACTGAGAGCAAATAAACTTACATTGCTTCATGATGAACAAAAATGTTCCAGACACTGGAGTGATTTCATACCCAAGTCCTTGTTAAATTAATATTTAATTTAACATCTTTAAAATAAGTCAGCTGCCTACAGATAGTGAGTGGAGCCAGCTATTTTGTGGGCTGAACCAAAAGCTGATTTGGTCACTAGGAACTAGTGACATGATTTATGAAGCCACTTTTGTGGCTTCATTTTAATTCTCTCTCCCTTTCCCGCAAATTCTAAAAGCAGAATCTCATAATATCTAATCATCATTACACTGACATGATGGGAGTCGTTTTAAGCGACAGAAAACACTTCCATATGAGAATCATGTTTCTCAATACTTTCCTTTTTCTCTTTAGTCATGTTGGATCCTGAATTGTTATGACGTTATATTAAAAATCTGGACCAACTTCCTTATCTCCACAGATTTGCTCCATACTGCCAATTCATTACATCCTTTGTACCTCTCTTTCATGTGGTCATGGCAACTAATTTAGGCTGTGGCTTCAGCCAACTTTTGCTCACCTACTCCAGCAACCCTCCTTACAACTGCCCCACCTTAAGCTTGGGCTGCTGTTATTTTCAGGTGACTTTAAACCACCAAGGAATAGATGGGTCATATTTGCTTGTCACTAGTAAAAATAGTTCCAACTTAGTCCTACGCTGCCTAAAGTCCCTATCCCATCTCCTGACACTGTCTAGTAGAAAACTTCATGTAAACCACTATGCCATTGTAGTTTTCTTTCTAGCCATTACTTTCACTTTAGACAAGTTTAGGGTATCCATGTGTCCTTATTCTCCCAGGACAGCCTGCCTTTTCACTCCCACCAAAAATAATAACTTATACTAGTTATTTTCCTTACTGTAAATGCCTGATGAATCCAAATTTTCAAAATAAGTGGGATAGTAATTTACCTTATTTGTGACCTAACAAGAAAGGGTGTTTTACGGCTTGAGTTGTGCTATTTCTGTCCTGGGGGTAAATGTATCAAGCTGAGAGTTTTCCGGCAGGTTTGAAAAGTTGAGATGTTGCCTATAGCAACCAGGTTCTAGCTATCATTTTGTAGAATACTAAATAAATGATAGCTAGAATCTGATTGGTTTTTCAAACCTGTCGGAAAACTCTCAGCTTGATACATTTACCCCTTAGTATTTTATTTCACCATTATGGGTGATATACAGATTTATACAGGGCTAACATAATTTAGAAATTAAAAACCAGATCACCCATGCGTTTGCCCATACCCCCATTGTTTACCCCATAGTTTTAGGTCACATGTAAGGTAAAATGGCTATAAGAACATATACCAACTTATTCTGTTAATTTGGATTTATCAGCAAATTCAGCTATGGAAAAATAAGATTTGCAAATTACAGATGTAGTTTAAAAAAGGAGATTGTGCTTTGAGATCCACAGGCACATGGTAAAAAAAAGTATATCTCACTTATTAATTTATTAAAGTTAATTATATATTTCACGTTGCTATACAATTAGGTTCTATATTCCCATTTGGCGTCCATAGAGCTGTATTTCAGAGTGGCTAATAATGTTTCACATATACTGAGAATTTAATAGAAACGTCTCGTCATTTTCTAAATAGCGAACAGCACCATCTTGTGGTGCTTAGCGTAAATACGCATTTTATATACACATAATGGAAAAGGCTGCCACATAGTGGACACTTTCCGCAGTGCAGGAGTGACAGAAGGCGGAAAGGGAAGTTCTAATCGTAATCTGAGTGTAGGTAGAACAAACATGTCAGAGGTAGCGTTGGAGGAGATCTCTGCGCTGTCAGCCATATACTGTGAGCCGGGGGAATTTGAAGTCCTCTCAAGTTCAGGTGAATGGCCCGGTGTCATGTTTTTTTTTAATCTCTCATTGACACTAGATAAATCAATTGATTTTTCGTTATTTAATGTGTAGATCGTTTTCATCTTTACAAAAGGTGTTTCTTATGTAACTATTAGTTTCAATATCCAGAGCCAACATATTTTGCAGTCCTATGCAATGTTCTAACTATATCAAAATATACATCTTTAATGCACACAGAAAATCACATAATTCCAGTAGTACAAAAGTTGTAGCTAAAACAAGATCTCACTACATAAATTAAAAATAAAAATATTTGTTGTGATTCTAAAATAATGCACATTTGTTTACCCCTAGCTTCCAAAGACTGATTTTATATTAATCTCTACAAAAAGGGCAGCTGCTTTATGATGTGTTGCACCTGGACCCATAGATTGTCACCTTGCACGCAGGGTCTTCTCACCTCTTTGTCTGTATTAACCAGTTTTTTTATTGCTGTGTTTGTCTCCAATTTGAAAGATCTATGCAGGGCCAGATTAACCCTAGGTCTAACTGGATTAGAGCCCAGGGGCATCTGGGAGGCCCCCCGGCATTCATCGGGTCGGGGGCGTCCCCGCCCCTGGCTCAGATTGTCAGCTGGAGAATGGCAGACAGCTAACAGCAAATGTTATGCTGTTAGCTGCCTGCTGTCACTGTAGTGCAGTGTTGGCTAACATGTGACACTCCAGGTGTTGTGAAACTACAAGTCCCAGCATGCTTTGCCAATATATAGCAGCTTATTGCTGCAAGGGTATGCTGGGATTTGTAGTTCCACAACACCTGGCGTGTCACAGGTTAGCCAACACTGCTGTAGTGCTTCTGCGGCGTGCAGTAATCTCTTTACTGAGGAGATCTCGTGAGAGTGAGACTATGACTCATAGGGGCATATTCATTTGTCCGCGGGATTGACGAAAACGGTAATCCTGCACGGAAAAAAATGTTAATATGGTAATTTACCCGCTTGATTTCTGCTCGCAGCTCGGAGCTGCGAGCTGAAATACAGCGAGAGATTACCGTATTAACGGTAATAGTTTTTCCGTGCTCGAACCCGCGGACAATTGAATACCCCCCCCCCAAAAGTCTCACTCTCACAACATCTCCTCAGTAAGGAGATTGCTGCGCGCTGCAGGAGCACTACAGGGAGTGACAGAAGAACGGAAGGAGGCACAGTACCCTTAACCCGGGGGCTTCCAGTCCCTTAATCCGGCCCTGGAGCTATGGAATTTGCTTGTGCTGTATAAATGTTGACGATGATGATACACTTACTTCAACACAATTGTACTTGGTTTTATTCGCCACCCTGATTGTAGCAAGTATGTATCCAGCTTTTGTAAGGAAGAACGCACCCCTCGCTTTATTAGCGTAAACTCTTGATCATGACCGTCTTGTTCTGGAATGTAATATCTGTTCAACCCTTACAAATGTTCCAGTGATTGTGAAATGTTGGTGCTTTATAATTTATTTATGATATTAAATACAATAAATGATAATAAGCACGTTAGCTTGATTCAAGCCTTCATTTGTTCACAAATTACCAACTTCCTTTTTCACCCCCTACCTCCGATGCATTTACAGCTACAATTAGGTTTAACCTCGATGTAGTTGGACAGTTTGATTGTTTTCAATAACATTGTTTGAACATTCCTATGTGTGAGATGGGGTGCATTCTAATATGAGAGGTGATGGGTCTTTTTATAAATATTTGACTATAAAACATTAAAAAGGTGTTTTGGACTTTTTGGTTTGCCATGTTTGTCCTGCAAAACCCATTGAAAATCACCCCTGTGAGTTGGCCCCAAACGTTATCAACTGTTGTTATGTCAGACACCATGTGGCGTTAGAGGATCCTTTCATCGCCCCCCTGGTGGAAATAGATGTACTGTGCAGGAGCACTGCATCTGTTTCCTCACTTCCGGTGACAGATACCAATTGTGGGCACCCTTGAGCTTGGATGGGGATCCCTAATCTCTTAGGAAGCCCCCCGTTTTTTTATTTTCGTCAAGTTGTTGGGGAATTTTACCTGTCTGCAATATCACCTGTAATGCCCACACTAAGCGACCGTTACAATCTTCCAATCTTTGATACCCTCGTAAGCGCCCTGCTTGATCCTCTCAATTAAATTGGACACCTTAAGCAGCCAATATCACCTTACTGCCATCCATGTATGCCCCAAGTGACGGTTCCTTTTTACTTGTGAACACCTCTATACTAGCCATCAAACTTAGTATCTTTCACTACGGTGGCCAAGTTAGGACATACCTCATTCATATCAGGGTGTTACAAAGATAACATACTTCACACTTATTCATAGAAGTTGAACAATACTTGAAGCTTCTCTGCTTCATTCCTCTCTTACTCCATTAAATGTATCTCCGGTAGACTGCTGTGTAATTATACTAGCCCTGTGTATCTCCCTGTCCCTTCACCCATGCCTGTTACAGTGATGCTTTTATATAGACACGGAACTTCTTGGAGACTTGTTAATATCCTTGTATTGTATGATATGTGCTTAGTGATTAGCACTCCTGCCTCACAGCGCTGGGGTCACGAGTTCAATTCCCATCCATGACCTTATCTGTGTGGAGTTTGTATGTTCTCCCTGTGTTTGCGTGGGTTTCCTCCGGGTGCTCCGGTTTCCTCCCACACTCCAAAAACATACTAAGAGGTTAATTGGCTGCTATCAAAATTGACCCTAGTCTGTCTCTCTCTGTCTGTATGTGTGTGTACATTAGGGAATTTAGACTGTAAGCTCCAATGGAGCAGGGACTGATGTGAATGAGTTCTCTGTACAGCGCTGCGGAATCAGTGGCGCTATATAAATAAATGATGATTATCTTACATTTATGTTTTTGTGTGTCACTGATCCTTTATCTAAGCTATCTTACAGGGTGCATTTTCATCTAATAGTCAGCTGTCAGTTTTATGATGTTATAATATGTTTATTTGTAGAAAAACTCATTATGTTGTAACAGTCTAATCTTCAGCATTGCATAACTAGCTTTTAGAATATAAATTATGAATTGTTTTCTGGGTCATGTAATCTGTACTGGATATTGTTTGTCCATGTCAGTAACAAAACATAATCTTGATAAATTGTTTTTTTTTTTACAAGTCTACGTGCAGTTTATGCTAATTCCTGTGCAAATCCTTTTCGATGAATATAGTTGGAAAATATGCTGATAGTCACATTAAGAGCAAAAACGACTTGGAATTTGAATGAGGTCTTACGTTTTATTCACACAGTAAATGTCACTCGAGTGATAATGTACTTGTCTGTAGTGACAGCCGTTTCAGCAGAGGTTATGTCAGCATCTCAATGCACCAAAATATCAATTGTATCTTAATAGAAACAGATTTAATAAAGTACTAATGTGCCGAAAAGAGATAAAGATAATAAGTTAAATATTTTCTATAATGACATAATTTGTCATTTTTGAGGAAATGCGCTTTATGAAAATCTTTTGGTAAATCAGAGGTCTGTCTATAGGTGGGTAGCAGGGGCACAGACAAGACAAGTTGTGTACGGAATATAATATCATTTGGTAAAAAAAATGGATCAGTTGGAGGATGGGGCAGAATGGAAAAGAGAAATCACATTGCAATAATAAGTCAGGTCTGTGCAGTGTGATTGTACAAGGAATTCTTTGAGTTTACTCTGTATATACTGCCACTCCTATAGTGCTTTTCCAAATTGTTATTCTACCATAGATATCATAGTCTTGCGTGACATAGGATATTGAAAGCAGAGCAGTGTGACATAATTGGGGCAGCACGGTGGCTCAGTGGTTAGCACTTCTGCCTCAGCACTGGGGTCATGAGTTTGATTCCCAACCATGGCATTATTTATGTTTAGTTTGTATGTTCTCCCCGTGTTTGCGTAGGTTTCCTCCGGGTGCTCCGGTTTCCTCCCACACTCCAAAACATATTGGTAGGTTAATTGGCTGCTATAAAATTGACCCTAATCTCTCTTTGTCTATGTGTGTGTGTGTGTGTGTTAGAGAAATTAGACTGTAAGCTCCAATGGGGCAGGCACTGATGTGAGTGAGTTCTCTGTACAGCGCTGTGGAATTAGTGGTGCTATATAAATAAATGATGATGATGAAAGGAGATGTGGTCTAAACTTTTCATTATAAAACCCTGCTCAAGCTGCAGAGACACCTTTCCTGGGTAAAATGCCAATCTTATAATAAAGGCTGCAGCATGTTAATCATCCTATCCCTAGAATAGGCTCCAGAGCAAGGGGTTCACTCCAAGCTTGTGATTTTGATGGTAGTTCTCTTGAGGTCCCAACTGGTAACATATTCAGTACTGCTCCTCGCCATGAGTGGAGAGAGAGCTTCTAGCAATGGAGGACCCATAGAGCTCGTTAACATTCACTGAAGTGTGTGTGAATGCCGTGGCTGATTGGACAGGGCATAGCAGCGATCCAATCAGGTTCCACACTCACTGCAAGTTCACCGACAGGGCAGGTTTGGCACTGGAAGCCCTCTCTACTGATACCAGAAGGCTGTGCTGAGCACAAGCTAATACTGAGTCTTCTATAGGAACCCCATTGAATTATTACAAGGGAGGGGGAATTTCTAAGGAGGGTAAATGTTTCAAAGTGTACAACCCATTTAACAATGCAAATGTAGTAATCTATGTCTGCTGTACCTGTACAATGGGCGAGGTGATGTCAACGGTTGTTGAGTAGAAACAATAACACAGTTTTGTTTTTCAGCCAATTTTATAGGTGGATTGAAATATTGAAAAAAAAAAAAAAAAAAGCCAATTTAACAGTTAGGGTATACAAGAGAAATCAATTCCCTTCTTAGGGGCATATTCAATTCTTTATTTTTCCCGCCGCGTTAAAACTATTACGGTAATAGTAAGCTGTATTTCAGCTCGCGGTTCAGGGAGCTGCGAGCTAAAATCCAGCGAGAAAACTACCGTAATAACATTTTTTCTGCGCACTATTACCGTAATAACGGTAAAATAACAGTAATAGTGCCCCATAGAGCACACACACACAGTGGTCGAAATGGAAATTTAGAAGTGGCGGTATGAAAAATGTAATGGGGATGTAAGTGAATGGACTTTGACGTTTTTACAATGAAGGCAGCAGGAGAAACAGCGATATGGGATACCACCATATGCACCCCCTTCTTCTAGATATAGATGGATGCTATATGCATGAGATACATATTAAGTTTGATGTTTGAATGAAAAGCCCTGAGAAACCTACAAGACAATTCCTCTATTGTGATCAAGCAGGCTGATGGGGGGTGGGAGGGGGGGGGGTAGTCCTTATGAATAGGGAATACTACTTCAAGGAAGCTTTAAATCAGTTTAATGATTTTTCCTTTTATAAGCTGTTGGGGCAGGATTCTACGATGGAATTTGGGAGTCAGTTCAAGATTTTATTGGAAGACGCCATAGCCAAGGGAGTGATTTTGTGGGATGCTTTTCACTTTTTATTTATTAAACACCCTGTCACACCTATCTTTTATCATTTACCTAAAATTCAGAAATCACTGTTTAATCCACCGGGACATCCTATTATTTCTGTATAGGGTCACTCACGTCTAACTTATCTGCTTTTGTTGATTATTATTTGCAGAAATATGTGGTTTCTCTGCGGTCCAATGTACGAGATACTATGCATCTTTTGAATATGATTGATGGTTTTCAATGGCATTCCTCTTACGCCTTTTTAACATTGGATGTACAAGCCCTCTATACAAATATTCCCTATACAAAAGGATTGCGGGCTGTAAAATATTTTCTGACCTTGGATACAGGGATCTCAGGGAGACTACGTAAATTTATTTTGGATTCTATTCTTTTTATGTTAACTCACAATTACTTTATGCTTGACACTTTCTACTTACAGATTCTTGGTACGGCCATCGGCACCAGGTTCGCTCCGACATTTGCAAATTTATACATGGGACTATTTGAGGAGGAGTATTTCTGGAAGGGACCATGCGGAGCGAACCTTGTGCTATATGGCCGCTACATAGATGATCTGTTTATTATTTGGGACGGGGATTCACTCTCTGCATGTGACTTTGTTAATTCTCTGAATAATAATGAATTTTATTTGAGATTCACTCATCAATATAATAGGTCTACAGTTAATTTTTGGGATTTTACTATCTTGGCTCGGGACACAAAAATTACTACATTTAATTATAACAAACCAGTGGATAGTTGTAAATATCTTCATTTCAATAGTGGCCATTACAGGTCATGGGTTTGACATATTCCCAAAGGTCAGCTGAGCCAAATTAGGAGGAATTGTACTGAGGATTCTGAATTTTTTGATCAGGCTAATTCATTGCTTAATAATTTTTCACAAACAGGATATCCAGAACCTTTATTACAAGAAGCCTTTTTGTCTATAGAAGACAATAATAGAATGGATATGTTAATACCAAGGAATAGAATAAAAGATCAGTCATGTTTGGAGAAAGGTTGCAGGAATAGGACCTTTGGAGGAAAGAATTGGGTTCCTATTGTTTCGAGATATAATTGTAAATTGTATCAAATTGCACTGCAGTGATTAGACATCCATTGGAAATGCAGATAGGTGCCAGCTTGTCCTCTGCAGGGTAGTGGATGTGGGTCTTTCAATTATTTTGTTTTAGGATGGAACCCCTTTTTTTAAAATTTCTTTTTTTGCAACCAAGTTGCCCCTGCCCCTAGCCTGGAGACACCGTTTCTTCTCTGTGCAGCCATTTTCCCGAAGGCTCATTGTTTCCTCTTATGGCCCCAGTTGAAAACAAGAGAACACAGCTTTTGATTGGCCCCCTTTCCCCCATCTGCTGTCAGTTTAATGTGACAAACAATATATATTTGCTGCCGAGGCTCCAACTAGGGGGAGGAACACCTTGGACAATATTTTTAAATAAAGAAAACACTTTCTAAAGAGCTCCAAAAATAGAAAAGAGCAGCCCTAACAATAAGTATCACTGCACCTAAATATGAACAGAAACAGGAATATTGCCCACTATTTTGTGCCTCATGAGAGATGCAGAACCTACAGGTGGCAATAAATAATGAAAATAAACTGTGATGTGTATTAATCTTTTACCTAGGTGGTAGTGCAGTGTGCGTTTTTAATTGCATTAATAGTGAAATGAAATGCACTAAAAATATCATTTTGATTTTCTCCATAAATACAAAGCAGAACGTTTTTTTCGAATGACAGAAAGTTCAGTAGTTTAAATAAACATAACAATGGGCCTAATTTTGTAAAATGAATAATACTTTTGTGTGTGTGCGCTTTTTTTTTCAAAAGTGATTGAGCTCACCGATAGAAATATGAAAGTACACTTAATATACTTAGTGGAAGAAATCCAGGGTAGGTCAGTGACTGGTAATTAGAGAGAGATGGCGGTAAGGTACATACTTCACAATGGCAAATAAACACAACTACTCAGGACAAAGGGTCATTGATCTTTGCACCGAATCATTGTTAGAACATGAAAGAATTGTTTGAAATTGGCTTCCTGCTTCTGCCTATTTTAGTTTTAGGGTGAAATAGACTGCCTCAAGAAGCATGGGTTCCTGTAATGTATATAATGTGTATGCACTTTGTAGAAGTCAGATCCCTCTTCATAGAACAGTAATGCAGTTCACTTGGGTAAGCAAGTCCGATGCATCATTTAAAATCCTAAAAGAATTTTGTATCCTCTAAAATAAGTTCAATCAACTTTAACCCCCTTTGCCGATGAGGCTTTTCTCACTACCATCACCAAATGAACACTACTGAATTTGCAATCGAGAAATGCCAAATAGGGATTTTAATGGGTGCAGGAGCTTTTGTATTGTGATTTGGTGCCCAGTAGAATTTCCGTAATTAGACAACTCTCATGGTAAACATTTCAATCCTGGTTCTTTAAGTTATTGGACATGATTAGTTTTGTTCTTAAATATAACTAATATTGTTTATATTGTTGTAGGTTCCTAACACTTTAACAAAAATGGTTTTTACAGGCATTGTGAATGCCTAGTTAGGTTATTGTTTCCAAGACCCTATTTAAATTAGATACTGCAAAAGAAATATTGACTGAATACACCCTAAATTAGTCATTGTTTCCCTGCATGCTCATATCCTTCTATTCAACACCACCTCCTCCTTTTATTTTTACATATCAAGAATGAAATAAAATATGACAACATGTTAAAATGTCCATCTAAATAATATAAAAAGAAATATATAGTACTTTCACACTGCTTGAACAAAAATTGGATTTTATAGCATTTTGATGGCAAGTTATTTATAACCTTAAACTGTCCATTAATGTTTGATCCTTGAAGTCCTTAACAAAAGACGAATGATCCAAAGAGCTATTGAAAAATGTAATTTTCCTCTGATTTATTGCTGTCGGGATATTGCACTGTGGCTGATTGAGTTTCCATGTTTTGCAGAGAGTGGAATAACTGTAATGATTCAGACAAGCGTGCAGCGGGTAACAGAATCAGAAATTCAACTACGACTAATATTTGATCTGCCAGTTACGTATCCATCCTGTCTACCGAACCTCTCTGTCAGCTCTGAAAAACTTACCAGGGCCCAGTGTAAAGGACTAAGAGACAAATTACTTGACCAAGCCAGCAAGCGTCTCTCACAGCCCATGATACATGACTTGGTTTTGTGGACGGAGCAGAATATTAACAGTCTAATTGGGGATTCCATCCAAGATGAAAACCACCTTCTGTCAGCAGTGACTGACGATGGGACATGGACAAGCCTTTTACATTTAGATCACATGAGGGCTAAGAACAGATATGTCAGAACTGTAGAAAAATGGACAGCTGATTTGAAACTGACTGGAAAACTAATGTTCATGAGCAAGTTAATACTGATTCTTTTGCAAGGGGACAGAAGCAGTATCCGGGTGAGTAGGAAAGGACCCTTTGTCTTTTCACCTGCGTATATATTTAAAATAAAAATATAAATGATATCAACTTTATCTAAGCCATTGTGTAAGAAATTAAGTTGTAATTGTGGATTTATTTCATAATTGCCAACTCCACCGGAATGTCCGGGAGACTCCAGAAATCTGGGTCGATCTCCCGGACTGCCGGGAGAGCAGTCTCCCGCATGCGGCCAATACCTGGCCATAATAATGCGATTCGCGGTGAATCGCGTTATTTTGGCCCCACTCCCCGCATCAAAACATAATTTCCAATGCAGGGGCCGGGGCCAAAATTACGCAATTGACCGCGCCCAGCCCCCTCCCACCCTCTAGTCACGCCCCCTGTCCGGAATCTCCTGGACTTCATAGGCAAGTATAATTTATTTTGTGGATAAAGCTAAAACCTATAAGATAAGGCCATTTATTTTGAAGGTACTATAGGCCTCCTTCGGAGATGGACATTAAGGTGCGCCGAGAACATTCACTTGTAGGTATTTTCAGTACGTACTATTATCAATTTATGTCTGGCATAGAGATGCTTCCTTAGCAAAGATACAGTAGTGATCATCATGGTGACTGCTGTATCTTTCATTGTTTAAATGAAATATATTTTTTAAAAAATCCATAAGCAGCACCCGTGCTAAACAGAATGTGGTGGTTACCGCAGAGGGACACTGAGTGTGGGCTCTTCCTAGACAGGCTGGTCGGCCACAATATAAAGGGAAAACCTGCAGCCTGTAAAACACTTTTAACAATGAAAGTTGTGGAAGTCATCATCATCATCAATATTGTGCACTAGTCTTATGGATATGTGAAAGAAGGCACATTTAATTCTGAACGCTGCTCTATGGGGCTGGCTTAGCTTGTGTGTGCTACGCCCTTGCTGTACTCTACTTGCATGTGAATACCACGATCTGCCTCTCAACGTGCAGTGGGCTAGAAGTGCAAGATACGTTTAACTCTAAATGCGATGGCAAGTTTTGGTGCATGTGCAATGCTGCAAAATACATTTTTATTTTGCTCAAATACAATTTCGTCCAACACTACAGGAGGCCCTATTTGCACAGAATGGACCTTTGAAATTCACTCTTTGGCTGGAGATAGTAGGGCTCATTTCTTAAGTGCACTTGGGGCTAGATTTACTAAACTGCAGGTTTGAATTCTAGTTATCATTTATTTAGTGCATCCTACAAAATCACAACTAGAATCTGATTGGTTGCCATAGGCAACATCTCCACTTTTTCAAACCCGCAGTTTAGTAAATATACCCCTTGATGTGCACTAAGAAATGTTTTGTTTTGCACACTAAGGTGAAGGCATGGTGTTGGGAGACATCTCTGGAAATTAGAAGCACAGACAGACTGATAGATCTCAAGTGGTGCACTGTGCAAAAGTTTATACCTCTATTGTTTTTTTCCTAAAATACTGTTCTGTCTGGCCTCATTCATGGCTGGACTTAATCCTGAGAGAGAGGGGACAATAGGTCAGTTTTATTGCGTGTCACTTTTGTGTGTGTGAAGGTTATTACTGCATTGCTCGGAATGTGCTTTTCCAGTGACGCACAAAATGGGACCCATTAAAAGTATAGGATGAGACTCAAAGGGCTACATTTACTAAACTGCGGGTTTGGAAAACTGGAGATGTTGCCTATATCAGATTCTAGCTTTCATTTATTTAGTGCATTCTACAAAATGACAGCTAGAATCTGATTGGTTGCTATAGGTAACATCTCCACTTTTTCAAACCCGCAGTTTAGTAAATATACCCCAAAGACTGCCAAATCTGAGCTGGCGCAGTTACTTGCGCAGTGAGAAAATGGAAAGACCCCGCAGCACAGCAAGGGACCCGCATCTCTTTTCAATAATCACTCTGCAAAATTAAATCTAATTTTTGTACTGCTTCATAAAACTTGGTGCGCTCTGCCGACACACGTTCCTGTGCAAGTTTCCGTTCCTCCACAAATGCCGCCAATTTACTCCACAATTCTATGTGCTTTGGTGTAAATCTAGGTGCCCTTAAGTGAATTGAGGCGCCCTGTGGGACCAAAGCTGATTTTATGCTTCATAAATGACCACTATTGGAGGCAGACATTGTGTGGGCTTAATACCCATGAGCGTGCAGTCTATCATTTCTGTAGGAGGCATAAAGTGCCTCAGTGAGGTTACTGCTTCCTAGTGAATGGATCGGCTACATCCTTATAAACATTCAACCCACAAATTGCGTCTGCTGTGTGTTCCCATTACTGCCATCCACATTTCTGCCTTTATTGGGCGATGCTCTATACCAACCTACAACTATCTGAGGATAGAAAGTCTGGCACCAGACATGTTTGGAGAGTTGGGGCACGCAGCAGGGACATAAAGTGGTCACTTTGGAAATAAAACAAGTTGATGGCATCATTCATTGTGTGAGGTCTGTTGTACTCTAAGTACAAGTATGTTTCAGCAAAATGGACCAAACTGTTGTACATTTTACAGATCATTTAAACACTAATTGTGAATACTGAGTAATTGAAGCTTAACATATTTTAATGAACATAGTAATCATTTAATTCTTGGTCTGTAATGGATTAGCCAGACTCAATGTTAGTAAGGCATCCAAAGACTATTGAGAATGAACCCATTGATGTTACTTATTTTCAGCATCTGGTTATTTTGCTATTTAACAAACAACGTCTGGGCCTGTTGATCTGCAGTGAAACTGTTGCGTTTCTTTATGGTATTATGTAATCTTCAAGTTTTGCTGGATTCACAATTGAAATAAGAATACTTGGTTGGACATGTGCAAATTAATGCTGACTAAGAGCTTTATTTAGAATTAGGAGCAAGTCCATCTAAAGGCTGCAATCTTACACTAGGTAAACTATTCCTACGCAAGGGGTGCAAATGCAACGTTTTTGTATGCTGGGAAAATGCCGCCTGCATATGAATGTAGCACACACATACTGGGTCTCTTCATTGTTACACTGCGATGTTGAGTTAAGCTGGGACATGCCCCCCTCCCAACTCTAAATCTGATCACTTGTTTTACCTTTTCCCCTCCTGCAGCTCAACATGGTTTTGCCGAGGTGCAAATCATCATCATCATTTATTTATATAGCGCCACTGATTACGCAGCGCTGTACAGAGAACTCATTCACATCAGTCCCTGCCCCATTGGAGCTTACAGTCTAAATTCCCTGACATACACACACAGAAAGACAGAGAGAGAGAGAGAGAGAGAGAGAGAGAGAGACTAGGGTCAATTTAGATAGCAGCCAATTAACCTACTAGTATGTTTTTGGAGTGTGGGAGGAAACCAGAGCACCCGGAGGAAACCCACGCAAACACGGGGAGAACATACAAACTCCACACAGATATGGCCATGGATGGGAATTGAACTCATGAACCCAGATCTGTGAGGCAGAATCGCTAACCACTTAGCCACCGTGCTGCCCAGATGTGCTGGAATTGCTCCAAACTATAAATGAGTGCAACATGTACTGAAAGTGCCGTTTATGGGATGATACTTTTATCATGCAAATGACTGACTTGAGGCAAATGAAATGTTACACAGTGTCAAGGATTCAGACCATCATTTCTATTGTATTTTTGAGCCAAAATGCACTATAAGTAGTGTCTAGTCCTACGAATCAGTCAATACATTTATGTGATGGAGTGTCCCATATAAGAGAGTCTGTCCTTCCTCTGTTCTGTAAATACTGCTTTCCCATGTATTTTTCACCCCACAATTTTGTGATTTGCAGGAATACTTGGTCCTTCAGAAAACCTGTAAAGTGGATGTTGACTCCAGTGGAAAGAAATGCAAAGAAAGAATGATCAGTGTTTTGTGTGAAATGAAATTACCTTTGGAGCACAAGAGGTACTTTGTGTTGCTCAACAAAACTTGTCTTGTTAAGATCTATAAAACAATATAATTATTATTAAGTATTCTTTCTTTTGTCATACAGATTTCCAACATTTGAAGTGAAAGAGTATTCATCAGTTAGTGAGTTAGGGAAAGAGTTTGAGACAGCGGGACTCTGCAAAATGTTCTCAGCATTTGTGTTAGATCTTGTCTGAAGAATGGGAAATGCAACCAGCATATGGGATTGGTGTAAGTGAAATAACACACAAAGAAGATTGGAAAATACAAGATCTGCATTTTTAGGGCAGACATTTTTACATTTTATTGGTTATTTCTAATCTGATTTGAAAGCTTATTAACATTTGAAATCCACAGCTATAGGTTAATAGTACATGACAGAATATACTTTGTTCCATATTCTTGATATTAAGCAGTTTCCCAGATGTGTCATATCTTATTAAAATTACATTTGCTTTTGAGAAGGGATTTAGTCAATAAATTTACATACCATCTGTGGTGACAGTCCTGCTCGTTTCAAAGTATTGTTTAATAAACTACTAAAGTTGAGTGTATCTATTATGGGACTGATTTTCAATGTTGTCTTCATATTTGCTGTTCCAACCATATGATACCAGACAAGTATAGAATATATAATGAGTATAGAATATGGATGCCTACCTTAAAGCTGTATTAAAACGTAGGAAATTATTTTACTAATGTGCCCCCTCTCCCTAGCCAGAGCCCTGTGACTCTTTGTGGGGGAATGTGGTACATTAATTTCAAAGTACAGCCGAAAAACAGGAGAGGGGAATTACAAGATGCAATCAAGTGATTGTAACTTGTGATTGGCCCCTCCCACTCACACGCCCTCTGTGCCGTTATTAATAGATGGTTAACTTAATTGTTTTGCTGCTTCTGTATTACAGAACCAGCAGTGCTCCAGTAAAAACAGCTGCATGTAACCAGCCCTATGGCTCCGGCTAGGGGTTGGATATACGTCAGTAAAATATTTGTTTAGATGGTAATTTGATGCTAAAGGCTAAGGGTCATTTTATATAAAACAGTACATTCAATATCTTCTCTCTCCTTCGTGGTTACAGAGGCTTCCATGGCAAACCATTTGAACTGCAGAAGAATATTTGTAAGTCATTTTGCAAACATCATCAGTTCCATGCACCCCACCTATCAATTCAGACACTTCCCAAAAGAAAACATTCTAAACAGTCGGGAGAGAAGAGCTGTTAGTTACACTGTAACATACAGTGTATCTAACCAACCAGAAAAGCCAGACAGATAATTATTTTACAACTTTTTTTTTTGTTTTAAATATAATTTATTTCTAAAGTTGGTTTTAGTTATTATATCTATGGTTCAACATAAATGACTTATGTAGCCATGACTACAATGAAGTTATAGATCAGGAGATTTAATACAAAATGGGTTTCATTAAAAAAAACCCACAAAGGCTAAAGGAAATTGTTGTTAAAGGGACCCATTGTTTTTATTTTTTCTTTTATAAATAAATTGAGCATTAGATGCAAAATACCATTTTTTTTAAATTAAAATACACTTAACATTTTGCTTTTTACAATTTGTATAAATATAAAAGTATTCTATTTCCTAGTGGCAATTCCTATACTGAATGGCAGTGCCCCAGCTGCAAGCCGTGGAGCACAAGTTTTTGCAGTGCAGCAATTGTTTTAGCCTTTTTACTTTGGTCAGATAACACTGACAGTAGCCCTGTTGAGTAAATGGGGAAGTCGGCTGAAGTGACGTCATGACGTAACAACTTTCTGCTTCACTTCTGCTTGTCACCATTAACTGCTCCCTGAATACTCTGTGCCGTGTGTAGGCTCCAGCAAACCTTTGTTTCTAGAAGATGATATTTCTACTGCAGTAGCGGCTCAACATCACAGTCTGACCTCTTCCCTGGCCTCTCCCCTGGTCATCATCTGAATCATCTTGCCCACCCCATGACCCTTGCCAATGTTCTCCATTGATGGCGTATCCTTGTATTTCCATCTGCTATAAAACTATAAGTTAAGTTCCAAAAGTTTGTGCCAGCGAGAGGGCCACAGGTTGCCGTTGCATGCTGCATTATATTAGGCAAATTGTGTTCCTTGAAAATAACCGGAGAGTCAAAGGTTCCTAGTTCCTCTGATTATACTGCAGTGTACTCGCTGACCTATGACTCTACAGCTGTTTTCAGACTATGAGTCTCCTAATGTTGGAGCTCAGAGATCCACAAGAGCGGAAGTGCTTAAGCAACCTATCTCCAAGTGGACTTTTCTAAATTCCTTAAAGGCAGGGTCGTTTCTGGCCAACATGCCTCCATATACCACCGTGCCCCAGCCGGCACCCCACACTAACATGGGGAGCAAATATTTTTTTGATATCGCAGTAAATAAGTCATTTTTTGTCCGAGTTGCAAATATGTGCCCTGCTCCTCAAGCAGGCCACCTGCACATGTGCTTTCATTTCCTTCCATAACCCCCCCCCTCTGTTTTTCACATTTGATGCTATTAGTGATAAAATCCAAAATTGAAATGTTGAAATATAAACCATGAGACTAAAATAAATAAATCAGTGTTACCTTACATTCCACTGCAGCTCTGTTAAAAAGTGAAGCACTACGTCCGCACTGCATAACAACCGAAGCATTTAGTTACGTTTAAACCCTTCAATTATTAATGTATCTTATTCAGCTCAATAATGCACAGTCTTTGATATATATTAATGTCAAAAAGTGTCTTTAATTGCTCTTTAGCAGTCTGTATAATGTACTTCATTTCACTCCACTCTATAAAAGCTGTCTTATTCGTTATCGATCTAGCGTTGCATAATATAGTTTTGAATAGAGCAGACATCCTGCAACATTTAGTGTAGGATTCCTCTAGACTGAGGTTAAAGTGGAGGATTTTGCAGATTTTGGTCTTGCTCCTTTGCAATCTCACTCTGGATAGCACTTGAACTAGGCTTCCTACTGTCATTACTGGGAAGGAAAATGCAGATTGCGTGGGATTGATGATTGTGTTTGACTACCGACCTCTTCCGCTGGTTTATCTGATCTCTAAGGCGCTCCCTATGGCTAGGTACACACTACAAGAAACTTCCAACGATGCGATAGTTTTACCAACTTTCTCCACGACATAAAAAAAAAAGCCCCGATCAGCTTGCAGATACCTGTGTACACACTAGAACGATTTACCTTCAGATCTGTGTGTGTCTCATACATGTGACAGGATCCCTGGCTGAAGCAAGATGCCGGCAGCACCAGCTCTCTGCGCTGTCCACTATGTGTCTCTGTAATAAATCTCCTCCTGTCAAGCACTTTGAAGTCATGTGCTCTCAGGGGTGAAGGGTCTGCACTGAAGTCCCGGCTTTCTGCAGTTTGTCACGCTGTCAAGCAACTGTCTTTCAGCATGTAAGCATACACACTGAAGCGATATCTGGCCGAACAGTCGTTTATCGGGCGATTGGCCCAATAGTTGGCTGAAAAAACGCCAGTGTGTACCCAGCTTATGCTAGACAGCCAAAACTATTTGGGACCCTTAGGTTCAGTAATCGGGCGTCTCATGGGAAAGACTCTTGTACTATTATCAGGTTTGGGAGTGGATATCGACCATTACTCCAGCTCATATGCAGCTGTTTCAACATGTTAAAATGCTTACAACGTACAATGTGGCTATTTACTTGTTCCATAATTAGGAGGACGTTAGATTTCCACTGTAACATACCCTTCATGAATAAACTGCTGTGTCTATGTTGCCAGACACTCAGACATTTCCCGCAGTGTAATACTATCTTTATAGGGAGGATTTTTCAAGAATATGCCGAGGAAATCGTGTCACTCAGACAGGTCAGTGACTATTTTTTTAAATCAATTTGCGAGTGTCTGAAATAATACACACTTTAATCTTTCATACTTCTTAACAAGTATCCATCTACATTGTTTTTTGTGACGGAATAACTGTCAGTTTGTTTAAGAAAAGCCATATCTACAATTTTTCTAAAATGGGAAAGTTCTGTGCGGGTGACAGCTACAACTCTAGGACTGACTATAGATTTTCTGCTTAATCTGGCATACTTTAATAACCTTATACTCTGGCAGGTGATGTGAGTACAGCTTGTCGGCTGTTGAAAAAGAACATAAAAGCGAATGTCCTTTTATTCCATGAAAGATAGTGCTTTAACCTTCTAGTCAATCTTCTTTGTATGATGGGAATGAAGAAGCAATCTTGTGTGAAGGTGGTGAATGCCTATAATATTATTTTATTAAAAAGTACATTGTGTTATAGATGTACAGAAAAAAGAATAGCTCCAAGGTATATGTGTATATCTTATTGTTTTCAATATTTGTAAGCCCGGTGTGAGTGTGTATACACACACACACACACACACACACACACACATATATATATATATATATATATATATATATATATATATATATATATATATATATATATATATATATATATATATACTACATGACCAAAGGTATGTGGGCACACCACCATCATATGTGCTTGTTGAACATCTCATTCCAAAACCATGGGCATTAAAGGGGGATTGGTCCCCCCTTTGCTGCTATAACAGCCTCCACTCTTCTGGGAATGCTTTCCACTAGATTATGGAACATGGCTTTGTATCTATTGAGCCACAAGAGCATTAGTGAGGTTGGGCACTGATGTTGGGTGATGAGGCCTGGCTAGCAGTTGGCATTCCAATTAATCTGTAAGCTGTTCAATGGGGTTGTGGTCTGGGCTCTGTGCAGGCCAGGCAAGGTCTTCCACGTCAAACTCGGGAAACCATTTTCTGATGGACCTCACTTTGTCAATCGGGGACTTGTTTTGCCGAAACAGGAAAGGGTCTTCCCTAAACAATGTAACTAAGGGGCCAAAGCCGAACCATGAAAAATAGCCCCAGAGCATTATTACTCCATCAAATCTGGCAGTATACATTCTGGTAGGAACCATTCTGCTGGCATCTGCCAAACCCAGATTCATCCGTCAACCAGTGCTATGCAGAGCAGCAGTGAACAGGACATACCTCCCAACTTCTGGATAGCGGGACAAATGTCTATGGGAGGGATTGAACCTTGAAATCAGGACTGTCCTTCCTAAATCGGGACAGTTGGAAGGTATGTATTTGTATCTATTAGCTTTAGTGGCTGCAGCTAAACTGCATAACCAACAAATATCCTCCATAAACTTCAACGGATTCCTGTCTCCCAATGGGCATATTCTACTGAAAAAACTGTTGAATGTTCGACTTTCTGTAGCAATAACATTTGAATAAATCGGGGATCGTTTAAAATATTCACAAACAATGGGCCACTAGGCAGAAGCTGCTATACTATGTTTGTGGTCATCGGTCCAGCTAGCATAATTCACGGCCCATGAAACTGCCCCAGGAAAATCAATCTATGCCTAGCTGTCAATGCTCTTGTAAATGTGCCTTCTCCATCCCTTTATCTCATTTAAATAATCTTATCCTGCAATACAATCTTTTTTTTGCATGCTTGTAGAAAGGTGGGTCTAATGCCAAATTCACTCAACTCCTGTCTGATCGTGCAAACTTCCAAAACACCGCAGATGCAGGAATCTTTGCCCAGAAATCCACGCGCTTCCTTGTAAGACCAAATTGTGCGCAAAAGTAGGTGTGTGAGGTCATAAAACATCATTTGTAATGTAGGACTGTAAGATTTATTATGTCTACATTTTGTGTTTTGTTGATGCTTGTGCATTGTAAAAATGGTGGCTTTGTACATATTTTGGATGGACAATGCACGGATCAAACACATTTTCTGCACATATCACTGTGCAAATGCTCAAGAACAATGGCTGCTTTGAAAACTATATATACAAATGAAAAATAAGGATTTGACAAAGCAGTGTTTTTTGCAGCTTTTTCAGGGTGCAAACAGTCAGTTTTGTACACTTGATGGTGACGGAAACATGGTAGTGCATTAATCAATGGAAGAACAAAGTGTTTGGATCAGAGACTTGATCGGAAATAAATTTATTGTAAAGGTTTAAAGTGACAGGCAAGATACATGAATGACACGAACAAGCTCATTTTGTCAATTCATCACTCCAAATTATTTAATCACAATGTTAAAAACAAGCATATCTTAGTAATGCTTCCTTAATGGGGGGGGTTCATAGAAAAACAGTCATTTACGGCATGCAAAGAGGCTCACAACTAGATGCAGGAGAACTAGGAGGCACATTCTGTTGTGCATCATAAATTATTTGACTTGGGACCATTATATTTTATACAGGAAAAAAAAATTCCACAAAACTTATATTGAGTTCGCAATAAGTAATGTTTCATTGTAATGCCCCTTTAAGGAATCTTGCAGCCATTATCAGTAATAACCTTCTCTATAATAGAGAAACTTCTACAGCAATTCCAGCACACTAAAAGGAAATTTGAATAAGTGCTTTTTTTGTACTCAATGAAAGCACTTAGGGTACAGAAAATAATCTATGAGACTCTGGCTTATTTGATCGTGAATCAAGTTGAAACATAGCTAGAAGTACAGATGCACATAACATTAACTAAATATTTTGTGAATTGCAAAAAAAATAATGAAAAGCATATATAACTGAAAGCTGAAATGTCTCCGGAGAGAAAACTAAAAATTGAGTAGTCTTACTTGTCAATTTCTCATGTTTTTTTTTTTCCCCATTCGTGCCTCTTCTTTAGAGATCAGCTCTGAAAGATTTAAGATGGATATCAACATGGCTTCACTGTGAATTAATGTCTGAATATTTTCTACAAAGATGGTCTTAAATTAAAGAGTTCCCAAGGGAGGCTCCATTTTTAATTAAGTTGGGGATTTAAATTTTCCATTAATACTTCAATCTTATTTGTGGTCTAATACACCTTCACATTTTAAAATTGATATATCATTAAATAAAGCCTGTGTTAATTTGACTACTATTGTAATGTATAGTACATTTGCAAGAAATCTCCAAATACAGTAACACATGTTAAACCAAATATTTGCAGTTTGATCTAAAATATGTCAAAAGACACATTTATCTATGATGGACCTGCAGCTTTATACAGGATCTTAAATTAGTTTGTCTTACATAAAGAATCAGGTATGACCAGGTGTCATGAATAGAATTTGCACTCCTGCACCTGGGGAGAGTAGAAGACTTTTGACCTGGGTGGCAAACACAGGTAAGTGCTCCAAGCACTTTTAACCACGTCCTTCAATGAAAAAATGGACATAACCTAATCCCCTCCTTTGCACAATAAAATTAATTTGGTAGGAGCTCCTCCCTTGGGACTCCCGCCACTTGTTCTATTGAGGGAGGGTCCATAAATCATTGGGTCTCTCTGGAACAGGGGAGGTCTATGGCAGAAGCTGATTATGAATCAACCAGGATTTGAGTTGAGTATGTGCTTTATAACTAATGTTACCATATTTGAGAGTCCATCCTTTGTTATAACTGATGTTTCAATTAATTTTTTTATGTTGAATAATTGATGATAAATATATGCTACATGTTGAGATAAATATACATGTGTATGGGGTTTAATTGCGTTGTCTGTTATACTGGACAGTAATTGTGTTATTTTATAGAAGTTAATTTATATAACAAAAATTGTTGCTTAATTGATTGAGTTTTTAGTGCTTTAGATTCAGTTTTCCCTAGACAGAGGGGACACTGAAAATCAAGGTCTTTCAAAATACAGTACAGACTTATGGGAGTTGAAAAGTGGACCTTTTCGCTAAAACCTTCCAATGCTCAATGCTTTGTCTACAAAGTGTGGACAAAGGGAGCATGGGACCCGGCCCATCTGACCATCGGCCCTTCAGAAGTGCTAGATGGCCAGTCCGGCCCTGCTCAACACTCCATAACACTATTCTTTGGGGTGGTTACTCTGAGTTCAAAGCCTGCTCTGGTTACTATGTGTGAAATGATTTATTGGACTTGTATGAGGATCATCACACCCTTCGTTTTTGGAATCGTTACAACTGTGGTTGTATTATAAAAGAGAAGAGGGGATTCCCTTTCCCTAACAGCCTATCTGCTACATGCGGTGAGATCGTTGTTTTTTTTTTTCCTAACAATTCTGTGAATATAGCTGTTTGTATAGATCCAAGTAGGTTGGGGCACCAATCGATACCGAATAAAGCTATTGTGTTTAGAAAGGACATGCATACAGTGGACATTAATTGTTTTTAAGAAAGGAGTGGACTGGCCACCCACCTTTTATGATTATAATTTCTTGAAAAGCACTTTAATAAAGATGCAGAATTTTGTTTTGACAACTAAGATACATTTTTGTTAAAGGTGCATGCATGAGTATGTTGTAGTTTCTGAATCCTGTTGTTGACTCTCGTATATCCATTAGTATTTAAATTCAGTTGTTTATTATAAGTTATTTTTCAGATATCGATATCTGTTTATATCAAGTTTTTGAATAATTATTTTATTGGTGAAATAAAAAAGTATTTTTAATATATAGAAGCACACGATTTCCATCATATATCTGAAGATTATTTCTAGATTTCTTTATTGTTTCAGGTTTTTAACCCAAATAGCTCCTGTATGTCCAGTTTGGCCATTCAGAGTTTGGTTTGCCCAGATCAGTGATTTGCACAAGGACCTCAAAATTCATATTGGGTTCTCCAAGGACGGGTTCCAGGACATTCCTTGTTTGTTAGAGACCCTGCCCTGCTGCATGTGGATGGTACCTCAAAGAATTTGACCATTGGCGATCTCAGACAAACTCCGTTCTCATCTTGTTCCTTCTGCATTTTGCCCTATAATTACTAGCAGCTAAATACAAGGCAGTATTGGCATCCATCTCATGGATCTGCACTTTCTCTAGTAGTTGCCAATGTAACAGAGAATTAGTTATATCCTGCTTTGTACCTCTTGGGACCTAATTTATCTAAATACTCCACATGGGACAATACTTTCTTGGCTTTTTTGGCAGATACAGATTTTAATATTTATCATCTAACAGAAAAATTTGCTTCTCTGTTACCATTGGCCTTTTCGGATAGAAGGTCAGAACTTGTTCTCATTCATGTTACAGACCCCTGGTTAATGCAGACTCCAGGGGGTTATCATGTTATCTGGAAATGTCACACTATTCTCTTTCGATCAGCCAGTTGTAGAACTCAATCTGAATCCAAGACGCTACAGAACCGACTTTGTGCATGATGTCTTGCTGGTCTTCCCTACTTATCCTTACAGCTTTCTGAGGGAGAAGTCTTTCAGCTGTTTCTGACCTGTTAGAAACCCATCCGACCTGCTAGTTCCTTCATTATTAGAGGGTATATTGGCGCGATTATGAGGGAAGTCGCTATCGATACTAACAAACTCACGGGTCACTCACTACAGGTACAGCTACTACTAAGGCAGAGAGAACATGCCCTTAAATGTCTGCTCGCTGGTGCTCGACTTGAACTTTTCTGGAGACCTTCTGGTTTCAAAAAGATCAAGTTTCTCAGAGCAACCACCAGGTATGAGGTAGTCTGCCCACCAGATGCTAGTTGACAAGTCTTCCGATAAATAAAATACAAGTCTGCAGGAATCTATAACTTGCAAACTAGTTTTGTTCTAGGAAAATAGAATTACTGCAATCTTGTATTTTCTTCCTTACACACAGCAAGACTTACTCGTCAAATTCATTAGACCACACAGCAGCATAATATCATTAGTAAACAATAAGAACAGTTAATGAATAAATGTGGGATTCATTAGAAAACATGCAAAGCCACTTATCCCAATTCACTTTATATCTTGTGGAAAGCACACAGTCATGGCCAAAAGTTTTGAGAATGACACAAATATTATTTTTCACAAAAAAGTCTGCTGCCTCAGTCTTTATGATGGCAATTTGCATATACTCCAGAATGTCATGAAGAGTGATCAGGTGAGATGCAATTAATTTCAAAGTCCCTCTTTGCCATGACAATGAACTTTATCCCAAAAACAACATTTCCATTGCATTTCAGCCCTGCCACAAAAGGACCAGCTGACATCAGGTCAGTAAGTCTCTTGTTAAAACAGGTGAGCGTGTTGAGGAGGACAAGGCTGGAGATCTCTCTGTCATGCTGATTGAGTTAGAATAACAGACTGGAAGCTTTAAAAGGAGGGTGATGCTTGAAATCATTGTTCTTCCCCTGTTAACCATCGTTAACTGCAAGGAAACACATGCAGTCATCATTGCTTTGCACAAAAAAGGCTTCACAGGCAAGGATATTGCTGTTAGTAAGATTGCACCTAAATCAACCATTTATCAGATCATCAAGAATTTCAAGAAGAGAGGTTCAATAGTTGTGAAGAAGGCTTCAGGGCGCCCAAGAACAT
Source organism: Mixophyes fleayi (assembly GCF_038048845.1). NCBI lineage: Eukaryota > Metazoa > Chordata > Amphibia > Anura > Limnodynastidae > Mixophyes > Mixophyes fleayi. The sequence goes on from NC_134409.1 coordinate 32,535,940, forward strand.
CCAGCAATCGTCAGGACCGTCCCCTAAAGTTGATTCAGCTGTGGGATCGGGGCACCACCAGTGCAGAGCTTGCTCAGGAATGGCAGCAGGCAGGTGTGAGTGCATCTGCACGCATAGTGAGGCAAAGACTTTTGGATGATGGCCTGGTGTCAAGAAGTGGTAAAGTCATTTTTTGTCCAGAGAAGAAAAGGTGAGCGCTATCATCAGTCCTGTTTCATGCCAACAGTAAAGCATCCTGAGACCATTCATGTGTGCCTCTCAGCCAAAGAACACAGCCATGAATAAAAAATGGTACCAAAACATCCTCCAAGAGCAACTTCTCTCAACCATCCAAGTACAGTTTGGTGACAAACAATGCCTTCCCCAGCATGATGGAGCACCTGTCATAAGGCAAAAGTGCTAACTAAGTGGCTTGGGGATCAAAACATCGAATTTTGGGGTCCATGGCCAGGAAACTCCCCAGATCTTAATCCCATTGAGAACCTCCTCATCATCATCATCACCATTTACTTATATAGCACCACTAATTCTGCAGCGCTGTACAGAGAACTCACTCACATCAGTCCCTGCCCCATTGGGGCTTACAGTCTAAATTCCCTAACACACACACACACAGACACACAGACTATGGTCAATTTGTTAGCAGCCAATTAACCTACAAGTATGTTTTTGGAGTGCTGGTGGTCAATCCTCAAGAAGCGGGTGGACAAACAAACCCTCCAATTCTGACAAAACTCCAAACATTGATTAGTCAAGAATGGGCGGTCATCAGTCAGTATGTGGCCCAGAAGGTGATTGACTGCATGCCATGGCGAATTGCAGAGGTCTTCAAAAAGAATGGTCAACACTGCAAATATTGACTCTTTGCATAAACTTAATGTAATTGTCAATAAAAGACTTTGACACTTATGAAATGCTTGTAATTTTACTTCAGTATACCATAGCAACATCTGACAAAAGGTCTATAAACACTGATGCAGCAAACTTTGTGAAAACCAATATTTGTGTCATTCTCAAAACTTTTGGCCATTACTGTATATGATCACTGTGGGAATAGGGCAGCTCTAGAGCCCTGTTGAGCTTTGGGGTGCAGTCTTGACTGTCCCAATTAAGATCTCACCCTGCATGGGATTAAAATGATTATAAGTATTTACTAATCACCATTTTAAAATCCATAGCTAGATGCCTTTAATACTGAATTGAGTTTTGGTATTCAATTATATTTTAGTTTATAATAGGTGTTTACCTTTTATTTCAAATAAATTTGCTCAGCACATTGACTTTTTTAGTGAACATCTTGAATTTATGAGTTGTTGCTAGATTATAGATTCGTATGAGGCCAGTCTTATTATATCTGACCTTTCAGGAACCAGGTCTCTTAAGCACTGCAATGTATTGCCATTTAACAATGTTTTGTCTGTGAAATTGGTAGTGATTGTAAACAACCATATCAATTTGTAGACTTAATTAGACAATTTACATTTCTAAAGGTGAGGCTTAATTTTATCTTATCATTTGAAGAATTTGTTTTATATCTTCCATGCATGCATTGGTGATTTTTAACTATTGCACTGTAATTTATTTGTTTTCACAATAGCAGATTGTGTGGGAGAAAGATAACAATGAAGGTAATTTATGAATTGTAAAATACATGGGGATGCAATCATCATCATCATTGTCATCATCATTTATTTATATAGACTCAGAGATTCCGTGACACCGGACATAATTTACATAAATGGAAACAGAAAAAATCACATGGCATGCAGAAAAAAATCAGCATAAGACATGTCAAGAGACATTGAAATGAGCAGAATAATAATTGCATGAATTCAATTAGAAAAAATCACACAACATACAGGAAAAATTCAGCATGAGATATGACAATGACCAAACAGGTAAATGGAGAGAGGATAGAAATGAGACAAGGTAGAGAGACAGACAGTGAAGCTAACATTCTAGAGGGGGGGGGGGGGGCAGGGATATATTGACAGTAGGTTTATGCAAGACAATTTAGTTTGGGGTGTGGACCAGGCGGTGGAGCAGTGTGGAGAGACGTGGAAATCATTTAGCAGTCTACATGATGGTGTAGTGAAGAGGCAATGTAATTCTATTTGTGTAAATGCACCTAATTGGTCACCTCATGCATAGGAAAGAACATGCCCTATGGCAAACCTTCATTCTGGTTTGTGGAATTGCATCAGTAAAATCACACTGCATGAGCAGAATAAATATGTCAATAATATATACTGGTTCCATAAGAAACATATAGGAATAATGTTTATCACTAAGCAATAGATATAATCATGCTTCATATGCATATGTGTAGAAAATCATACTATGTTTGGTGGACTTCATGACATCTCTCTGCTATGTTCCAGAAAAGAGTTATAATATTTATAGAACTCATTGGTAGATCTGTCCTGGGCAATAAAGCGATTGTAAAACAGAATAGCATACCAGCATACCTCTTGCTGTGATAGCATATAGAAATGTGGTCTGAGCAAAAAATGACAAGGTTTAAAAAATGTTGAATAATTTTAGACACTGACAGTTTGTGGGGATCAGTATTCTACTGAAGAATTGTCCATACTGTCTAAGCTTGTATGGGAATAGTTGTAAGCTTGTTGGCAGAGCCTTCTCACCTCTTTGTTTATTGCTGTGTTTTTCCCCAATTGTAACGTGCTACGGAATTTGCTGGCGCTGTATAAATAAATGTTGATGATGATAATGATTTTGATGAATGTGCTATTACTGTTTCTGTGTTTTATTTTAAGACAACTGTTTTGCATTCGTATTTTGTATGTCAATTTGTTATCACCATTTTATTATTCAATAAGCAGCGTGACTTTTTGTCATCATCATTATCTTCTTTTATTTATAAGGCGCCACAGACTTTACAGTCACCATTACAAGTCATACAAAATACAGATAAACATAACAATTACATATGAGATAGGAAAATATGGTGCATTACAAGACATGTAAATACATATTACTTATTAAACAAACATAATAAGAACATACAAGGTTTTTAAAGGAGGTGTGATCATGAGAGAATTTATAAAAATAAATTCTCTTTAATAACAGTGGAATGCAACGCTTTGGATATTTCTAAATGATGTCGGAAACGTCACAGCAGTGCTGAGGATTGAATTCATACCGAAAAATCGGGCTGTTTTAGGATCTACAGAACTACCATCTCTATCCAGCTGTGGCACCCACAGAGCTCAACTGTCATTGATGTTTCAACATCTGTTCAGCTACTCACTGAGCTTGGTTGTGTTTGCTGTTACCATCTCTGTTTGGCTGCTAGACCCTCTGCACCCAACTGTCAGCATCCTCCTGGAACTCGCCCTGTCAGAGCGGCAGAAACTGCCTACTCCATTAACCCTAGCCAGGGCGCGGTAAAGTATCCTTCACCTCTTCCATTGCCCCACACAATTTGGATTAATTGTTCCTTTCTACTCTCTCATTACCTACCCTAGCTAATACAAATTCATTCACATCTCTCCATCATGCACCTACTCAATTTGCAGTCTCTCCTATTTACTGTCACTATACTCCTCTCTAAACTCCTTTTCTTCATCATCCTATTTTTGTCTCCCCAATTATGATTTCCCCTTCACTACTTCCTGTTACAAATTCAGATTACCTGTATCAATATCGATTTGTGCTGGCAGACTAGAGGCATGGAGTCTAACGAACTCCCTGGTATTCTCTAAGAACCGCTGCAAGGCGGGATGGGCTTTGCTGCTGGGAATCCCCAGGTCGCGGCCCTCTGAACAGCCTCAGGATGTAATACAAGGTCAGAACCACAGGAGGGAGTCTCGAGTGGAATGAAGAAGCTGCCGCTTTACAGGTGGAGGTATGAGCAGGCCGGATGGAGCAGATGAGTAGGGATCAGGCACAGAGTGGTCAGAAAAGCTGGGACTAGTACACGGATATCAGTCAGAGCGTAGTCAGACAAGCCAGGACTGGTACACTATCAGACAGAGAGTAGTCAGGCATGCCGGGAACTGGTACACGGATATCAGGCAGAGAGAAGTCAGACCAGCCGGGAACTGGTACATGGATATCAGGCAGAAAGGTAGACTTTGAGATTCCACACACTTGGTCAGACAGGCTATACTGGTACACGGTTCAGGCAAAAGGGTACAGTAGGAGATTCCGCAGACTTGGTCATACAGGTGATACTGGTAAACAGAGATCCACAGGAATACAGCAAGGAACGACAGGGGAGTCAGAAGCACAGCAAACTAGTTGCACTGACACTGAGCAAGTGTCAGTACAGATTTAAATAGTAAGAAATTTAGAAATACCTCCCCAGGGACCCGATCATGTGACCGCATGGCTGGCCAAACATCGCAATCCAAATCCCACTACCCGGAAGTGCTGTGCGCGGCATAGTGAAGCTGGCGTTGGAGTGGGGAAGGGTAAGTTTTTGTTACTGTACCCCTGGCCACAAGGGTGGACTCCGAACAACCTAATAGGGTTTGTTGGGAAACTTCTCATGGAACTGTTTAAGTAATGGAGTGGAGGCAAAGCTAAGGACTAGAGAATTTATTCACCTAGGATTCACTAATAAGGAAATCTCCTTTTGCAAGGCTCCAATCTGAAGTATAAGTGGGATTGTTTGAAACTGAATTAAACCCCCAGATATCTTGCTGCCATCTATGGCCGTGAGACGTACCGGCTCTTTCAGGGGAAAATTGGGAATGCCATAATTCGAAATTACCAAAGCAGAAATGAAGTTCCCTGTAGCTCCAGAGTGTAAAAGGACATATAGGGAAATAGAGTGTCTCTCCGAAGAAAGAAGCACAGGAAAAGAAGATTTTTTATTTTTGGAAAGAGTTTGGGAGAGAGAGACTAGATGAACCTAACGAGAACCCTCCTTGACACGCTAGGCTTTTTTGTTTCCCAGATGAATAGGACAAGCACCAATAAAATGGTCATTCCCTCCACAAAAAAGGCATAATTTGTTTTTAAATCTTTTCTTTCCTCTGGAGATAGCCGAGGCCGCCCTAATTTCAGGGGTTTTTCAAGAGGTGCAGGGGAAGTCTGGAACTAAGAAGTAAAACGAAGGTTGGGCCGCCAAACCCGCTCTCTCCCTTGGGATCTCTCTTGGAAACGTAAATACACCTTTACACATATAGAAATAAGATCATCCAGAGAATAAAGGAGTTCCCGGGAGGTCAGCTCATCCTTTATCTTATCCGACAACCCTTTCCAAAAGGTAGCCACAAGTGCCTCATTGTTCCAATGCAATTCGGAGGACATAGTTCTGAATTGAAGGGCATATTGTCCAACGGACTGGGATCACTGACATAGGTGAATTCCTGAGGCTACACTAGAAATCCTTCCTGGATCGTTAAAAGTCTTCTTGAAAGCCTTCAGGAACTCTGCATAGTCCAATAGAAGGGGGTCATTTCTCTCTCACAGAGGTGAAGCCAAGGCAAGAGCCTGGCTAGACAGAAAAGATATGACATAAACCACCTTAGCATTCTCGGTGGGAAAATTAGTAGGCAACAATTTAAATTGTATAGCACATTGGTGTAAAAATCCTCTACAGAGTTTAGTATTCCCGTCAAACATTGGAGGCTTTGGGATACGTAACTGCGAAGTAGAGGTGGAGGCGGAAACCAAGGCGGACTCAGCTAAAGTGGTTGCCTGGCGGGGTGGTGTAAGGGTATTTTGCAAAGAATCCAGCTGAACTCAAAGACCCTTAAGGAACTGCATGAGGCATTCTTTATTGGCCTCTTCTCTACTCTTCCCAGTAAATACTGTAAAAGATCTTATGGAGAGAGATCTCCAGCTGGATCCATCTTAATGGTCAGTGCAAACTGTTACAACTTCAGATTACCTGTATCAATCCCGATTTGCACTGGCAGACCAGAGGTGCGGAGCCTAACGGACTCCCTGGTATTCACCAAAAAACGCTGCAAGGCGGGATGGGCTTTGCTGCCGGGAATCCGCAGGTCGTGGTCCTCTGGACTGCCTCAGGATGTAACGCAAGGTGAGAACCACAGGAGGGAGTCTCAATTGGAATGAAGAGCCATCAGTGTACAGGTGGAGATATGAACAGGCCGCATTGAACAGATGAGCGTGGAGCAGGCAGAGAGTGGTCAGACAAGCTGGGACTGGTACACAGCTATCAGGCAGAGCATAGTCAGACAAGCCAGGACTGGTACACGGATATCAGACCGAGAGTAGTCAGACAAACCGGGAACTGGCACAGATATCAGGTAGAGGGTTGTCAGACAAGCCAGAACTGGTACACGGATATCAGGCAGAGAGTAGTCAGATAATCCGGGAACTGGTACACAGATATGAGGCAGATGGTTGTCAGACAAGCTGGAACTGGCACACTGATATTAGGCAGAGAGTAGTCAGACCAGCCAGGAACTGGTACACGGATATCAGGCAAAATGGTACATTAGGAGATTTTGCAGACTTGGTCAGACAGGCGATACTGGTACACAGGGAGATCCACAGGAATACAGCAAGGAGCAACAAGGGAGTGAGAGGCACAGCAAACTAGTTCCACTGACACTGAACAATTTCTTTCTGTTTAAACCTGTCAGTGCAGGTTTAAATAAAAAGAGTCATGTGACCGCATGGCTGGCCAATCGGCGTAATCCAAACCCTGCTACCTGAAAGTGCCATGCGCGACAATGAGAAGCCGACGTTGGATCGATTAAAAAATTTTTTTCGTTACACTTCACCCCTCGCTAGGCTGTAGACATGAACTGTTTTGTCTCCTACACACACCACACCAACCAACCAAATAAACAAAAATAAACCTCACACTCACAAATCCTCCTTGCATGTCCTCTTTCTCACCCTGCTCCTTTTCATAGCTGCTGGTGATATCTCGCTTAACCCTGGGCCCCAGTACAATCCCGATTATCTGCTCACTCTCCTCGCTCCACCCCAAACCTTTCCATCCACCCCGTACTTCCAATCCCGCCAACCTTATCCACATATCTCCACTACCTTCTCTTCCCTTCTCCTGTGCACTACGGAATTTTAGATCTGTTTGTAACAAACTTCCATCCATCCATGATCTATTCATTTCTAAATCCCTCAACCTCCTTGTCATTACAGAAGCTTGGATCACCTGCTCTGACACTACATGCCCTGCAGCTCTTTCATATAGGGGACTCTCCCTCAGCCACATTCCCAGACCCGGAAGCAGACAAGGTGGTGGAGTAGGCATTCTACTCTCTCCAAGCTGCACCTTCCAAGTCATACACTCTGAACCCTCCCTCTCATTTTTTTTCCTTTGAAGTCCACACTATCCGTCTATTTTATTTTCTCCACCTTCGTGTTGCTGTCATCTATCGCCCCCCCGGTCCAGTTTTCTAATTCCTTGACAACTTTGTTGCCTGGCTCACTTATTTCCTAGTCTTTGATCTGCCTACACTCATACTAGGTGATTTCAACATTCCCATTGATAATCCCATTGTCTCTTCTTACACTAAACTTCTTTCACTTACTTCCTCCTTTGGTCTCTCCCAATGGACCTCATCTCAGACCCACTGTGACACAGTTCTATCCTGGTTCACTTCCTACCTAACGAACCGCTCCTTTAGTGTTTCTACCTCTGGCACATCCTCCCCTTCACTCCCACTATCTGTTGTGATCCCACAAGGCTCTGTTCTTGGACCTTTACTTTTTTCATTGTATACCTCTTGGGGCACTAATTCGCTCATACGGTTCCAATATCACCTCCACGCTGATGACACCCTAATCTATATCTCCTCCCCTGACCTCTTCTTCTGTAATATCTTGTGTAATTAACTGTCTTTCTGCTATCTCCACATGGATGTCCCAATGCTACCTAAAGCTCAACATGTCCAAAACAGAGCTTATTTTCTTCCCTCCTGCCAGAGTACCACCTGCCTTTAAATCTCCCTTAATGTCAACAACACTACAATTTTCTCAGTCTCCCAAGCCCGCTGTCTTCGTGCCACACTTGACTCTGCCCTCTGATTTATTATTAACATCCAGACTCTTTCCTAGTCCTGTCGACTCCACCTTAAAAACATTGCCAGAATACGCCCTTTTCTTATTCAACATGTTCCCAAAACTCTTATTCATTCTCTCATAATCTCCCGTCTTGACTATTGCAGCCTCCTGCTATCTGGCATTCCTGACACCCATATATCCACACTTCAATTCATCCTAAATGCTGCTGCAAGACTGATCTTCCTCTCTCACTGATCCACATCTGCTGCACCACTTTGCAAATCCCTACATTGGCACCATGTGTCCTCCAAAATCAAATTCAAATTACTCACCCTTACCTAGAAAGCCATCAACAACACTACCCCTGCATACATTTCAAATCTCATATCAAAATACTCTCCCTCCCGCTCTCTTAGATCTAACTCTGACATGCGCCTTGTCTCGTCTCTGGTAGCCTCCTCTCACTCCCGCCTACAAGACTTCTCCCGTGCTGCTTCCAACTAATGGAAAAGAGTTTGGTCTCATATTAAAGCTTATTTCACCAACCTGGTTTCAACAGTGTAGCGATCGCATCTAGCGGTCACAATTTATGAGCAATATGAGATTAATACTCAAAAGTACTTTGTTTATGGGTCAGTTTGAACTGGTTATTCTTTGGGAAGATATGTAGGCAACAGTTGGGGGAAGTTGCCCCCCACCCTTGGAGAAGAGATCAAATGAACTGACCTATGATCAGCAGACAACTGGAACATTGTTAACCCTGGACCAATGAAGACCTCTCTGAGTGTTATCTGTGTAAATAGTGACATCATCAGTGTTTTTTGTTAACTGAAACTGCATATAAGCAAGCTTCTAGGTCATTGTTAAAATCTCTATCTTCCTGACTGCAAACTACATGGACCTGGGCCCAGGTGAAGCGAAGCGCTAGCGAAAATGTATTCGGTTTTTATTCTTTCCTGTTTATTGTCATATCTTTTATGCTCCAGCATGGCTTGCTATAAATCCTGCTATAATTTGCAATTAAATCTCTTTGTGCGTTGGAACCACAATAATCGCACTGGACAATGTTTATTGGTAACGATAAAACGAATAAAACATATTTAAATATTTCTAAGAATTAGACACATTGCATTGTTTCACCAGCAAATAATATGCTAAATGGCTAAAGAACAACCCAGTAACCATTTCAAAATAATTAGAAGGAATTGCAATAATCAAATTAGCATACATGAGAAGGGGGAGTGTTTCACACAGATGAATTCAGTGCTTTTGACTGTTAAACTGCCCCCATCCCTCTTCTCTTCCCCTAAAACTATGCATTAATTGCTGTGTGCACCTGGAGCTTGCGACACCATTCACCTCTGAGCAGCAGTGAACAGGACATACCTCCCAATCATCTAGCCTGATTGATACAAAGCTGTCATGGTGGGACAGAGCACTCAAATTGAACAGTAGTTGTTAATATGGAGCACTACACTCCGCCTCCCATTTTGATAGTGGTGCCCTGTGATCTAGTGAAGACAGGAAGTGGGGCAGCGTCCAGCCATCCGCATTGCTTACTGAGCATGCAGAGACAGGAAGTTCAGCTCTCAGCAGGTTCTTCCAAATAACAGGTGAACTGTAAAGAGGTTAGAACTAGAGTTGCACCCTTTTTGTGTAAACTTATATATAGATATAGAGGCACATATTATATATATGAGCAACCTGTTCTCTGACATTGCCCACAATATAAGCTAACAAACATCTGCATATATTAATGTACTATAATAGTGTTAAGTACATTAACTGCATAAGCTTGTCAGACTGCCTGTCTCCTACAGTTAGTATCCACTGTGAGCAACTGTATAAATGTATATATCATTGGTTATAACAAGTTCTGAAATAAAACCAACAAATTGGTTAAGTCTAAAAGCTTCTTGTGGTTTATCATCTACTACCAATGCCACTGACACCTATTATTTATAACAGCACAAGTACCCTGATGTTAGGTTTCTGCCATGAGTAGGAAGGTATACATATGCAGCATATATATGGGTTTTATTATGTCAGGTACACAAAAGAAAACCAAAAGTATGCACTATGGAGCACAGAATTAATATACTCTTAGCAAGCAAATATGGCATGTAATGTTGCTTGGAGCAAAATTATACTGTGGCTGCTCATACCATGAAAATGGATTCACATAATTTTGTTAATATTGTTTAACTTATAATTTAGCTGACAGTAGAAATTGGATAAAGCTGCTTCCATTCATAGCAAAATAGAAACAATAAAATATTTATTAAACTAAAGTAAGATACAAGTAGCAATGTGGAACAGCTCAATCTCAACTGCAAATACTTGTTACAATTTTTTTTGACTGTAAAACTATAAATCCAGCACACATCATGCTGGAGCAACCTTTTCCTGAAGTATATGGCTTGAGGACAGGTAACCTCCTCCAACACAATATGATGTCCAATAATGTGGTGTAGATTTAGTAAACCTTCTAAAAAACAATTTGTGAGGTTTCCTTCGATTTTTTTCTCGGTTTGGGGGTGACTAGTATGTTCATCAGGTTTATAGATTATTTTGTAGCTATGTTCATTCAACCTTACTTTCACTTTACAAGGATATTGTACAAGGTAAATTAAACCTTTTGTGTGATACACCTGTCGAAACCTTTCAAAGTAAAGAGATTACTTTATTATATATAAACATATTTATATATAATGTAGCCTCACATGTTGTCAATCAAAAAGTCCACCAGCCCTATAGGATTGGAACAAATTCCATCTTAGTTGAAAACACTGAGGCAGTGAAAATCTTAATAGATTTTTCAAATAACGATCACATCCCACAACGTCTTTATATTAAAAAACAAATCTTATCACATTTTAAAGATATTTATCAATATATATCTGTTGTAATATTTCTACTTTACATAAAAGTGAGTCCATGGTGATTAGCATCTATATCTACTAGGTGCCTCCCCAGGACCAAGCTATGAGAATTTAGAATATTTTTGTGTTTACAGTAGTAATTTTGACTTTTTATAAGGACACAACATTCATCACTCGCTTATTGATGTTACTTATTAATATGCTCATTGGAAAAAGATAGAGGCATTTCCTCCCTAATTCACTCCCTTATGAGTTTATTAAAATGTAATTGTACGGATTATACCTGGACAAGTAAATCAGTTATCCATTATTTCTTTGCTCTTATATTGATATTAGAAATGAGTGAAATGTTAAGCAAAATTTTAACTTTCAAAAAATGTAAATGTTTTGTGGCCAGCAAATCATTTTGAAAAGATGGAGCTGAACAAAATTCTAATTTGGAACCAAATAGGGTATTTGAGGATTATTTGAATTGTGATTATGATTTGCCTGTCACAGGGTTATATTCTAAAAGTATTGTCTTTTAACAATCATTTTTTTTTAAAATAAAAATAAATTAACAATTGAAAAATATATATAATTCCATGAAAAAAATGAAATAACTACCAAACCATGATTCCATAATTTTACATTTTCTTGGCTGGACTTTACACAATTCTTTCCTAGACCAATGAAAGTCAAAAAATGGTGATGTAAGCAATTGGTTATATTAAGATTTATATATGTTTTAATGTAAATAATCAATGTATTTAACATATACTAAACAGTCATAATAGATGGTTATCTATTTTTTTTTACATATTTATCCACTTATATCAAATTATGATCCCCACACCAGCCTTAATATCAGATGTGTGGTTATTAGAGAGACTTACAATAAATAACCCTTGATTATAGCATCATGTATATTCACAGTTGTAGTGATAGCCTTTAATTAGGGTCTGGGAGATTTATGACGAACAATGAATATTCATGAGGAACAACGATCATGCGGTAAAGGTAATTTTAATACAACACATAATGTTTATAAAATGCATACTACACAATAGTCACACTTTTATATTCCTGAGATTAGTATCATCCCAATATTCCCATTAGACTGTTTTAAGAGTCAATCATTTGGTTACATCAACACCAATGGTTACTAAATCATGAACGGCTTTATGTGATTTTGAGTTGCGTTTATCTTAAGATAAATGCAACTTTAAATCTAGGGCCTGATTCATTAAGGAACTTAGGCAAGAAATTTCTTACTTAGAGTCTCCTGGACAAAACCATGTTACAATGCAAGGGGTGAAAATTAGTTTTCTGTTTTGCACATAAGTTAAATACTGACTGTTTTTTCATGCAGCACACAAATACTTGATAGCTTATTTGTACACTGAAATTTAAAGTTAATATTTGTGTGCTACATGGAAAAACAGCCAGTATTTAACTTATGTGCAAAATAGAAAACTAATTTTCACCCCTTGCATGTTAACATGGTTTTGTCCAGGAGACTTAAGTAAGAATTTTTTTGCCTGAGTTCCTTAATGAATCGGCCCCTAGTGTATAAATCCAAACAGGATATATGCTGTAATCACCATCAACTTGAAAATTGCACCTGTCTTGTGTTGGGGCAGAATGTATGTTATGTGTAACCCAAAATAAGAGGCATTTGAACGTGACTGCTTCACACCCTTACTGCAATGCACATGAACACCCCTGATCCCCCTCTTCTAGCACAAGGGGCTGCAATTGTCAGATATGTGCAGTTCTAAATACTGTTCCAAGTTGTACGCTTGTGCAGTGTGACATGCAAGATGCATATTGTAAATTCACTTGTATCTAATTCACCCCCACAGTCCACAGACACTTTTTGAAACCACATGAAACAACACAGATGGAGAGAGCAGAGTAAGTTCAAATTTATGTATATCTGTCAGAAAATGTAATACAACAGACTGATAAAAAGAGTCTAAGGGCTAAATTTACTAAACTGCGGCTTTGAAAAAGTGGAGATGTTGCCTATAGCAACCAATCAGATTATAGTTATCATTAATTTAGTACATTCTATAAAATGACAGCTAGAATCTGATTGGTTGCTATAGGCAACATCTACACTGTTTCAAACCCACAGCTTGATAAATTTACCCCTAAGCCTCCTAATATATAACATTGGCTCAATGGGACCAATGTAAATCTCATGTGCAGCATGGTGAGCATAGTGTACTTGACTGGGCTTATGCTCCTGAGAAATTCAGCCTATAGACCATTGCATAGTTGCCAGCTCTACCCCCAATATATCTGCTGCCACAATCCATGTCTGTGCTTGGCATATTTCAGCCACATTGGGAGTACTTGAGCATCCCCAATTACTTTAAAAGTTGTCTCCTAAGGACCAATGTCATTAGTGGACATTACTCAGGATATGGTCTTCTACACCACTCTGCTCTACTTTTATTTTCTCTGACCACCCATTTAAAAAAATAAATAAAACATAAGAGTCAGATTTTTTTGAAAGTGAATGCTGGGTAATTTTTTTTACAAGGACATCTCTCCAAGTGCATTGCAGTGTATAGTAAGGACTAGATTTACTAAGCTGCGGGTTTGAAAAAGTGGGGATGTTGCCTATAGCAACCAATCAGATTCTAGCTTTCATTTATACTGCTTTCATACTGCCGCCCCGGCAATATCCCAGGTTTTTCAAGCCGGGTTTTTTCCAGGGCTCGGATGGTCCCAGCTCAGAAACACCATTCATACTGCACCTCGGACCCGGGAATTTCCCGGGTTGACCCCATTCATACTGCACAAGTCTGTGCCCTGGCAATTTGTGGGAGTCATCACCAGAGAAGTTTTCATTGGCTGAAAAATGGTGATGTCATTGAAAGGTGACTGGTTTTTTGACGCATAAAGATGATGCAAAAGTGGGTGGTGATTGTTTACCACATTACTTTTCCTCATGGCCGACGACTCACTTGGCAGACAGCCAATCAACTTGTTTTCTGTGCAACCCGGGTTGAAAAACCCGGGTTGCACCATTCATAGTGCAGGCAACCCGGGTCCGACCCGGGAATTACCCCTCGATAAATCCCGGGTTGAAGACCCGGGTTTTTAGACCCGGGATTTTTGACTTGTACCATTCATACTGCACCAAGACCCGGGTCGTTTGAGCTCGCCCCGGCAAAAACCCGGGATTTTGGTGCAGTATGAATGGAGTATTATTTAGTACCTTCTACAAAATGATAGCTAGAATCTGATTAGTTGCTATAGGCAACACCCCCACTATTTCAAACCCGCAGCTTAGTAAATCTAGCCCTAAGACCCTTACCCTGAGTCCACTTTACATCTTGTTAAGGTTTTTCTTGCATGGCTGAGTGTGAAATGTCTGAAACCCTTTTATGGACCTGGCCTACCATCCAAAATAACCATCTTGTCTTCCATTGCGATGGATCCGTGTAATTCATAATGGACCTTACGCATTAAGGAATGCTGATACATGCCCTATTTTGCGTAAAATCGCTCTGGGCCTGCCCAGAAATGAACCATACACCAGAGAACGTCCAATTCATTTTTGAGCACAAAGGACCCCTACTACAGCCTATGATTTCATGGGCGGAACGGGGAGGGGAATGGGTGTACAATTTACGGTAAGGGTGTGCCAAGTTCGACCGCACACAGCTTTGGGCATCTCTAAGGTACGTGTTTTTCTGTTGTATCACTTTCACTTGCTACAGGGCTGGTGTAATTGCCGATTACTAATGATGACGGCTGAGTATGCATAATAGAACATGTGTTTACAATCAGGACCAACTGCATGTATTTTATGTACAGTAGACATTCATATCATCCTAATTAACATATTTTATGGGGAAAAATCCCCCCAGAAAACAAACTTTTAAATTTGTTAATGTTTTGTCATTAACAACTATATTATTAACAGGTAACATTAATTGAATAGTTTTCTTCTGTGCGTTTTTTTCGGAACTTTATAGTCCACATATGTAGTGGACGTTTCCTGCAGTGTCTTGTCTGTTAGAGCAGAGTAGACGTAGACAAGTTTATAAAACGCACAATACTACTAATAATACTATTTTTTTAATGCCTTAATGAAATGAATCAGGCCTTATATATTTACTGATTATTCATTGTGATACCAGTTTGCTGATAAATCTACCTGTATTCTTTTTTCATTCATGCTTCCTAAAATCTCTCGTCCATCTTCCATATAATTTATATCACTGTACATTCACGCAAAGTATAACCCTAGTTACTGCATGGAGAATACATCCTGATACATTACGCTGTGTATATAATGTAACACTGGATTTGACAGGTGACGTGTGCCTAATTTTGCCCTATACCACTATCTTAGAAAGAAAAGCAATATAATGGTGTCAAACAGCTGAAGATATGGTACACAATATTCTGCTACCAAACCTTGGCACAGTTCGTAGGGTAAAAAAAGTGCAGTACTCCTTGCTTTGGGTGTTACCAGCAGTTGTCAATAGTTTGCTATCATTTCTGTAGGCGACTGACTTTCACCAATGTGCAGTTGAGTCAACTTAAAGTTCTAGTCAGCTCCTTCTGCTACTCAAGCACTGGAGCATTTGATCTGTTTTGTAGAGGAGTTGTGGCCCTTGCTTCCATAGGAATTCCTTTAGTCTTGAGCGTTCTTGTCTGATTCCCCGCTATGGGTCAGGTACGTATTGCTTTTCTATTCTTCCATTGCTGCTCTTTGCCTATTGATTCATGCTTCTAATCCCGGACTCTTTTGCCCCTGGTCTGCGCTCTTTACCTGCATCCCTTATCCACGGCCTCTACTTCTGTTTCCTTTTCTATGTGTTGCAATTTTTGACGTTATTTGTTTACTGACTATTTCTTTGCTCTTTTATTACTATTATGTATTCAGTATTGATAAATGTGGGTATTATAAATTATTTACATACGTTATATTGGTGTTGTTCTAATATATTCTGCAGTTGCAGCCTTGATATCTTCAAACTTAGTATTATTCTGAAACGTTTCCTGCATGGTAGTCATCACACTACATTGCATCATTTGTTAAAATAAAAAATAATTCACATGCAGTTTGCACACATATTCTACTTAATTAGCATTGTTTAATACAGGGGTGTATTGCTTATCTTGTCACACATATGGACGTTGACATCTACAAGCAATGAGTAATATTGGAAATGGTCTGTTTTGCAGTATAGGTCTGATAATGTTATTGCATTCAATCTATTTTCTGCTCGTGCGTGTGTGCCCTGTTCATTAGCAAAGCAGATGATTAGAGTATTCACAGCAGCAGGAAATGGGTGTACTTATCATGCCACTCATTTGTATGATTATGTTAGTGGGGGCAGGGCTGGATCATATAGGGGCAGTGTCATGATGGGGGAATGGAGGTAGGTAGGAAACCACAGACTGAGAGTTAGATAATGGATGGAACAGAATCCCCAGCAGCACAGAATAGTGATATGAGGCTCCTGTCACACTGGTGAAGAAAGATTGTGTTCTCAAACTCACCTCTATATGAAACAAAGTCTATTGGGGAGATTCAACTGGCCACGATGTGCCATTGGAGATCAATGCGATGACAGACCAGTACAGTAAGGAATCTCCACTCCTTTTTTTAGGGGGGTGCGAGGAAAGATGAGCAGAGATTCCATTCTTGGCATCGGCACGTTGTGTCTGGACTGTCCCGAAGACACTTTACACTGAATTGAATTCCCCCTCTATATGTCCAACTTGTTCTCTGTTAAAGGTGACTTTGTTTTCCATTAACAAAGCAGTTGTTTACTGGTGAGTTCTGAATATTCCAGAATTAGATGGTCATTGGATGTCACTGTTCTGTTGGTGTCTATGAATAATACATCCTGCTATCTTAATAATACATGAAAATAGGAAACAGGCTTGTCTGTAGTGAAATAATAAATTATCCCATTTGTACTAAAGATTTTGTGAAAAAAAGAAAGTACATGTATGTACTTAAGTTACTGTTAAATCTGTGTAAAGTTTTGATGGCCTCGTCAGTGTTTCTTCAATTTATTTTTCATTTTCAGGTTCTCAGTTGTGAGGCTTTGCAGCCTCTTGATGCATAAGCAGGAGAGTGAAGTTAAAGAAGTAAGTGGTGATATAAATTACACAAAAATAGATATAGGCCAGGTTGAAAGAGCAGTGTTACAAATAAAAAAAAATATGTAATTGTGAGTTTTGACTTGGAAGTAACCAGAAAAATATAGTTCAAATGATGTGTAGATATAATTAAAAAAAATAATTGCAATTTTTCCTTTTCTTGTAGTTCAAAAATAGAACAGAGTCAGCCAATTACAAATTGTACAAGGATAAAATAAATGCAACACACATTCGCAGGGCTCTCTGCTTGATTTTTAGAATTCTAATTATTATTCTTATTTTCAAGTGTCTTTACAATGTTTAAGCCCGTGTTATTTGTGTTTATGCAAAAATGAAAGTGCCGTTTTCAACTGAACATTCATTAAATTTGCTTTCTGTATTTTGTTGCAGTGTGACAGCCAAGCCATTAGCAGTCAATTAGCATAACAAAGGCCTACATTTATACATGGTAGAGGTTGTATTCTTATCTTGACAAACCAGTAACAGCAGTTTGATGGCAGTGCCTGCGTACCCCCATAATTTGTAATTTTTTTCATCTCAGCATGAATGTGCAGCCCTCACAATTATGTTGGCATCACCACTGCAAAGGCAAGAATAAATATCTATGAGTCCACCAGGTGGTGCTGTTGTACTTCCCATTAAATGATAGAACAAAACCCATTTAATAAAAAAAAAAAAAATCTCCCAAAAATCACATACAAATAACATTGTGTATCTGACGTTGAGTAAGTGTCAGGAGTGCCACAAATGAAATACCTCTTAGTACTTATCATATTGCATACATCACAAACATCAAGCAAAAGCTATACAAAGACAGGTGTCCATGGAATCAAAGAGCCCTTTTAATTATTCTTTAACCATATTGCATGAAGGTTCTTAGTTTATATCACTATTTGTAGCTTCTTGCAGTGGATGTTTAATGTTTGGTATTGGCTGCTTGACAATTACATCCCATCCTTGCAGCAATCATAATTTGAATAGTTCATTTAATGTTCATTTAAAAGGACGACAATTTCATCCAGAGATCACGAAGACACAAAACTTGGCAGCGTAAGGAGAAAATAATACCTTTACTGGTAAACATTATTAACGGTAGCAATGCCTAATAATTAATCACACCACCGAGGTAGACTAATAAGATCCACTTGTAATTAGCCACAGTTAAATTTAGATTGCACTACACAGACAAGGTTTTGTGGGGAAATGGTTATTTAACAAGTCTTCGTAAATGTAAAATATTATGTTTATCAGCTTAAAGTGTAAGGTGTGTTGATTGTACATAATTGCAATCACAAATTAGGTTGACAAAGTGTAGTCTATTCTTGCCCAAGTTGTAGAGCATCAGGTAATTAAGAGCTTGGTTATAGCTGTTAGTGCAAACTCCATTCTGAAGAAGTCAAAATACTCTATGTCTAACTTGCAATTAGTTCAGATGCATTCTGCAGCACAGTAGCTAAGTGGTTAGCACTTCTACCTCATAGCGCTGGGGTCATGAGTTCAATTCCGACCATGGCCTTCTCTGTATGGAGTTTGTATGATCTACCCGTGTTTGCGTGGGTTTCCTCCGGGTGCTCCGGTTTCCTCCCACAATCCAAAAACATACTAGTAGGTTAATTGGCTGCTATCAAAATTGACCCTAGTCTGTCTCTGTCTGTCTGTATGTGTGTGAGTAGGAAATTTAGACTGTAAGCTCCAATGGGGGCAGAGACTGGTGTGTATGAGTTCTCTGTACAGCGCTGCGGAATCAGTGGTGCTATATAAATAAATGGTGATGATGCATATTGCACAGTGTTTTCCAGAGACAATGTAATCATACACATCAGTGTTCGCCCCATTGGAGCTTACAGTGTAAATCCTCTACATCACTTGCACACCAGACAATTAGCATACTAGTGTGTTTTGGGGCTCTGGGAGGAAACTGGAGTACTCAGAGGAAACCCAGGCAACTTTTTGCATAGAGACCTGGCCAGTGTTGAACCAATGCCCTCAGCAGGCTGAGGCAGCAATGCTAATGACTGTGCCACCATGGCACCCAAGACATGCATCATTCATGTGAGCTAAATGCAATTCAGACATGCAACGTGTGTCGTTCACATGCCCAGGTTTTAATTGGCTAAACTCTTAACACGTTTGCTTGCCCTTCAGCATTACCTGTTAAATGTATGATTATTAGTCTATATTTAGATAGTAGTCGGAAGCACTGTACAACCTATTTTTATTCATGCACTTCCTGTGCTAGAGTATTTTATAATCCTATTCCCTACTAAAGACACTTAAAACACAATGTCAAATGTCCTTGCAACATGGGAGGAACCAGAGACCCCAGAGGAAACCCACAAGAACATGGGAAGAACATACAAACCCCACACAATTAGTACTTTGATTATCGAGTCAGATCCAGGGCCTCAGTGGTCCAAGGTAAACATACTATTCACTATACTGACTAAATCCTGTTTTTCCCAATTGCCTTCTGATTACAATAACCTAACTGAATTAAATATGTAATAGTAAAAATAACCATTAGGACTTGTTAACACAGGCATGTTTCAGATAGGCTAGGAAAACAAGGCGACTTTATGTCATGTGATTAATCGAATTGGATCTACTATAGGCGCCTTTGTGTCCTGAACGGCCTAACATTGCCTATGAAATGTGGCTTCCATTAAAGTCAATGGACAAGATCAATCACTGGAAACTCTTGTAATGCGATGAAGTTATTACATGGCATGACTGTCTGATACTATCGCACTAAAAAGCGATTGGAAATCAGGGGTAGAACAGCTGATTGACAGCAATTTGTTACAAAACGAGCGATTGTTATGTGATTCACCTCACAGAGTCTTATAACTTAATATTGCTTGTGC